>NC_081772.1:21113939-21431894 GCF_963082965.1 Carassius carassius
TGCGTCCTACAAATTTCATCAGGTTCAACCAACATGCAGAAAAAAACTAAAAAACTAAACATGAAACCGGATATGATATCATAGAAATGACCACTGCAGACTCTCTCGGCTGTCCATCAAAGTCAATATATCTCTTGAAATATCAAAAATATCACATAGACCTTTTATGACCAGTATAGTTCAGTTTGTAAAAATGTTCTGTGGTAATGCTAATTATAAATTTATAATTCATTAATTTCTTATAATTCATAAATTTGAAAATAAACTTAAAAATATATATATTTAAAAACATTCTTGGAATTAATTTTGATTATATATTCAATGTGCATAAGCGTTATTAACATCATGCAACTTGACATTTTCAAAATAATTAAATTGGAACATTTACTGAAATTGGTATAAAAGTTTGTACAAAACCAGCGCGAGTACGAATAATAGATTTCTAAGTTGTAAATAATAATAGATTTTTCTTTCATTATGAGCCCAATAGACTGCAGCTGAAAAGGAAAAGCATTCAAGAACATGTGAACGCCTCTGGGTAAAACGTTTTTAAAAGCCATCAGGACGATAAACTATTGAGGGAAAATCCCTCAGGAAGATGAAAGTGTGCGTTCCTATAAAACAACTGCATGTGTTAGATCTTAAGCCTCAGTTAACCTCAGTCCAACACAAGCCTCACCTGACTGCGATCCTTATCCACTTTTTTGAAGCATTTGTTTAGCGACAGATTATGACGCACTGAGTTCTTCCAGCCAGTGGGGGCGCTAGCGAAGTAGGGGAAGTGCTCAAGTATCCAGCCGTAGATGTCTTTGACAGGAAGTCGCTTGGAGGGAGCGTCCTCTATTGCCATGAAGATGAGGCAGCTGAAGGAGTAGGGCGGTTTGCGGCTGGGACCCGTGGACAGGTGGTACGGTGGCTCGCTGGGCTCAGGGGAGGACGACGGCGAGGAAGAGGGCCCGTGGCCTCCGTTAGCGTCCTGCAGGGGGCTGACGCTGCGCAGGCCCGAGTGACCCAGACTGGTCAGAAGATCTGTGCTCTCGTGCAGCCAGCTGAGGCTGGTCAGCTCCTCGTCCTCGGCCCGGCTGAGGGAGGCAGACAGGGCCAGAGAGAGGTCAGCTGCCTCGGTGTCCTGGTACAGCTGACTCAGACCCCGCGCCACGCTTCCGCTGCTGGGGCCCTCCGCCTTCTTCCCTGGGGGCATGACCACTGGACCCATGCAGCCCTCGGCTCCTTCAGAGACACAAGACAACACTCTGTAAGGTGGATGCTAGTTTTCATGAGGAAAACATTTAAAACGCTTGATTGGAGCTTTTATACAAGTTGAATCTGTTTGCATCTGTGGACAAGCAGTTCACACGCAATTGCGATTTCTGTAATAAAAACTGTGATGGCATTTAAAAAAGCTTGTTTATAGGTCTGCACAATTACATCAATACGACTTATGATTAAGTTTATTGAATAAAAACTATTAAACAATATAAGAAATTACAACGGCAATATTTCACCATGAAATAGAGATATTTAAGAAAATTATATAATTATAATAATTTAAATTATTTAAAATGATTGAAAACTGCATTTAAAAAGGCTCCCAGGTTTTATATTGATTATATAGCAATATCATATATCATTATAAAATGTTAAAAATAGTTTAAAAAAATATTTAAATTGTAATAGTACAAAAGTAACAAAAATTGTAATTTCACTGTAAATGAGTAAAGTATTTAAAATAAGTATTTAAGAAAAATAGAATTATAATAATTATTCTTATTAAATAAATATTAAAAGTGCTATTTCTAATTAAACTTTGATTTCACTAATACTTTTACTCAAAATTGTATAATAATATAAATAATTTAAATTATATTTAATAATTTAAATTACATTTAAGAAAAATATAATACATTTAATTTTTTTAACTAAAATATTAAACAATGTATGTATAATTGGAATATTTCACTCTAAAATAAATAATAGCATTTCATAATAATATTCATTATATTTTTACAGTATAAATGTAAAATTACAATACTAATATTTATATTATTTAAATCTTAATTACTTTCTTTTTTCGATTAAATCATCAAGCTGGCAGGAACCTGCAAGGAGCCCTTCAATCTCTTCTTTTTTTTTTTAAACAATAGTTCATAAGCTTCTCATTACAAGTTTGTGAAGCTTTTCACTTGAATCAAGTCGCTCTTAGACACAGAAAACACCCGACCATCAGCTGCTTGTGTTTAAAAGAACACTGAAAAATGCAGCACGTATATATTTAATTAATCAAAACACAGCCTTTGCCATTATAAAAAATAAATAAAACTCCAGTAAACATACGCTTAGTAAAAGTTTGTCTGGTTTGTGTATTTTGTAGGATCAACAAATACACCAGGCTTAAATCACTGCATGTTCAGTTAATCTCTTATATTTGTAGATGTTTGTTCCCATGAAACAAATGTGTACTCTGTGAACTCCTAGAGAGAAATGAGACTGAAAAATCAGTGTGAGAACGGGAATCCACTTCCAGATTTCAGAGGTGAGATCAGCAAAGAGGAAAAAGACGACAGAGTTGAGACACTCAACAAATGCATTTTAAAAATGCAGTTAATTCAAGCTTAATTTTAATTGCTGGGTTAGAATTACGAGCCAAAGTTAAAACTTTAAGTGAACTTGATCCAATCATTCAGACTTTATTAAAGAAGAAAATCAAGTTCAGAACCGTGGAAAACCAAAAGATTCATAGCGACGAGTCAAATTGAAACAACGATAAGGCAACTTTCTGTTTCAGAGTAAAAAATAAAACAGATCATCGTGAGATAAAAGAAATAAGGCCGCAAATGTGCAGCTTAAAGCCACATTATGAGCTATAAAGTCATTATGAGAAATAGGAATTGCACTTATAAAGTCGCAATTATGAGAAACAAAGTTACGGGAAATAAAGTCACATCCGTGGGATATAAAGTCACAATTGTGAGACATAAAAAATGTGACTTAATTTTCCCATAATTATAAGAAGTTGTGAAATGTAAAGCCACAATCACATTTCTTTTAAAGCTTCCATAGAAAAAGTATGTTAGAAATGATGCAAACTTTTTACAAGGGAAAATCTGATGAACCGTTCTCTTGCAGCAGTGTGTGTGTGTGTTTGAAGTTTCTTGGGTGTAAGGTTAGCAGGAGGTTGGATTTTAGAGGAAGTAATCCTAATGCTATCGGAAGATGCATAAAATCTAAATATGAACTTATCTCACACTGCCAAAGTCACAGTAGGAAATCCAGTTAGTCTCTCCCTACAGCATTCCCCATCACTTTTAACTCTCTCTCTGACACCCATGGCAACATGTACCCACACACAATTAAACACATGCCGTACATGCATGTGGAGCGACGTGCCGGGGGCAGCACCCCCCCGATAACACGATTCAGTCAGTCAATAACAGCACATGCAGCGGAGCGCTCCTTGGAAACTGCACAGTCACGCCTCAGGGCTGCTTTTGACACTGGCTCTCACATGTCAAAGCAGCAGCTCTCTTCACTCGCGCTGATTGACAGCTGACGGCTTGCTCTGCATGGCTAATCCAGCGTCTGTATCCACAGCAACAGAGCGAGAACATTATCCATCCTCCCAATCTGGAGCAGAGACTCCTGAGGTCAGTCGAGGCACGGCTGCGCTTAGAAGGCAGATCGTTTCCAATGTGGACGACATCACATCCACATCACGAGCGAGGAAAACAAACTTCTTTACAACCATCTACATTCAGATTAAACTAGCGAAGACCAGCCAACCAGCCTAGGGTTTTTTCCAGCAGGGATATAACAAAACATTTGTAAACGTAGTGGACTGACACTTCAAAGGGTTGAAGGTTGTTCTCTAGGAACATATCAACGCATTTATAAATATATATACACCTAATACGCAGTTTTGCTTTTTGTGTATTGATGGCGGCGGTGCCACAAAACATAACATCTGACAGAAAAGGGCCAGCTAGTTTTACTGTTGCTATGACAACAAACTACTCAAAAAGGGTACCATTGGGGCTGTCAGTAAACTTTTCTTACGCTCAAGAATCAATTACATTTTACCATTTACAAACAGAAAGTTTGAAACCAGTTTTGTTTAAGCCCTTGACGAGTGACGAGGGCGAGATATTTCAGGTGAGAGTTGTGACACATGACCAAAGCGATCTGTAAACTGTAAACATCAGCTCGCCCGACGGCACATTAGTGACTCAAATCTAATAGACAACAGCTCAGAACAAAAGAAACTTCAAAACTCTTTTGCAGAGAGCTCAGGCGTGCTGCATTTGCATGGTATTATTATTATGATGTTCTTTGATGTACCTTGGATAACTATGTATATACTATGGAATATGGATATTATAACCATGGATTAAATTGAAATCCAATTGAATATGTTCAGTTAAGCTTTCGCCTATATAAAAGCTCATCTAATTATATAGGGATAACTGCAAATAAAACAAAGGCTTTTGTTTTTTTATTTAGTTTTATTTTACTTCACAAATGGAACAAGGGCCATAACACCGGTCAAAAATGATGGAAGACTGTAAGATGATGCAACTAGCATTAAAAAAAGCATCACTGACCAGATAAAATCACTATATTATTTAGATAACTAAAATGATTATATTATTAATTATATTTATATACAATTAGTTTTGTTTAGCTTTCTTGTACACCTGTTAAGACTTTGCACAAATTACACAAAAAGCAAAGCAAAACAAAAATATGGTTGGTAAACATGACCAAAATCTAAAATCAGATTTTATTTCATGATAACTAAAATATTTTTATTTGAAGTAAGGATATGATATCAAAATTGTTGAAACCGTTTCAATGATTCATCAATTTGGATATCACAAAAAAAAAAAAAAAAGAAACATGGAACAGACCTACATGAAAACATAAGAAATACGAAATACGACCTAAATTGTATGATATGTATGTTAAATATATATATGTATTCACAGTGTAAATTTAATGTTATGTCATGGAAATTTAATTTAATGTAATGTAAAGTGACAAAATTACAAAAGTGATTAAGTCAAGAGGAGTGAGAGATTTTCTTTCTTCTGTTGTTTGATTACCATTAATTACACAGACAGCAGCAGGTTTATTAGGATGCTGTCACTTTAAGACCACATGAACAGATCTAATATAGTGATACATGCATTTTCTTTCCCAACAGTTTAAATTCACTTAAGACATGAATTACTCGCACGCTGAGTGAGAAGGGGCTGTGTGTGCGTGGGTTTTAGGTGTGTGTGCTCAAACCTCCTCTAAGACAGTGTGAGGATATACCAAAAAATTCGCTGCTTACTGCACTTTAAAAATGTTAAAATCACTTGTTTTAAAACTACAGCACTTAAAAATGCATTCAAATGACAATCTTTTGTGATGCCGCAGCATGGAAACATCACGCGAGCGTAACTGAGATTGAATCTCTACCAGTTTATCCTGTTTACCGATATATGAACAAATATATAAATAAAACCAAAACAAAATAAAATGAAAGGCAAAACAAAACAATAAAAGCAAAGAAAAAAAACATCAAAGTGGTGATTTACCAAACGAAGGGGACAAGAGACTTTCCCTATTAATGAAAGCACCATGAGACATAAAAATTCTTTGTTTAATGCATTACAGATGGCAAATAATATGCCATTAATCGCAGCAGTTATTGCCCGGTTTTCTCACGAGTTAAGTCAAAACAAGCAAAAGCAAACATCTCAATGGACTTGAGTTCATTCAAAATATTTAAAACCTGCTAAACAAATCCTTCACAAAGACCAACAATAAAGCGCATTCACATAACCCTGGGGTTGCATCTCGCTTATGAGATTTCAGTTCTGGTGCGTAGGGTACAAATAATAGACCTTTGTCTCAATATCAACACCAGCACTGAAAGAGATGGGAGACTCCCCTCCTTTCCAGCATTGAAAAAAAACAGACTTGTTTAGTTTCCATTTCCTCAGTTCCCATGACAACAGTGTCAGGGCACACCAGGGCATGTACATACGGCCAACCAATAAGCCAAGCCGTGCGCAGATCAAAGTATACGGTCCATCCTTTCAGCCAGCAACATCAGAAAAGTCCATAAGCAGTGGCGTCAAGGTGAAGGTTCACTGTCCAAAAGGGCCGGAGCACACAGTCCCTTGCGGGGTCGCAATGCAATAGACTCGGGGCAAGAAGTTTCTCCGTTCCGTATGAACTGCTGCTTCCACACAGGCTCTTACCATTACAGTGCTCATTTGCTTTATTCCCCTGCTCCTGTTCCCTCGCTCCCTTGTCTGATCTGAGCTTAGTGAAGGTGACCTGACCGCTCTCAGCCCGAGGGTCTGCGAGTGAAGTTTGGTGCAGAGAGTAGACCTCTACTCTCAGAAGTCGGGCTTAAAACAGCACTGGCCCCGGGCCCCTGCATTCACTGGCAGCATGCTAAGAGACGCTTATGCAGAGATGCAGAGGGTCCCCCCCTACTTCTGACTCTGTTTTTCTCTCGATTACACAGTTTTTGCTTTTGACCTGAACTGTAACTGATGGCAGTAATCGGGAAAGAGCAGGGAGCCAAAAAGACTCCCCTCTATGCTTTTATATCCTGCGTGACCGTATCTGCACAACACGTAATTTCATCATTATATCAAAGCTTGTGTAGATCATTTCTGTGGAGATACTGCACTGTAGTGAAAAGGGATGAGTCATTCCTGGTAGTGTATTAACCAAATACATGAGGTATATTACTTGGTCTAAATACATTTATATAGATTAGTACATTATATACATGTTTCCTAGATGTTTTCTTTTTATGAAGTATTTTATGCTTGCCAAAGCTCCATTTGTCAAAATATAGAAAAAAAAACAGTAATAGTATGAAATATGATTAATATATTATAAAAATGCAATTTATTCCTTTGATGCAAAGCAAATTTTTCAGCATCAGTGTCACATGATTCTTCAAAAATCATTTGAACATACTGATTTGCTGCTCAATAAACAATCATTATTGTTTTCTGTTGTTGTGCTGCTTAATGTTTTTGTGGAAACTGTGATTTCTTTTTTAGGATTCTTTGATGCAAATTAAATTCAATTAAATAAAAAATTTAATAAAACATTAAATAAATCAAAATAAAAAATTTAATGAAACGCCAAACTTTTTAAGATTTTTTAAATATAATTACATAAATATATACGTTAAAATAAAATACCAAATAAATCCCTTGGAACAGCATATATAAAAATATTACTAGTCGAAAAAAATAAAAATTCAAACACAGAGTTACTATTTTGACTTGACACTCAGCTTGTGGGAAAAACTAATGTTGACACCTATAGACCAATAATGCTAGTGTTTAAAAGTTAAATCGTGAAGCTTTTATTTTGGTTAAAGCTAAATAAATTATTCAGCAAAAACAGCAAATGGTCTAATCTGTTATTTTGATGCGTGTACTTTTTTAGATGGTCAGACTTCTGATAATTTAATAGATTTGCACGATTATGACAAGAATTGAAAGACTGTATGTGGTGCACAAAAAAGTGACCGCTTTAAACTAGTCTTCTGATAACACATAATAAAGTCCACTTTGGAAACAGTGCAATAACTGTATATTTTTATTGTTTATTTCCAGTGCTCTACAACTGCCGCATACTTCTCTCGTAAGTTCATTACAGTTCATTTTTAGAAACCGAGGCACATGTGGAAATGATTTTCAGCAGTAAACATCAGAAGGCCACAGATGCTGTCGATAGAGTTGTTATTGAACCTAAAATAGTCCCTTAAAAGATTCACCCCACACAAAGGTCAATTAAAGGACACTCAAATGTCCATTTATTCAAGTCTTAAAAGTGTTTACATAACCTTCTCACTCCAAGCTTGAGGTTTTGAGTTGAGGTGGTTGGAAAACACAAACAGCCAGTGTTTAAAGACACAACCACAAAGACTTCGGCCCGGTGGCATCAACACTTATCTCCGGCAAACAGGAGGACAGCCTGAAGTTCGTTCTCAAAGCAACCCAGCATTGCTACCCAACTCTTTCCTGGCTCTTGACCATCAGGAGAGAGAAAAAAAAGAACATCCTCTAGTCATTAGCAGCATTTCAAAGTCAACACGTCCTCCAGCGTATGCTGCTTGACAGGTCCTGCCAGGGTAACGTGACTGAGGGATGATGGTACCATGATTAGACAGAAGCTCAAGGGAGAAGCCATGCATCCACAGATCTGAGCACAAAGGACAGGAGGAGGAGTGGAAGAGGAAGATGAGAAGGACCAGCGGCAGATACATATTCATCAAACGTGCCCTTTGTGATCTGTCAAACTCGAGACACCACACACTTCTGCAGCTAATCAAACTCGGCCGCTTTCGCCCCTGTTCAAACAATCCTGTTCGCATCCTCCAGCAGTTTCAGTCCACTTCTTAGTCCACTACTAGTGTTGTCACGGTACCAAAATTTCAGTATTCGGTACCGATACCAGTGAAAATCCACGGTTCTCGGTACCAATTTCGGTACCAAAGCAAAACACAAAAATATTCTAATTAAAAAAAAAAAAACTTTTTATCACTAAAAATAAAACCAATGCCATTCTTTATACTTATGTACAATTATGTTTAAAGTTTTTTTTTTTTTTGATAAATTTGTCTTAATGAAATGTAAACTTTGTTTTTATAAATAAAGGGGATTTTCTATTAAAATTTAAACATGGAAGAAATATTGTGTGATTTTATTTCTATAACATTCACAGCTACTGGTCCATTCGGAGATTTGATTTGATTAATTTATGCTAACTTTGACAAATTCCATGACTGTCCATATTAAAATGTTAGTTTCATTTTCATGACTGGATTTTGAGATTCCGTCCGCGTTTTCTGCTTCGCGGAAATCATAGCGCTGTATGCGTCAAGAACCGGGTTGACCGGGTCCTCGGTCACATTTTCATTTTTTTAGTACCGACTTGGTACCGAAGTACGAGGTCTTTTGACAACACTATCCAATACCTACACTGGCCGGGGAGTGGACTTTTTTTAACACTACAACAAAGATGAATCAGAAATTAAACATATGGTGTCAAAACAGTCATGGTGCGATGTTGATTTTGATGAACAACCTTGAAATCATGTCACACGTGGAGCAGTGATGTTTCGAATGCCAAATGGTTCGAAATTTGCATGCTTTTCACTGTCGTATCAATATTAAAGCACCATTTTATATATATATAAAAAAACAATTCACGCACACACTGACTTCAATACATTTCTTCTATGATTAGCATGCTTTTGCAAATATTTTTTTGGGGGGGGGTAAAAAAGTGAAAGTACATTTTTATTAAAAATATTTTCACTGTTTATTAATATTTGAAAATCAAAGTCATGTGGCGGGACCAAGAGGAAATTCATAGAGACGTGTATCATTAATCATATTAATACATTTTCTCATGAAAATTACAAATGTGTAATGAAAATCAATTAAAAACAATATAACAATTATTTAAGTTATAGGGAAAGTATGTTATTTAATATTGCAAAGTGATGATTCATTAACTAGAATGATTATTAATAATAATTCTTATTATCAGTAATTCAAAAATGTTAATTTATAAAATAATGTTTAAGATGTTTCCTCTCTTGTATCCAAGGTGTAGAAAAATAGATCATGTTTGAGCTGGTTACCAGAGGTGTCAAGTAACGAAGTACAAATACTTTGTTACATTACTTAAGTATAAATTTTGGGTATCTATACTTTACTTGAGTAATTATTTTTTAGCCGACTTTTTACTTCTACTCCTTACATTTTCACGCAAGTATCTGTACTTTCTACTCCTTACATTTTAAAAATAGCTTCGTTACTGCTATTTAATTTCGGCTTGTTTTCATTTGTCATCATTTAAAAAAAAAAAAACAAAAAAAAAAAAACACCTATCCAGATAAATCGCGCCATCTGGATGGAGTGAATTTGATTGTGGTTGGATGAGAAGTATAAACATTTACCATTCTGACACCATATTGGTTTGTACGCGATCCATCGCACCTGCACATGACACAAATCACGTCACACTCCAGCAAGGACATAGCCAGTTTTGGGTTTGTTTTATCAAAAAATATATTTCTTAAAAAAGAAGGGTTGGGTATGGAACCGGTATCCGATCGCCACCTAAAATTTCATCTGAAACCGGCGTCAGACCGGTCTCTTCTCCGTCTTTCAGCGCGCTCTTCCACCTGCAGACCGCGCGCGGAGCAGCACATGCGCACTTAAACACAAACAGAGGACACAAGGTATGTGTTCATCCATAGATTGTTAGAATATCTGTATCTGTGCAGTTCTTTATCATAAATACAGTTTACAAAAGGTCACGAGGGAGCCGGTTTCCCATCTACTGTAAAGTTTTCACTCATCACACCACAGCTGTTTCCTCCAGCGAAAATCTAGCCCTTAACACATATGAACGAACACATACTTTAATTACACTTATTTAAATGTACTTAATTTAATCATACGTACTTTATACATACACTACTGTGCAAAAGTCTTACGCACGTTAGTACTTTCACTTAAAAGAATGGTGTTCGGCCAGTTATTTATATATTTTGCTGTAGTGTGTCAGTATAAAATATCAGTTTACATTTCCAAACATGCATTTTGCCGTTGTCAAAATCGCACTAGATTATTATTAAAATTAATGGCCAATTAATTCCTACTGACACACTACAGCAAAAGATATAAATAACTGGCTTAAAACCCTTTTTTGGGGTGAAAATACTAAATGTACCTAAGACTTTTGCACAGTACTGTATTTTAAAAAACTACATTGTTGCTACTTTATAAAGAATGACCATACAGTCATTCACAGAACTGATTAAAGACAGTGACAGACAGCACTCATCTTAACTAAATATCAGAGTGAGTGACAGAGATACAGTAGAAATATTATATGTGGTTTTGTATTAAATAATGACCCAGATTGTGAAATACATTTATTAGCCTTAGAGTAAGGGAAGCACAATTTGGGAAATGAGAGCATCCAAGGTGAAAGCTATGGATTTATTTTAAATATTTGTAATGTTCTTTAAAGTTATCCATAGTTTTTTTTGTGGTTCTTTTTTTTTAAGTATCGGTTCAGGTACCGTTTAGGCGCAGGTACCATTATAAAAGTATCGAAAAGGCACTGGACCCTTCTTAAAAGTTATTATTTCTCACTGGCTCATTTACCAAATGGGTGCTTTCTCTTCGTCCTCCACAAATTAAGCTACTGTAGGTAGTTCGGTAACGAGACGTTTTAATAAATTATCGTTTGCGATTGACGACGCGATTGACAATGTTGTGATAAGTAGGCTATGCCAACTTTGTAACTCGTTCCCCCCCGAACACTGAACATAGCAGACGTATGTACCGAATACAGGAAACTATCAATCAAGAAGGTATCAGGATTATGTAAAAGAAAAGAAATGTAAAAAAAAATTTAAACTGCATATCTGAAGCATTTTCCTTTTTTCAATCACAGACACTCAGTGGATCAAGAGCCTTGCCAATGCCTGTAAAAAACATCTTGTGCCAGCTAAGACATAAGAAAGAATGTCGACAAATTCATTATTCGTAATATACATGAAACAGTCAGCTAAGGCTATTCTAGGTTTATGTACTGCATGTGTGTGTGTGTGGACCTTTCCATACAAGCATTAGTAACACTTCAGACTGGAGAAACTAGAGCCGCAGTTCACTCCTGACCGTCACAGCTGTTCATTCAAGCCCGTTCTCAGATGACCAACGCTATGAATGGAGCAGCCACAGCCTCAGCCGAAAGGAGTATTAAGGTATAAATGCCGCGCTGCTCTCAAGCGAAGCGCCAGTGTTGAAAACGATGATCCTCGTTCCTGCTGTTGTTGGTAGGGAGTGAGCTAAGGGCCTCTTTCAGACTCTGTTCTACTTTGCTCTGGTGTTTAAGCTGACATCATACAGGAAGGTATTTTTCCCCTTTGCATTTCCAAAGAACAGGCCCACGCATGGTCCAGACAGAGCGAAGGGAGATGCACAGGAGCAGAGGGACGAGCTCATGAACGTGTGACTGGAACTGAGTCCACTTAAAGAGATCTGAAACACAGCCCTTGTTGCTTGAGATACAAGACCCTAGTGAAGCTGGATACGCTGTGCACCTAGCCAGTGATGTAATCAATACATCGGTAATGATGGACTCAGTTCCCAGGGGGAAAAAGTCATTTAGATCCATACGTGTGATTTTATTTGTGCCGTTTTGCTCAGAAAGCAGATGATTGTTCTTCCTGCTGGAAACTTGCTTTTTCTTCAAAAGGATCACAAATTAGTATCCCGTTTCCACAAAAAATATAAAAAAACTGCTTTAACATTGATAATAATAAGAACCATTATTAATAATTGAGCACCAATAATAATTGAAGATAACTGATCACCAAATCAGCATACATGATAAAAATCCTAATAATATGACTTTAATATAATTTTTATGATCTAACCTCATTTACTCACTGTTGTCACTAGGGTTGCAAAAAGAATTTGGCAAATATTCCAGAAGTTTTGGAAATTTTACAGGATTTTCCACCCCTTTGCAGCCCTAGTTGTCACTTTGACATCAACTATTAGCCATAGATACATAATGAATGCAATACAGTTATGAAGGGTAAAATTTAGATATTTGTTCACATTAAATATCTTGTGTCACTCAGAAATGTCTCAAATTACTGAAGAAAACCACTTTTAAATGGCTTTTCAGAAAATCCAGCCTATGAATGTCTTACGTCTAGATTATTTTGAACATTAGGATGTGGCATAGGAGTCATTAAATAATATAAATGTCTTAAAACTTAAATGTTCAGCTCAAGCTGTTCTTTGACCCATGAGGTTTCTTCTGAAGTGCCGCGTCTGAGAGATCATTCTGTAAGTGAGCTGACACTTTCACTTTTACAGTCCACGAGAGAGAGAGAGAGAGAGAGAGAGAGAGAGAGAGAGAGAGAGACCCCCCAAAAAAAAAAAAAAACAAGGGGGAAAGAATGCAGTGAAGGATTTCTTCAGCTTTCTGGTTTCTAGGACAACAATATAGCTCATAAATCCAAATTATGAAATATGAATTATTGTGGTGGTATAGGGCATATGAGTTCTGTTTCGAGGTCAACCAAACCAATTATTGAGTAATTTGTTTTAGTCATTTGTGTATCTTTGTCATTTGTATTAGTATATTTTATTACTATTTTTATTAGTACGTTCTTGTTAGAATTTGTCATAGTTTTAATGTATTTTTTTCCAGTTTTCGTTATTTTAGTATATCAGTTAAACTACATAAAAATAAGAAATTGAAATAAATTTATTATTATTATTATTATTATTATTTATTTATTTCAATTAACCAAAAATGTTTTATGGTTTTAATTAACTATAATGACCCTTATTAAAGCTTGTTAAAAATAATCATCATTAATTGAAATAAAATATAAATATTAAATATTTAAAAACTCAAGACTATCTAAATAAGTTCAGGGAAATAAGTTCTAAAATGACTAATAAACATGGAAAAACTACAAAATTCATTTAAAATTAAACTGAATCCTGAAATTATAAAAGCTAATTAAAAATAATACTTTAATATAATACTGAAATAATAAGCAATAATAGCGAGAACCTAATTAAGCCCCACTAATAACTTTCAAGAATAATGGACCCTGTTTAAATCATTTTAGAAAATAACACAATGGCCCAGTGGTGAAGATGATCAATCAAAGGCATGACATCATCATCATCATCATCATCACGTGAAATGGGCTTTAATAGCTGCATACACTCCGCTCAAAGATAACCACAGTTAATCATTACTCCCGCTGACTGAGGGCTAGTTTGACGAGAAGACATACTTATACAATGCTCTATATGCTTCAAAAATATACATCTGCCCTACTGCACAAACACAGTACAGTGCCAACATCTTTCACCAGAAACCAGCCAGTAAATATTTATGAACAATAAAAATAAAATCAGTCACTGACTCACATGAAGAGGCCGTCGAACCAATCAGAAGCAGAGCTGCAGAGCAATCAGTCAGACTACAGCATGACATCATGAGTCATGACATCAGCCCCTGAAACTAAACACCCCTCTCTCTGCTCTCTCCTCTCAAGCAAGTTCAAGGACACAGAGGAAACCGAGTTCTGGCTGTTTTCGCATCAGTCTGGCTGGTTCTGTGGCCTGAAACTCATTATCTTGGAGCATTACATCAGATCACTAAAAATGAGGGCGAATACTTCCAATGACGACACATTCTGCATCTTTAGATGAACCGGATTCACATTCCAGGACTGATCCTCACCAACTTTACACACTGTTGTATATTTACAGTGTTGTAGAGTACAGTATATTGAACTGTGTTGTACAGTGTGCATATATTTTGAATACTGCTACAAAGAGGAAAAATCATTCCAAGTATTTTGTCTTTTTCTTCAGTGAAAGTTCAATTAAAATTAAATTACTACAGCATGCAAGCTTTTGCATCAACCTCACAAAAAAAAAAAAAATACTAATTTGTTTAGTAAGTAAATGCATTGAATTTAAGATATTTTGACTCAAGACAAAAATACTGACCAATGATATTTTTATGCACTATAATAGATTCAAATTTGGTTAGATTTTAATTTTAGTAATTTAGCAATCCAAAATTTTTTGTAATTTTGTTCTTTTTAATTCGTTTTCTGCGATTTATCTATACAGATGTTACCCAGCGAAGATGATTAATCATCTTATATTTATTAGTTTTAGTTGTTTTAATACTTCAAGTTAAACTGACCAAAAATGACAACAGTTGCCTTGGCAATGTCTGAAATAAAAAAAGTTTGAGTTTTTTTCCTTTTCTTCAGTTAACGTATTTTGTTTCAAGTAACAGTTTTTTAAGGTGGCATACATTGATACAGATTAGGGAAAAATTATTTTTATAGTGTGTGTATTATTTTTGTCAGACATAAAATGTAAATATTTTTTTTTTAATTGTATATCATAACAGTTAATTCTATTGGTCCATCACCGCACTGAAAACGTTTCACTGTTGACCAGAGTATGAAAGCGGTAAAAAGTGTAGGCGAGATTTCGCTTGAAATGAGAAGCAGGTGTTTTCCCTCACATCAAGTTCGCTCAGAGAGGGGTTTCTCTTCTTTCCCGGGTTTCTCCCAACCCGATCTCACGGTAATTCGTACATATTTTACGAGGTGGCTCACTCGTACAAATTCGTATGACCACACTCGTACAAATTCATACGATTTTTGCCAGATCGTACGTATTTTACTGCCCTAAATTTTACTCCCTCTACCTGCCCCTAAACCTAACCGACGCAGGGGTATAGACAAATCCTATAAAATGTACGGGTGAGGTCATACAAATTCGTAATTCGTAACACCTTGTAAAATACGAACAAATTTGTCGTGAGATAGCGTTGGTTTCTCCACATAAGATTTTTGTTTTTCCATTTCGTACAATTGAAGTCAATGGAAACCTAAACTATTTGATTACCAACAATCTTCAAAATATCTTAGAAAATATCTCAGAAATATGACAGAATTTTGTAACCCTCATGGAACCTAGTAGTCCTCACATTGTAGCTGATTTCAGGTTTTACAGTCCTGTGGGGAACATTTGACCCAAACACTCACACAAACTCATTCATTAAAAACAGCAAATACACTTAGCCTATATGTTTGGGGGTTTTTTTCAGACTGAGCACCACAAACAGCTTTAATACCAAATATGGAAAAACAATCTGGCTGATGTCACTGTGATACAGTCACCCAAGAAGCCAAATCAGCATCCCAAAAGTGTAAACAGAGTAGAGTCCACACACTTGCACAAACATTAATACACTAAAACACACACACACACACACACACACACACACGTGGCAGCTCGTTCATGTGTGCAATCAGCTTCTTTCTGTTGTTGCTGTGGTGCTCATCAGATCTGCCTCTCAACTAGTTTTCCGCCTGACAGACACAACATACCACACACACACACACGCACACACACACACACGCCTACCGCCATCTGTCCAGGCTATCAGAGATCACAAGCAGTCTGTGGTAAACCTGTCTTCCCCACAGAAACGCTCCCGAGCGTCCTCAGATGGTCTAACAGATGAGAAATTAATGTGTTTCCTTCCAAATCCACGGCAAACTTTTGCCTCACGTAATTCTCTCCCGATTTTGCACGGGACAAACAAAACTTGCGCTCTTTCCCCCATAAAAACAGTGCCGTATTTCCTCCCAGACAGGAAGAGCACCCCAAGCACGCACACGCACAAGTATTCCCCTCGTGCACAGCGATGACTCATTTCCACAATCCTTCTGAAGACGTAGGTGAAAACCGTCCCTACATTCCCAAACACACTCCAGCCTCCTTTTGTTGAAGCCTCTACAACAAACACCCTCACAAGAGCGCGCGCGTGTGCCTGTGCCCTAAAGCGCAACACTCGGGTCACCTTTTAATCCCGAACCACTTTGAAGAAGCCCTTCCACATGTATTCCCGACCTCCCGGTGGCAGCAGGTCAGTTCCTGCACCTCAGCCCCTCCATTTCTGCGCCGCGCAGGGTTCTCGGAGTGACCACAACAACAGAGGCGCGTTCCTCTAGACTCACCCTCTCGCTTTTCCTCTCTCAGTTTGCCCGAGCAGGGGTGTGCGCTCAGGCTTAGGCAACCCCTGGAAGAAAATGCAGCGCTCTCTGGGTCCTAGTGCTCATCGTGTGCACACAAAAAGATGCCATTGTCTGTGGCTCAGGGGGAAGCCCTGCTCAACAGAGGCTGCAGGTATCATTACCGATAACATGTCGGGATCCGGGCGATTTGAAGACATTTAATGTAGACGTGGAGAATGTGTTAAAGTATTAATTACAGGGTGATAAATCAAAGAAACAGTCAGATTTATGATTATGCCTGCTGCAGTTAACTGTTATAAAAAAATAAATAAAGGTGTCAACTGCAGGATTTCGTTTAAATAAAATAGTGTAGAAAAACTTTGCCCTCAGAAACTGCTAGTGAATTTCACAATTATGTTTCACAAAGAAATGTAATGCATTGAATTAAACATGAAATTTGGAAATATGTGAACTGAAGTGGTATTTTCTGTTATAACATAGGATAATCCAAAAAACTGATTTATTTACGGCTATATTAAGATAAAAAACATTCTTTACTGTATACTGCTATTGTGTCATTTATACATGCATTTAAATGTGCTTTGTTTGACTTTTGTTCTCAGTGGCTAAAGGTCTTGATTTACTGATCTATAACACAGTAATGGAGTCGTTCAGCAACACTTAGATTCTTGCGTTGCTTTGGATGTGCAGCCTACAAAAAAAATATATGGTATGCAGTGTTCATGTACTTTAAACGTTATTTTAATTACTGAAAATATTGTGATTGCATTATAAAGGGAATTAATCAGCAATTATGGTTTGTCATAATCTCATAATCGTGCAGCCCTGACCAAATAATACAACTCAAACACTGCAATTTGAGCTGAAATCATAAAAGCTGAAAATATGATGAAAGCCACCAGCTGTAATCTGACTGGCTGTGTCATGCTCTTTTTGCTCAGAAATAATATACTATGTTCCAGGTTTTCTTTCTTTTTTCAGATCAAGGGCATCATTTTTTCTTTTTCTTTTTTTTTTTTTTACTTATCTGAGGTATATATATTTGTATGTGTATGTATTTATGTGTGTATATATATTATACACACACACGCATACATACATTTCTTTTTTTCTTTAATCACCATATTAGAATGATTTCTTAAGGATCATGTGATGCTGAAGACTGGAGTAATGATACTGAAATAATGATTACAATTGTACAATATTATATATATATATATATATATATAAACTGTCTATTATGATCAAATAAATGCAACCCTGATGAACATGAGAAAATCTAACCAACCCCAATTTTTTTTAATGGTAGTATACATATCCAAGAGAATAAGTATACTGGTATATTCTGCATCGTTTTGTCCAGAAATTGTATGTCTATGATAATTAGTATTGCTTTTGGACAGAAAGAAAATCCTGGTTACAAAAATAATTTTTTTCTCATGTTCTTTTTTTTTTGTTTATTTTCTCTAAACTGTTGTGCAATTATTTGAATTTTTCCATTACCAACTATTATTAGTGCACTTCAACCTAACACGCCCCAAAACAACATAAAACCAAAACAAGCTATTATTGGTTTGCTATATAGACAGTCATTTCTCATTTTCTTCTCAAGTGAGCAGTTCTTGGCCAGAACAAGTGGACCAGACCTTATGCAGAGTGTCAAAAACAGCTAAATGATGGCGGTCGTCTGACCAATCAGACACTG
Source organism: Carassius carassius (assembly GCF_963082965.1). NCBI lineage: Eukaryota > Metazoa > Chordata > Actinopteri > Cypriniformes > Cyprinidae > Carassius > Carassius carassius. Next base: position 21,132,296 of record NC_081772.1, read on the forward strand.
GCTGGGAGAGAATATGCAAGCAATGGGTATTTAAAAAAAATAAAATAAACAAATTTACACTGTGCATGAAGGCCTCTCTGTGCACCACATTTCCTTGTTTCTCAGGAGACTATAATAACAGGCTTCAGCAGAAGACGACATATCAATCTGCTGAGATGATGCCAAGACCATTGTAGATCTCTGACATTAATAACATTATCCCTCCACTGGCACTCATACTTCTTTTTAGTGGGTTTTAAATGCTTTTACAGTAGTTCGTCATATAAACAAAAGGGTTACATCAAAAAAAAAAAAAAAAAAAAAAAAGAGAAACAAGGCATCAACTCCAGGTGAGCCACAAATGCAGGGTGAAAGACAAGATGATTGTCTGAGTGATGGACTGAAAGATTGGAGATAAAATGTGAGAAGGACAGGTTACAGGAAAAGCGAACAAGGAAGAAAAGAGATCTCGGCCTTGCACTCTCGTCTTCAGCGGTGGCTCGAATCGATAATAATCCAGAGAGCAGGAGCTGTTTATTTTGGAAAGTCTGAGGGGTCTGAAAGGGTGGCTGCTTTCTCACACAGCCATTAATCAGATGGAGGGGAGGAACCAGCGTGTCAATGCCCACATACCACACATCACTGACTTAACTGTAGTCATAGCTCACACGCCCGCTGGCCGGCCCGGCTCCTCCTCTTCACCGCGTGCTGTCGAGCGCCTGTGCACTCAGCTTAAACCAACTGAAAACACACAGGACACAGAAGTAATCAGGTTATCTAGCAGAGAGTGACCGGTCCTTACGGGAAACTGACAGCTGGGTATTTGAGATTTTTCTAAAGTGTATCTCTACGATTATAAGTGCTGTATAGAAAGAAATCCATTGTACAGTTCCTCATATAATAGCACAACCCACACAGTTGTGTCAGGAGTTTTTTCTTTTTTTTCTTATTATTATTATTGCCAAGCTCTAATCTGCTTGGCATGAAGATATTAAAATATTCTAAATATTAACATTGTGATTTTCTGTAAAGCTGTTTTGAAACAATGTTTATTGTGAAAAGCAATATACAAATAAATTTTATGACTTCATGGAGTTCATGTGGGAAGACTAAGGCATAACAAAAGCTTTACATGGCCAGGGTGACATATACATTTGTTCTTTCAAATCTCTCAGATTATTACAGAGGTTTGCATTATTATTAGTTGATCCTTAACACACACATTGGAGAAATACTATGTCATATAGCCACACAGAGCATTGCAATGAACTGTGGGTTTGATTTAAAGACCCATGAAATGGTTTCATGAACTGTAGGACATATGAAGGTCTTAAAGGTCCCGTTCTTCATGATCCCATGTTTTAAAACCTTTATTAGAGTGTATAATGTTGTTCTAAGAGTATAAATAATATCTGTAAAATTCTAAAGCTCAAAGTTCAATGCCAAACGAGATATTTTATTTAACAGAATTCGCCTACAAAAAACGACCCGTTTGGACTACATCCCTCTAGTTCCTGCATTAATGACATCACTCAAACAGTTTTTTGACTAATGGTGCATTCCAGTCATCTCGTATAGATCATATTTACGAGTTGAATGCACATGAACGCCACCACAATATCGTAAATACCAGTGGGGAGCTCGGGATTTTCTTTAAGCCCCGATCTGGGGTGCGTTTCCCAAAAGCATCGCTAGCCAACTATGGTCGCAAGTTCCGTCGTTACCAACGTAGTTCAACGAATCTGTGTTTCCCGAAACAATAGTTCAAACGAACATTCGCAAACTGCATCGTAAACTTGTGTCGTTGGAACTACAGCTCTCCACCTGTGGTTAGAGGCATAGTTCATCGTTAGTTTGCTGTGTTGACGTCATTGATTACGCCGCAATGACTTTTAATTCACTCCACTCTGAGTGAATTAAAAGAGTTAAAGTTGTGGTTTAAGTTTATTACCTAATTCGCCTTCTTTATTTTTTATTACAAATGCAGTTTGAAACTATATAGCAGCGGGGCCCTCGCAATTATTCTCCCTCCGAAGTGCCCTCTGAAAGCATTAATCTTGCCGATTGGAACGCAGCCATCGTTTCGTTTGTGCGAAGAAACGGTGAGTTTATCGAGTGAGTTATCTTTGTAAAAACATTCCAAAAGACATATTTGTCATATAACAATATTGGTAAAACAGTGTGTTAGAGGTTTTCACTTACATTAAATGTTAACACTCAAATCACAGTATTTTTATAGTAAATTAATGTACCAAAATAAAGTAACAAAAATGTATAAATAAGTGAGTGATTGTGTTGTTTTTACAGAATTATAAAATAGAATACTCTCTACAAATGTGTTTGTGTGTGAATGTACAACCCGAATTCCGGAAAAGTTGGGACGTTTTTTAAATTTTAATAAATTGAAAATTAAAGGAATTTCAAATCACATGAGCCAATATTTTATTCACAATAGAACATAGATAATGTAGCAAATGTTTAAACTGAGAAATTTTTCACTTTTATCCACTTAATTAGCTCATTTAAAATTTAATGCCTGCTACAGGTCTCAAAAAAGTTGGCACGGGGGCAACAAATGGCTAAAAAAGCAAGCAGTTTTGAAAAGATTCAGCTGGGAGAACATCTAGTGATTAATTAAGTTAATTGATATCAGGTCTGTAACATGATTACCTATAAAAGCTTTGTCTTAGAGAAGCAGAGTCTCTCAGAAGTAAAGATGGGCAGAGGCTCTCCAATCTGTGAAAGACTGCGTAAAAAAATTGTGGAAAACTTTAAAAACAATGTTCCTCAACGTCAAATTGCAAAGGCTTTGCAAATCTCATCATCTACAGTGCATTATATCTTCAAAAGATTCAGAGAAACTGGAGAAATCTCTGTGCGTAAGGGACAAGGCCGGAGACCTTTATTGGATGCCCGTGGTCTTCGGGCTCTCAGACGACACTGCATAACTCATCGGCATGATTGTGTCAATGACATTACTAAATGGGCCCAGGAATACTTTCAGAAACCACTGTCGGTAAACACAATCCGCCGTGCCATCTGCAGATGCCAACTAAAGCTCTATCATGCAAAAAGGAAGCCATATGTGAACATGGTCCAGAAGCGCCGTCGTGTCCTGTGGGCCAAGGCTCATTTAAAATGGACTATTTCTAAGTGGAATAGTGTTTTATGGTCAGACGAGTCCAAATTTGACATTCTTGTTGGAAATCACGGACGCCGTGTCCTCCGGGCTAAAGAGGAGGGAGACCTTCCAGCATGTTATCAGCGTTCAGTTCAAAAGCCAGCATCTCTGATGGTATGGGGGTGCATAAGTGCATACGGTATGGGCAGCTTGCATGTTTTGGAAGGCTCTGTGAATGCTGAAAGGTATATAAAGGTTTTAGAGCAACATATGCTTCCCTCCAAACAACGTCTATTTCAGGGAAGGACTTGTTTATTTCAGCAGGACAATGCAAAACCACATACTGCAGCTATAACAACAGCATGGCTTCGTCGTAGAAGAGTCCGGGTGCTAACCTGGCCTGCCTGCAGTCCAGATCTTTCACCTATAGAGAACATTTGGCGCATCATTAAACGCAAAATACGTCAAAGACAACCACGAACTCTTCAGCAGCTGGAAATCTATATAAGGCAAGAATGGGACCAAATTCCAACAGCAAAACTCCAGCAACTCATAGCCTCAATGCCCAGACGTCTTCAAACTGTTTTGAAAAGAAAAGGAGATGCTACACCATGGTAAACATGCCCCGTCCCAACTATTTTGAGACCTGTAGCAGAAATCAAAATGGAAAGAGCTCATTTTGTGCATAAAATTGTAAACTTTCTCAGTTTAAACATTTGCTATGTTATCTATGTTCTATTGTGAATAAAATATTGGCTCATGTGATTTGAAAGTCTTCATTGAAAATGAAAATGAAAAGTAAATAATTCATTTTATTAAAATTTAAAAAACGTCCCAACTTTTCCGGAATTCGGGTTGTACGTGTATATCAGAATCAGAATCAGAATCAGAATGAGCTTTATTGCCAGGTATGTTCACACATACGAGGAATTTGTTTTCGTGACAGAGCTCCGCAGTGCAACATAACAGCGACAGAACAAAAAACACAATAAGGAATAAAAAATACAAAAAAATACAAATAGGTGGGTAAGGATTGACAATATACAAATTGACAATGTATGGCAGGTATATTAAAAAGAGCATTTATGTATGTACATGTATATTATGTGGAAAAATTGTAACTGTACGCTAAGTATGTGTGTTTGGATAAATAAGTGTATGTGTATATAAATATAAATATAAGTAGTATAGTGTGTTCCATGTATGTACATGTATATTATGTGCAAAAGATTTACGTGTACGCTAAGTATGTGTGTTGGATAAAAAGTGTAGTGTATATAAATATAAATAGTGTAGTGTGTCCCACAGTTATTATCAGCTGTTCATAAGATGGATTGCCTGAGGGAAGAAACTGTTCCTGTGTCTGGTCGTTCTGGCGCTCAGTGCTCTGTAGCGTCGACCAGATGGCAACAGTTCAAAGAGGGAGTGTGCTGGATGTGAGGGGTCCAGAGTGATTTTTACAGCCCTTTTGCTCACTCTGGATAAGTACAGTTCTTGAATAGATGGGAGGGTTGTACCGATAATTCGCTCAGCAGTCCGGACTACCCTCTGTAGTCTTCTGAGGTCCGATTTAGAAGCTGAGCTGAACCAGACAGTTACTGAAGTGCAGAGGATGGATTCGATGATGGTGGAGTAGAACTGTTTCAGCAGATCCTGTGGCAGGTTAAACTTCCTCAGCTGGCGAAGGAAGTACAACCTCTGCTGGGCCTTTTTCACAATGGAGTCAATGTGAATGTCCCACTTCAGGTCCTGAGAGATAGTGGTGCCCAGGAACCTGAATGACTCCACTGCAGTCACAGTGCTGTTCATGATGGTGAGTGGGGGGAGTGCAGGGGGGTTTCTCCTGAAGTCCACGATCATCTCCACTGTTTTGAGCGTGTTAAGCTCCAGGTTGTTGAGACTGCACCAGACAGCCAGCTCTTTAACCTCCTGTCTGTAAGCAGACTCGTCACCGTCCTGAATGAGGCCGATGAGTGTGGTGTCATCTGCAAACTTCAGGAGCTTGACAGAGGGGTCCTTAGATGTGCAGTCATTAGTGTACAGGGAGAAGAGCAGTGGGGAGAGAACACAGCCCTGGGGAGCTCCGGTGCTGATTGTACGGGTGCTGGATGTGTATTTTCCTAGTCTCACTAGCTGCTGCCTGTCTGTCAGGAAGCTGTTGATCCACTGACAGACGGAGGTGGGCACGGAGAGCTGAGTTAGTTTGGGCAGGAGGAGGTTTGGGATGATCGTGTTGAAGGCAGAGCTGAAGTCCACAAACAGGATCCTCACATAGGTCCCCGGTCTGTCTAGGTGTTGCAGAACATAATGCAGTCCGATGTTTACTGCATCGTCCACAGACCTGTTTGCTCTGTAGGCAAACTGAAGAGGATCCAGCAAGGGTCCAGTGATGTCCTTCAGGTGGGCCAGCACCAGTTTTTCAAATGACTTCATGACTACAGACGTTAGAGCCACAGGCCTGTAGTCATTTAGTCCTGTAATTTTGGATTTCTTTGGGATGGGGATGATGGTGGAGCGTTTGAAGCATGAAGGGACTTCGCACAGCTCCAGCGATCTGTTGAAGATCTTTGTGAAGATGGGGGCCAGCTGGTCAGCACAGGATTTCAGACAGGCTGGTGTAACACAATCTGGGCCTGGTGCTTTTTTCCTTTTCTGCTTCCTGAAGACCTGGCGCACCGCATCCTCGCTGATCTGTATTGCAGGTGTGGGGGAGAGGGGGGATGCAGGAGGTGTGAATGGTGAGAGCGCTTGATTGGAGAGGTGTTCAGGGTGGGTTGCAGGAGTTGTGAGTGGTGTGAACAGTTGTTTGGAGAGGCATTCAGGGTTGGTTGCAGGAGTTGTGAATGGTGAGAGCGGTTGATTGGAGAGGTGATCAGGATGGGTTGCAGGAGCTGTTAATGGTGTGAATGGTTGTGTGGAGAGGCATTCAGGGTTGGTTGCAGGAGCTGTGAATGGTGTGAACGTTTGTTTGGAGAGGCATTCAGGGTTGGTTGCAGGAGTTGTTATTGGTGTGAACGGTTGTGTGGAGAGGTGTTCAGGGCAGGTGATGGGTGTTCTTTCAAACCTGCAGTAAAACTCGTTCAGATCGTCTGCCAGTCGTTGATTTTCCACAGTGCTGGGGGGTGGTGTCTTGTAATTGGTGATCTTCTTTAGGCTTTTCCACACTGATGCGGAGTCGTTCAAAGTGAACTGAGTCCTTATTTTTTCAGAATAATTCCTCTTTGCCACTTTGATCTCCTTTTCCAGTGTGTATTTAGCCTGTTTATACAAGACATTGTCCCCCTTCACGTAAGCATCTTCTTTGGCCTGACGGAGCTGTCTGAGTTTTGCAGTGAACCACGGTTTGTCATTGTTGTAATTTAGTTGAGTCTTGGTAGGAATACACATATCCTCACAGAAACTGATATATGATGTTACGGTCTCTGTGAGTTCATCCAGATCGGTGGCAGCAGCTTCAAAAACACTCCAATCAGTGAGGTCAAAACAAGATTGTAAATCCTGCTCTGCTTCATTAGTCCATCTTTTTACAGTCCTTAATACAGGTTTAGCTGATTTTAGTTTCTGCCTGTAGGTCGGTATAAGATGAACCAGAAGGTGATCAGAACGTCCCAAAGCTGCTCGTGGAACAGAGTGAAATGCATCCTTTATTGTTGTGTAACAGTGATCCAATATATTTCTGTCTCTTGTGGGACAAGTAACATGCTGTCTGTATTTTGGCAGTTCACGGGAGAGATTGGCTTTATTAAAGTCCCCAAGAATGATTAAAACAGAGTCTGGGTGTTGTTGTTCTGTCTCTGTGATCTGCTCAGCGAGTTTCTGTAAAGCTGAGCTCACGTGCGCTTGAGGAGGGATGTAAACACTAACCAGAATGAACGAATGAAACTCCCGCGGCGAATAGAACGGCTTGCAGTTAATGAAGAGCGTTTCGAGATTTGAGCAGCACGTCTTCTTTAACACAGTTACATCTGTACACCACCGTTCATTGATGTAAAAGCATGTCCCGCCGCCGCGCGATTTCCCCGTTGATTCTGCGTCGCGATCCGCTCTAAACAGCTGAAAGTCCGGCAGATGGAGCGCGCTGTCCGGTATGGTGTCATTCAGCCAAGTTTCCGTGAAACACAGAGCAGCAGAGTGAGAGAAATCTTTATTTGTCCGAGAGAGCAGAAGCAGTTCGTCCGTTTTGTTGGGTAGAGAGCGGAGATTTGCCAGATGTATGCTAGGCAACGGCGTTCGAAATCCGCGTTTTCTGAGTCTCACGAGCGCTCCCGCTCGCTTTCCCCGCCTGCGCGTCCTCTTGAAGCGTGTGATCAGGGCAGCCGCTCCGCCGACAAGAATGTCCAGCAAAACATCAGAATAGTCGAAAATGTATATATATGTATATACATGTAAATGTATATAAATGTATATGTATATATATATATACATATACAGAGAGAGAGAGACAGACAGACACACACACAGTATATACACTGTTTGCAAAATTGTTTTTTAGTGTTCATTTAATGCATATCAGCAAATAAACCAAATATTTAACAGATGTTATGTCAGATTAAATAAATGGTTTAAACTGCAGTGGTGGCTGGATGCTGCCCAGGTGTCAGGAGGTGGGTGAAGAAGACATCCTCTGTCTCCCAGCAGCCAGCTATCACCAAAGCCATGCACCCTCTTCAGCCACCTGCAAACTGCAGAAGTGGCCCACACAAAAGAGTCATGTGTGCTTCCATCACCCACCCATCAGGCCATCACCCACCACCTCCAGAAATTTCCAACAGCATAATAATGCAGTGTAGCTAACAACTGAATTTAAAGCGTTGTTTCTTCTTATTGCCTTCTGAAGATATGAAGCCTGATGTAAGAGGACCAGGCAGGAGATGGCCTGATGTTGAAGGGCCAGAATGGAGAGGGCCTGATGTTGGAGGCCTGAAGTTTGAAGGCAAAGGCCTGGTTGATACACATGTATACCTCCAAGGATCCTTCCATTACAATAGGCTCCAGGATGGCCAAACTTTCTCTTCCTCTGTAGGGAGAGGAGGAACTGAATTGATACCCCATCAGTCTTGTATACGTGCCGCATCCCTCCATTTCGTCACAATTGCAAAGTCCCTCCACTTATTCCTGATTTTTTTCTGGGCTTTGTTCATATACATAGCCAGCATCATTTATTTTTTTTGTGATTTCTTCACAGATTTTATTTTTGTCACTTTTTAAATTGTGGTTGAGTAGCCTACCCATATTAAATAAGAAATAGTATTTATATGAAATTGTGGAATTATTGACATTGGGATCAGAAAAGAGCACATTTTTAACTCCGTGTGTGTATATAATGTATTGCAGAACAAATTTATGATTCGTTATTACTCGACTCCTACGTAACATCATTTCAAAAGCGTAATTCGAGTCGAAGAAAAGAGAAAATAGAACTAAATTACTGTAGGTGGCGGTATGTGCTCATGGCTCCAGTCAGCCATTAGATCAAAGAAGAAGAAGAACGACGGTTCAAACCAACGTAGTTTGAACCCATGTTTGAACCATGGATCTGCGACCAGGCGGGAAGGAAGTCGACCGGAAGTTGAAGTCGGCCGCGTGCCGCCATATGTAGCAGAACTTCACTTGCGTTAGCATTCCATTGACTCCCATTCATTTTGGCGTCACTTTGACAGCGAATAACTTTACATCTGAGGCGTTTAAAGACTCCATTTGTCCATTATTTATTTCTAAAGATACACGACAATGTATAAAGGGCTCCATTACCTTCTATGTTACATTATGGACCCGTAGAAACAGTTTTGTAAAAACATAAAAACGGTTGCGTCATAACCACTCAACTCTCTGTCGCACAGTAGAGAAATTACCGTACAGACAGGAGGAGAAGCTCGCAGGCAATCGGGGAGACGTCAAGAGAGAAGCCCGTAGATACAAGCCCTGGCGTTACATTTTAAAATACTATACAAAATAATTAATCAGAATACTTACTCCTGCTCACTCACGCCAAAAAACTCCCCGCTCAAGCTCGCCGTCTCGGCAAGATGAACGATGGGAGTTTGCACGCACAGCTACTAGAAGATTTACATCTGTCAGACAGGTTGCTGATGTCATCAAGCTTAGTTTGAGTCTGCGCGTCAGAAACGGAAATGCTAAAAATCGCTAAAAATGGGCTTCACTTGTCTCAATTGAGTTCCAATGGGGTCGCTGTGTCCATTTATTTTACTGTCTATGTCTGCGACACAGGTACTATGGTTTCGGGAAACAGTCGTGAATAGTTAGTTCGTTTCCATAACGATGCTTCGTACTATGGTGGTTAATCAGCGAGTTACGTCGTTGTATGGGAAACGCACCCCTGTACGAGTTGGAGGCGTGTCAGTGATTAATATGGCGGAATATACAATACTTAAAGGTATTTAGCTGTGGTATTGTCAGGCTTTTCTATTTTCAGTGCAGTAAGTTAATCAACGACACATAATATAATATAACAATGCAACTTAAAACAATAAAGTTGGCAGTGGCTTCATAATTTAATTTAAAACATTAAACAACGAAATATACCTAATGCACATTTCTTTGTTCTTCATTTTCTAGAACAAGAGTTTAAGAAAATTGCTGTATTTTGTGTTATTAATTGAGAGAAAGTGACTTGAACGCACATGCCATCGTAAGCACGACTTTCCACCTCGTGCGTACGAACTTCCCAGGAGGACTTGAACACACCATAACGTCCGCCCACATGAATCCGCAAAAAGGGGGCGTGGTCTTGTTGCGCTCCGACGGAGAAGAAGGAAGAGCTGCGTTTGTGTTTGTCGCCATGTCATTGAAACGCTGTTATTTTCATCTCGGAGTCCAATCATCTTTGTTTCGGTTCCCGAAAATTATAATCCCCATGTAAAACTATTTGCAGCACATTTTGCTGAGGACAGTGAGCTTCCTCAATCTCAATCAGTTTAATGACGGATTCGCACAAAGATTATTCTTGAAAGATGGAGCAGTTCCCTCTTTGTCTGGAGAAGATGTTGTTTATGGACCACAACCAGTAAGTGTATTTTATTATTTAAGTTGGTGCATTTAACAGTTTCTGTAACTTATTACACAAAGGGCAACGCTGTATAGCTTTGTTAACTAGATGTTAGGGCTGTGCAAAAAAACGAATGCGATTTCATGCGCATCTCGTCAGTAAAAACGCTCCTGTGATTATAAGTACATCTCCAGCACATGCTCCTGCCCACTTGGTTCTCAAAACTAGTCCAATCGCATTTCCAGGAGGGCAGCCTGCGCTCAGCTGCTGTCGAATCACAACACAGGAACCGCTGGCCCAATCAGAACTCGTTATGTGTTTCTGAAGGAGGGACTTCATAGAACAAGGAAGTCATCAGCCCGTTTTTATGACAGTGAAAACAGCGGTATACAGATAGGTGAATTGTGTGAAAAATACTGTGTTTTTTTTACACGCGAAACATGAACACATGTTATATTGCACACTGTAACACAATCAAAGCTTCAAAAAAGCGCGAAAAACAGGACCTTTAAAAAGCCAAGAGCCTTAAAGGGATAGTTCACACAGAAATGACAATTCTGTAATCTTTACTCACTCTCATGTCATTCTGAAGCCATTATGCTTTCGATAAAACACAAGAACAAACCTTATAATTTCTTGCAGAAGCTCAAATATGCTTCGGTGACACACAAGAACAAACCTCACTGGTTCTCAAACATCAAGCAAGCACTTTTGAGCTTCCGTTTGCCATATTTGCTGTGCTCTATGCATGGGCACTGATCAATGTTTATAAGAGAATAAGAGCCAAAATGATATTTGTTCACATATATAGCAATTTATCTCTTCAGCAAACCGGATTAAACTGATTGTTTCATTTAGAGTAATTTGATCTTTTCTTTCTGAACTATCAAAACATCAAAGTTTTAGTTACATATTTTGTCAACGAATCCTGAGAGGTTTTCAATTGCATTTCAAAGGTGAACAAAAGTCTTATGGGTTTGGAAAGACATTACAGTGAGTAAATGAAGACAGCATTTTTCATATCTGCCCCTTTCAGACACCAACACAACCTGGGGAAAGCATGATTTGAGTCTTTCATCTGCTAATACACCATCAGTACTTTTGATCCATTTTCCAATCAAGTGGCTTCCCCCTCAATAACTATTTTTTTATTGATACTAAATCAAAATTTTGAATCATAAAATGAACTGTGCTCACTTATTTTTGCTATACCTTATACAGAAAAAATACCAAAGGAAATATATTTAATATGTGGAACAAATTCAAAAATATGGAGCCCCGCACAAAAAAAATTATAAATTGTGCGCATGATTTACTAATTTGTTCCGTCACTGTACTAAAACGTGCACATGATTACTATTATGTTCCCTCGATTTACTATTTTGTTCCCTCGATTTATAAATTGTGCGCACGATTTGCACATTTTAGTACAGTGAGGGAACGAATTAGTAAATCGTGCACACGATTTAGCCAAAAAAAAATTCCTGCATGTCATGTGCTGGGCTCTGTACAAAAAGATTGAAAACCAATAGCACTGAATCCTCTGGTAGTTCCTGAATAGATTATGAAGGAAAATGCACTAGTGCTGCACTGTCCTGGTGATTTGTGCACAGCTTTTTGCTTGTAAAGCTCCGGTGTAAAAATATCTGAGAACGCTAATGAACATTTACTGCTCATTGTAACTTAGCCAAGCCAAGCCATCTTAGTGGAACCATTCCTGACCACAACCAGAAACATTAACTACCTCTAAAATCTTAGGGGTAAAAACAAAAATCCAGTTCAAGTCCGTAATCCCAGTCCCAAGCGTAACACTAATCACAAAAGCTGGTTAGTTAATAGGAATGTTGTTACAGGTTAATGCATGCTGGAAGGAGCCATAACAATCTTCTAGTTTCAGTATCTTCGAAAGCAAGCGAGAATATTCAAAGAGAAGTGTCCTGGATAGCACATGCACCCTGGGTCATTTATTAGTTCCAGGGCTGAGTCACTGGCGCCGACTAAAGCTCCAGGGGCAAGAATGTCCATTTTAAACACTCAGAATGTGACTTTATTCATCGTGGCATACAGACACGTTCGGCTCGTGCCAAGATTTCCATCCGACTCATGAAGCACTGAGGTGCACGTGCACTCCCTGTATTCAAATCCCCTAACAATCTTCTATTATTAATCATAGACATTAGATTGTTTTCCAGAAACACTTTCCAATGCACATACAACAGGAGAATGGGGGCATGGGGATTTTGCCTTGCAGGAAGAGATGCACAAAAGCTCTTTTGTCTTTCAGGAGACCATAGGAAATGATGACCCACTTTATAGAACAGTTTGGAACGCTCCTGCATCGTGCATTAAAAAAGGCCTCCCAGTGCCGAGAGACAAACAATAAACAAAATCAATGAGGTATGACTTCCATCTGCTGAGATGGGCATTGCAGGAACAAAACAATCTGGTCAATGAGGAGCTTGATGTCATCTGCTGTTTGTTTGTTTGTTTGTTTCCTCCATTTCATTCGCCAAACTCTCAGCTGGTGTTAATTGCAAACAAATTACTATCAAAAGTTGGAAGAACATTAACTGGGAACAATATGCTAGGTTTTTTTAACATTCATAAAGGTGAACTCGTGGGTATTATTCATAAACCGATTGTATGCACAAATTTGTATGACATCTGTGTATGAACGTTAGTGCTATTTTAGTATAATTGAGATACTAGTTTATACGTGTTCTAAATTAGTTTTCAGGGGTTCAAGCTCGTAGCACTGAAAACATATTGTAATCATTAAGATTTTCAAAGATCACCATTCTGAAACAAAAGTTTTTGGGCAGACCAAACCGTAAGGCATAGCGACTTGAAACATTGAAGCATGGTAGTATGCACCCCCATCGACAACATCACCAATGCTTACCCCAATCGGCCTGACGAGGGTGCTACAGTGATCAAAAATCCAAAATCACTTATAACTCCTACAGCGTTTGTAGCCTTATATCATAGGAATCCTTGGGTCAAGATGAACAAAACGCAAGTGATGGATTCGATTGTTGAAAATTTCAGCTATTTTATACTTTTTGGAAAAACATACTTTTGCAAACTAGTCCTAGGTCTTTCACTCGATCCCAAACCAGTGCAGAAGAATTCTCTGGAGGTCACATGACAGAAATCACAGAGCTCGGCCACTGTGTGGTGCTATAAAAAAAGTTAAAAAAAATGGCTGTAAAGATGCATACAATAGTCCAGTTCACATGCGGTGACCACGGGTGTCCATGAGAGCGTTCATGTATCTTGAAAAACAAGGCTCCTATCAGCCAGTGAAGTCTGAGCACCTGTTAGACAGGGTAAACGAGGGCTGATCGGAACAAAACTCAGTTCTTTACTTTTTATTCATCAAAGAATCCTGAAAAAAGTATCACGCATTCCAAAAACAATATTAAGCACCACACCTGTTTCAAATCAGCATATTAGAATAATTTCTGAAGGATCATGTGACACTAAAGACTGGAATAATAGCTGATGAAAATTCAGCTTTGCATAACAGGAATAAATAATATTTTGTAGTATTTTAAATAGAATCTGGCTATTTTAAATTGAAATAATGTTTTGAAATAACACTGTGTTTTTTCTGTATTTTTGATCAAATAAATGCAGCCTTGGCGATCATAAGAGACTTCTTTAAAAACAACAACAACAAAAAAAAAACATTACAAATCTTACTGATCCCATACATATAAAGATCCCAATTTTTTGCATTGGCTGATATGGCAGCCATGCTGAAACTATACGGACACCTAGTGGTGTGGATGTAGCTCAATGCAAAATAAACTTTTTTTAGCTACTGATCCCATTGTAGAGATTTGCTATTAGCTATTACTTATGTAAACCACAAAAAAATTAGTTAATCACAAAGATAAAATGCGATTTGGATGCTCATGTGATCACAGTATGTGATCTATTCATCTTTTGTAAGTGGACATCATTTTAAACACATTTTTTTACATTTTACTTATCATTTTTGATGGGGAAAAAATATAAATAAATAAATACATTTATGGAGCCAATGGAATGGAAAAAAAATTGCAAGATCTAGAGATGAGTTCGGTAAAAGTTGAACTTCTTTTAACATAATGCTACAATTCTAGGATGCTGTGTCACTCTTTAAATTCTGCAAAAGATTGCAAAGACCAAGCACAAAGCAGCTCAGTGCATTGAATGCAAAAAACCTGTTCTGTGTGGATGCTTCCCAAGATCTTATTTGCACCAGTTTCATCAGTGTTTTTGCACTGTTGGACAGTGTTTTCTCTACTTCCTGTTGGCCTTCTGTAGCAAATTGTAGCTCCGTGTAGCTGTTTTTATTTTATTTTTTCTCTAGAATCTTTATCTTACTATCACTCTCTGTTTTTTAAAGTGGTTAAATATAACTTAATTCACACCATATTTCTGATATTATCGATCAATCTTATCAGATTAACTTTGATCGTTCACTTTTATTTTATATCCGTGAGTGCAGTACACCTGCAAAGTGTTAGCACTCGTTAGCTTGTCATTAGCGTTTTCATTCGAACCTATCGCTGTTTTCTTTTCTCCTCTCCTCTCTCTCGCTCCAGTTTTTCACAAGTTCATCAAACAACCGCAGTAAGAATTTTCATCAAGCACGGTGAGTAATGGCTCCTCCTGTCATTGTTACTTGCACCTCTTGCCACATGTACAGTTTATCTATCTCTGTCGCTGATGAGGGATTCACATGTGATAAATGCAGGGAAATAGTTAGGCTGACAGAGAAGATTTCAGAATTAGAGACACGCATCCAAACTTTAATTGAGGACAGTAAGAATGTTAGGGCTCTAGATATGGCTTTGGATGCGTCTAGCTCAGGGATTCCTGTACATTGTTCGTTTCCGGAAACAGAGCCCCTGCAGCAGGGCAACTGGGTGACGGTGAGGCAGCGTAGTCGTGGGTCAAAACACCGCTCTTCTGTTCCGATCAAAACATTAAACAGGTTCTCCCCACTCAGTGATGCACCCACTGAGAAACCTGATGAAAGTGCTCTAGTTATTGGTGATTCTATTGTACGGAACGTGAATATAGAGACACCAGCCACCATAGTCAAATGTTTACCGGGAGCCAGAGCGCCTGACATCTTGGCTAATTTAAAAGTGCTGGCTAATGCTAAACGTAAATACAGTAAGATTGTTATTCATGCCGGCGCTAATGATGTTCGACTTCGCCAGTCGGAGATCACTAAAAATAACATTAAAGAGGTGTGTGAACTTGCAAGCACGATGTCAGACACTGTAATATGCTCTGGTCCCCTCCCTGCTTACCGTGGTGATGAGATGCATAGCAGATTGTCATCACTCAATGGCTGGATGTCTAAGTGGTGCCCACAGAATAGCCTAGGTTTCATAGACAATTGGACGAGCTTTTGGGGCAGACCTGACCTGTTTAAAAGAGATGGTCTTCATCCCTCCTGGGGTGGCGCCACTCTTCTCTCTAGAAATATGTCAAATAGTCTTAGTGTTTATACTTGACTAACTGGGACCCAGGTCAGGAAGCAGACAGACTGGCTAAACTGACCGTCTGCTAGCTGCCTCCCGTCACAGAGGTCAGTTAATTCTCAGCACATAGAGACTTTTTTACCTAGATATCACACTATAGAGACTGTGTCTGTTCCCCGAACTAGAAAATACATTAACAATTTAAAAGATTAACAATTTAATTGAGGTTCAACAAATAAAAAACAGAAGCAATATGGATAAACAAAACGATAAAGCTTGGCTTATTGAATATCAGATCCCTTTCTACGAAAACACTTTTTGTAAATAATATGATCACTGATCATAATCTAGATGTGCTCTGTTTGACAGAAACCTGGCTAAAACCTGATGATTACATTATTTTAAATGAGTCCACCCCCCAAGATTACTGTTATAAACATGAGCCGCGTCTAAAAGGCAAAGGTAAATCTAGATTAAAGACCCATCTCTTTAACCTGGCATACACATGACATACTAATATGCTTTTATTATCCAAATCCGTTAAAGGATTTTTAGGCTGCATTAATTAGGTGAACCAGAACCGGAAACACTTCCCATACCACCCGATGTACTTGCTACATCATTAGAAGAATGGCATCTACGCTAATATTAGTCTGTTTCTCTCTTGTTCCGAGGTCACCGTAGCCACCAGATCCAGTCTGTATCCAGATCAGAGGGTCACTGCAGTCACCCGGATCCAGTACGTATGCAGACCAGATGCTGGATCAGCACCTAGAAAGGACCTCTACATCCCTGAAAGACAGCGGAGACCAGGACAACTAGAGCCCCAGATACAGATCCCCTGTAAAGACCTTGTCTCAGAGGAGCACCAGGACAAGACCACAGGAAACAGATGATTCTTCTGCACAATCTGACTTTGCTGCAGCCTGGAATTGAACTACTGGTTTCGTCTGGTCAGAGGAGAACTGGCCCCCCAACTGAGCCTGGTTTCTCCCAAGGTTTTTTTCTCCATTCTGTCACCGATGGAGTTTCGGTTCCTTGCTGCTGTCGCCTCTGGCTTGCTTAGTTGGGGACACTTCATCTACAGCGATATCGTTGACTTGATTGCAAATAAATGCACACTATTTAACTGAACAGAGATGACATAACTGAATCCAATGATGAACTGCCTTTAACTATTATTTTTGCATTATTGACACAGTTTTCCTAATGAATGTTGTTCAGTTGCTTTGACACAATGTATTTTGTTTAAAGCGCTATATAAATAAAGGTGACTTTGACTTTGACATATCACAAAGTAAATCACCTTCTGCTTAAATACTACATTTACTTTGCAAGAGTAAAACAGTAACAGTAATATTTAATGAACAATAATTGTGCATGTTTACATGCATATTAACAAGTCTATTCAAACAGAATGGTTCACACAGACATTAAACAAACATGCACAGTTTTCTGAAACAAGACAGACCAAATTTTGTTGTTCACACTGATCCCATCTGGTTTTGTTTAATCTCATATACATTTCAGTCCTATTAAGAAAGAGAGCTGCTCTTATTGTCATTGCCACATAACCATAATAAATCACTCTAACTCCTTATTAAATGTTATGCTTTTACTGTATAAATAAAAGATGCTTCCCTCCGCCTCTTCTTCATCTCCCTGTGTGGGAATGACCTCATCCTCTGGCAGAAGCATCGCTGCTGTTTACGCCACTAATTAAATATCGTTCAGCTCTATGAGATCCTTCATCAGAACAGTTTCAACGAGAGCCGTAATTAAATGCAGTTTATTACAGCTGTTCATACTCTAAATTAAACTAGGACTAGGCATCTTTAAGATATGTGTGTGTGTGTGTGTATGTATTATATATATATATATGCGCACACAAACTCACATACACATACATTTATTTGATAAAAAATACAGTGAAAACAGTAATAACATGAAATATTATTACAATTTAAAGGGATTTATGCTTTAAAACATGTAATTAATTTCTACCATTAATCCAGTCTTCAGTGTCATGTTTTAATGAAACATACATTAAAATGTTGTAATGCCTAAATTCTCAAAACAAAAATAAAATAAAAAAAGTTTTATTTTTTTATTTAGTCAATATTGTAGAATTTTAATATAGACCCTTTATCTGTTAAAGGCCATAATTAATTATAATAATTATCAGCTAATCTGTATCAGCCAAAATTTTGGTAATCACTCCATCTGTAAAATAAACTCTTAGGAGTGTAGTTATTGTTAAAGGGGGGTACAATGGTGTTTCATGTATTCAGAGTTGTTCACAGTGTCAAAGAGATGGATTTTCATGCTAAACATGGCCAAAGTTTAAAAAAATAATTTGGAAGAATGACTGAGAATTTTTGTGCCGGAAATCTTACTTCCAGGTTAGTACAAGTTTCGGCTGCTTTTTTTTGATCGTGGATCTAATGACGTAGACGAAGGTGAAACTCCTTATATGAGCATTTCTCTCGGAAAAGCGTGCCCGCGCACACACATTGACCAGAGGAGAGCGAGACCGCACACATCAACGCGCTTCATCGGGAAATCATCGGCAGCGGCATAGGATTTTGTTCGAGAATGTCTCCAAATAACTGCGTTTTTGGATGTGAGGGAAAGTTTACCGTGTTCAGCTTCCCAAAGAACCCAGCGTTACATGACCAGTGGATACAGTTTGTTTTTCTGCAGCAGCAATGGAGTGTACCAAGTGCATTTGTGTGTTCTCGTCATTTCAGTAACGAATGTTTTATAAACAAGGCCCAGGTCGATTCATCGTTTGAGTGATAAAAAAACCCATTCATGTAAGTACAACTGCATCAGATTTCTGTCTTTTGTTGGAAATCAGCACATAAGAAAAACATCAGTATTATAACTCCGCCCACAGCACGCCTCCAGGAGCTCGGCTTTTTCCGGAGAGAATCGGAAAGCTGTATTTTTCTTTTATAAATATGATAAAACTAAAGACTTTCTGGAGATATGAAGGATGCAGTACTACTCTATAGGTACTCAAGATTATCATGAGATTAGGCGAAACTGTGTACGTTATGTACCCTTTAACTAAATTTAAACCTATTAAAATTACAGAAATGCTTAAAATAATAGAAAACGCTATCAAACAATTAAATACAAATATTCACTGAAAAACATAAAAAGTTACACAAAACTATGAATTGGCAACTAAAATAAGTTTATGTTCAATTACTAAAATGACTAAAACTAATAATTTAAACAATAATAAAAAACAACGGTTTATTTATTTATTTTTTCTGTGGATTTTTGGAAGAATAGAAAGTTCAAGTAAAGTTGAGAGAAACAAAATAATGTTTTTACATTTTTTTCCATATAATGAAAGACAAACGACCCCATTTGACTTTCACTATATAGACTAAAACAATACTAGACCTTTTTTAGACAATACTAAAAAAAAGTCAACATCAACAAAAGTCATGTGACTATTTCCTCTTGCTCCACATACTTCCTGTAAGTACCTTACACGTTAACTTTTAGGAAAACAGATTGAAAGCAATCAATAGCAGCACAGAAATAACCCACATCACCTACAGTAGAAGTATTTGTCTGTGGTTTGAAATTGATGCATCCTACTGTAACTTCATCACCTGCTGACCGCAAGTGCTCCGAGACTCTAATGTCCGGCTAAGGTATTACTCATGTCTAACATTACTTGTATTACAGCATGTCACATCACTCATGCAACTAAACCCTGAAGACCAAGTCAAGAGAGACCAATTCTAGCAGGCTGAAATACGGTCAGCTCAGCTTTAATGGACGTGTCTGACAGCTTCTCATTCAACCCGAGCAGTTCTCTATGATGATTTATTCGTGTAGCCTGAGTTGAATGACACTTTTGTTAATTTGTTGATTTGAATTTCAGCTCAGACAACCAAATGGCTACTGTGTTATTTTCACATCACTGATTCTGCTTTAGAGTTTAAGGTCCCTCCAGTTAGTTAGCAACTATGGTTTTGGGAAATGCACCGTAGACCAAGTGATGATGTAGCTGTAGTTTTGACCAAAGTTTCCCAAAGTCACTTTCAGCACTCCTAAAACATCATTTTAGCTGTACTAGGTTGATTCCTGCACACATAAGTGTTACCGGAGGCATGAATGAGAATTAGAATAAAATGCTATATTTTATATTTATATATATTTGAACTATAAAATATGACAAGGAAATGAAGTGGGTCTACAAAGTAACACATGTAAAATGTTGTGGTTATGTACATACTGCATAAACTAAATCACTTGGCAAAAATAGTGGATTAGAAAATTAGAAAAGCTCGTAAGGTGTTATAAAAAAATTAAGTCTGACAAATTTATGAGCCTAATGGACTAAAGTACTTATTCGATTATTACAAATTTACATATTTGAGCACATTCTGATATGTGACATTCTGACACGAGACTGAATAATATTTCAGTCTCATTACACAGAAGATATTAAAGCTTTTATGACTAATAAATAAAGGAAGCACAATAACAGTACCACATTGGTTATACGCTGATATCATAGTTTTTTTTTTGCATGAATGAAATAAAAAAATAAAAATTAAACGCAAAAATCCATAGAAAAATGTCAAAAGTTAAACCAAAACTATAACTATAAAACTTTTTTTTTTTTTTGGCAACTGAAATAATTTTGAGTTAAACTAAAATAAAAAAAATAAATAAAGCTAAATGAAGATGTTAAAATAAAATCACAAAAATACAATAAACTGAAAATTAAATAAAATTTACATTTGAAATGAAATTATAAAAAACCATTAAAATTATGGATAAAAACTACAGTATTATATATATATATATATATATATATATATATATATATATATATATAGTATATACCACATATATATACCTAACCTAACATGGATTTTAGTTTGATGGTTTCTTAATAATAAAAAAAGGAAAATCAAAAAAATAAATAATAAAATAACAGTGCCTGAAAGGGTTAAAGTAGAACACCATTCAAGATTTTTCTGTACTATGTGAATGATCTGCCATCAGCAAACAAACCCCAGTCCTACACACCTCAAAGAGACATCCACAAAGGGGCCTTTAACATGAACGTCATCTTTCTATTCATGCGAACAAACGATATTTCATGCTAAAGCCTTTGCTTTCATGGGTAAGGGCACACTGCACTGTCACCATATGGGGAGAAGCGAGCCAAAAGCTCAATCCCAGATCGCCCATGCACTGCTCCAGCCCAGCCACAGCAGCGGGATATAATTAGATTGGAAATTACAGAAAGTTACAGGGAGCTAAATCCCCTGTGGATTGCATGGCTATAAATGTCTCGCAAAAGCCAGTGGATGTATCACCATAGCAACAACCCTCTTCTGCATTCTATTTTGAGGAAAGGAGGAGAACGTGGAAGTGGAGGGAAAAACGCAAACATAGCTATTTCAGCATTGAAAACGATACATTATTCAAATGCACAACCGCCCCCCAACCACACACACACTAAAATCACAGAAGAACCGCTGCGAAATTCACATGCACAGTTTGACTTGGCTTCACAAGGACAACATAAGGTCAAAACAATGGGTTATATTGTCTCATTTCATATAGTCATACACCATACATTGCACACACAAAGACACATTCACGTCGATATTAAAGAGTAATTTTGAGCAGGGGTCAATGTAAAAACAGAGAAGAGATAGAAAAAAAATAAAGTCTTCCAGGTGAAAAACTAATTAAGGGTCTGTTTATAGTTTTCAACTGAAAACTTTTTATGTGTTTTGGTCATTCATTTACATAACAATGACATTTTGGGGGCCTGAAAAAGCTAACTTTAAAAAACGGGTCTTCCATACATAAAGTCTGTAAAATTTATAAATTAATTTTCTATTTTGTTGTGCATTCATGTAAACACTTCTTAAGAAAATGACATTTTGAAGTATAAGCAACAGCAGTAGTCATGCTAACCTTAGCAAAAACCACATATAATCATATATACGTCCCTCAGATTATCACAACGAGGATCCACCGGCTTAAAAACAACAAACAGGACCATGTGCGTGACTGAGGACATCAGATAACCCTGCCGAGATCAAACTGAGCAAAGGACAGTCAGAGAGCACACGGTCTGGTCATCTGAGGACCTGCACATGCTGACTGAGAGAGAGATCTGTCCCTGACTCACACTGGATTGGATAGTGGCAGAACATTTGTTACACATTTGATGCTCCTTTTGTAATATTCCAATAAAAAACTACTGGGTACTGAAGCTCCCATAATCCTAATAGCATTGAAAATGTTAATTTACTATAACTGATGCAAAAATTGATTACAGGATATTTGAAAAGAGACAGATCTGGAGGGTAGTTGGGAAGCAGGCTGGCTTAAAAACTCAGACAGAAAGAAGAGGTAAGCGTTTCTAACTTAAAATGTATATCCAAATTATATGTATTATGCATGTAGGAGTGATTATATTTTAATTATATGAATATAAATGATACGATTATGTATAATTATTATTGCATATATTACTCTCCATATAAACTCACTGCCATGACATAAGGTTGCCAGATGCATCGGAATGTGTGCTGATAATGTACAAATAATGCACATATTAGAAACATTTTAGAAAACAGTAACAAATATACAGGTAGTTTAATAAAATATATTAACCAGCATTAATTAAAATGAATCAGTATCACTTTTCTAGTAATGTTCATCTATAAATTGTAATAGATTTTTATAACATGTGCATGTAGGTGCCTTGTGTAATCTAAAAGGAAATCTTTTTTCTCTGTTCTTGATCATGTCACAGATAAAAAAATATTTTTAATTAAAAAAGAGAAAAAGTTTGTAATAAATTATTTAAATGAAAAAACAAAATCTGAGCTCGTGTCCTCTCTCCTTCAAATTCCCTGTCTCTTTAAATAAATGCATTGTTTGCCTTTTTGTACAAATGACGATTCATTTCAGGACATCAGCCACAAGACATCATGAGAGAGACTCCATTATGAAAGTCTATCCATAAATTTGACAAATAGAAAAGAGCAGAGTTTCCAGTAAATGCTGGAAATGGATCTGCACAAAACGAGAAACAGAGGAAGGAGATGTCAGATAGAATACAGAGGAAGAGCTTTTATTGGTTGGTTAATTAGCTCCTTTCAGCTCTTTTCTATCTACTGCAGTGTCCTGTGAGGCTTATCACTGTCCTTCGTAAGATCTCCATTCACACAGTGCCATGGCGGCAGGGCAGTTCACTTGTGGTTGTAATTCCATAATTATGCCAATTAAACTGCTGGAGTACATGGGAGACACAGTCGGCCTCCGTTTGCTACAAATGATCATCTCTCAGAAAGCAGACAATTGGGGTTCAATTGGTTCAGTGAAAACAGTAATTGGTGAAATGGGCCATTGAGAGGCACTGCTGTGGCACTGCTCTGTGGAGGAAGGGGCAGTGGCTCACTCGCAGTACGAAGCTGTCCTGAGCTGATCGGAGGACTGAAGATATAGCCATAGCAGTACAGTTAATGGGAAGGCAGTTGGAGGCATTTCTACTTCATTCCTGAGAGAGCTGACAAAAAATGCATCAGTCAGATGGGCCTGTGGTGATGACTTGGGACGTTGATGGATCGGCCACCATAACTGACTCCTCAAGGTCTCTGCATTAAATGGATAGATGGATGTCCAGGGCTTAGACTGTTATGTACAGCGACGGGTGCTCTGGATGTCTAAATGCATGCAGACACAGACCATGAAGGACGTAGATGGTCAGAATCCTTTTTTTCTTTAATATAAGACACATCATTTTTTATTAATACGTAAACCCACATTAAAGGTGCTGTGAGGGATTTATGTGACCACACATAAAATGTCCTTACTGCCTGACAGATATTACTGACACAAACCTCCTGAGAAATCACAACTGCTATCAGAAAGAGTCAGCCAATCAGAAAGGACCTCTGCCTGTTAATCATTCCACACGTTCAGGCTCGCTCTCTTTTGAATGGTGGGGCGGGGTTTTGTAGAAGGAGGTATGTGGTTACTATTTAAAGAAATAGAGTAACAATTCTGAAAAAGTCATAATTACAAGGAACAGTTGCAATTGTGAGGCAAAGTGGCTTGTATAGTATATTCATTGATCACACACAGACATATATATTTCAAATGTTTATTTCGTTAATTTTAATGATTATAACTGACAACTAAGGAAAATATACAAGTTTCACTTTTTGAATGGAATTAGTGAAATAAATAAACTTTTTGATGATATTCTAATTATATGACCAGCACCTGTAATTACAAGAAACATTCACAACTATAATAAATAAATCTGCAATTGTTAGAAATAAAGTTGCAATTAGAAAAAGTAATGTCTGAATGTTGCAAAAAAATAATAATAATTGACAAATGTATAGTTTTAATCACAAGAAGAACTGCAACTTTAAGAAATAGTTACAACTCTGAGTAAAACGTAACAGTTATGAGAAGTTGCAATGTGGAAATACAAAGTTGCAGGAAAAATGAAGTAACAGTTTAGTAAAAAGTTTCGAAATAGAATTACAAGAAACACAATTATAAGAAATAAATTCGCAATTGTTCGAAAGAAAGTTGCAAATACAATGTCATAAAAGAGAGATTTGAAATTGCAATCGTGAGATAATAGGGGAATTACAAAAACATTGAAATATAAGATAAAAATAAAGTCATAATCACAAGGGGAAAAAAACAATTGTAAGAAATGCAATACAAGAAATGTTGCAACCATGATAAATTAAGCAGGTTTCAAATGAAAAACTGCTACTGAATATTGTGAAGGCTAATGGAGATCTCTCTCTGCAATAAAGTAATGTCTTTAATGTTATACTGGTTTAACAGTAGATCTCAAAGCTTCCTTGTAAATGATATTAGCATTGGCTGACAGAGGCCAGCGTGAAGACTGGCTGTGACTGGTGTTCATGTGGAAATCATTTAAGAAGTTAGAAGTCTGCTCAGAGATTCTTCATTTACCAACAAAATAACTTTTGTAAGATCCACTGGTAAAGTTAACACTCCGCGCAGCTGTAGATGAAAGTGTTCGTGTGTGCATACAAGCGTGTGATGAACAATACCTTTGCACCCATCTGCCCTGTCAAAAGCATCACACATGGCTGCCATGGCAACTGGGTTTGCAATGGAGAAGGTCACGATTTAGACAAGAGTTTGATATTCATCTGGCCATTAGAGCCGTCAGTCATGTGAGCCTTCTGCTTCAGTTATCTGATGGATTGTTAACACAGTCTGCATGAGTAATAGTCAAAGAATAATACAAACAGACATTTTTTATTTAGATTCTGTTCAGTTAATGCATTAAAGGAACTCAAAAATGAAAATTCTGTTCTAACTGCTCTTTACTCACTTAGTGTTTTTATACACAAAGCAAACTGTGAAATTTGAGTAATTACCTTTACAACATTGCCCATAGACTTGCTTTCTGCTCACTGATCTCTCTCTCTCTCTCTCTCTCTCTCTCTCTCTCTCTCTCTATATATATATATATATATATATATATATATATAGATATATATATATATATATTATATTGTCTATTACATAGATCAGTGTTTCCGTCATGTTTAAAATCATCACTACTTGAATCTAGAATTAGGAGTTTCCCACTTGTACAACTTCAACTTCAGTATGATGTGACACATTTTGATGATATTTCAATTTATGCAGCGTGAATGAGATTTTAAAGCAGAGGCAGTGAAGTAGATGTGTAATGTAATGTTCTGCCTGAGTTTCCCTGGTTTCACCACTGGATGGCGTACTTTCAACCCCAGATCACCTCTTTATTAGAGACTTGTAACACACCTGTATTGAATCTTTCCTAATTGCCCACCCTATTTAAATGCCTCACTGACTATTGTTCTTGTTCAGTCCTAAAGTCTTTTTGAGAATGATACTGCCAAGGATTTTTGGTTAGAGAATTTTGCTGTGTTCTGTTGAGTGTTGCTTTGGACTTCTCTCTTGCCGGGCATTTAAGGACAGAGTTTTTTTGTTTTGAGTAAAGAACTTTAGGAGTCAGACTCTGAGCCTCTTGGTTATTTCCTCTGCCACCATGGAACGACATGAACAAGTCCTTGCACAACAAGAGGTGGCACTTTCAAAGCTGGGTCCGGCAATCACAGAAATCCTACAACATCTTCAGTCTCTTTCAAACTCACAGCAGGAGGCTGAGTCTCAACCCCAGGTCCCACATAGCACCTCCTATCACTGCAGTGCAAAGTTCAGATGTCCACCTTTCTCATCCTGAAAGGTATGATGGAAGCCCTGGCAGATGTAAGGGCATCCTCACCCAGTGCTCCTTGAACTTTGAATTGCAGCCAAATAGATTCCCAACAGCTCGTAGCAAAGTGGCTTATATTATTACTCTCTTATCTGGGAAAGCCCTTGCCTGGGCAACTGCCTTGTGGAAGCAGTCTCCACAACCAGTAGTTTGTTCGGATTACAGGCACTTTATTGAGGAGATGAGGCGAGTGTTTGATCATCCCGTGTGTGGACGTGAGGCTGCTAGCTGCCTACTTCAGTTGACCCAGGGTTCTCAAAGTGTTGCTGAACTAGCTGTGGAATTTCAAACCCTATCTATGGAGAGTGGCTGGAATCAGGAGGCACTAACTGTGGCATTCACTCGGGCACTGGCTGATGAAATTAAGGACGAATTGGCAGCCCGGGACCCTGCGACAGACCTAGAATCCCTGATTGATATGGCCATTAGACTAGACAATCGCCTTAGAGAGAGGCGTAGAGAGCGCACTGAAACTTCTAGAAATGTTCCCAGTCAAAATTCCTTGGCACCCCTCATGTCTCCTGACCTCCCTGCCTCGTATGTAACATGCACTGAGGAACTTCTCCAGAGTTTTCACGTGTTCCCCTAGACTATGCGGACCTGTTAGAGGTATTCAGTAAAGAGAAGGCCTTGTCCTTGCCACCGCACAGACCGTGCGATTGTTCCATCGACTTGTTGCCTGGTACGTGCCCCCCAAGAGGGAGATTGTTTTCCCTTTCAGCACCAGAGAGGAAGGCCATGGATGATTACATACAGGAGTCTCTGGCATCTGGCTTAATTCGCTCCTCAACATCACCAGCTGGAGCTGGATTCTTTTTTGTTGCTAAGAAGGATGGTGGGCTCCGACCTTATATAGATTACAGGGGTCTTAATAAGATCACCATAAAGAACCGTTATCCTCTTCCATTGATGTCTACTGCCTTTGAGTTGCTCCAGGGGGCTACTGTATTTACTAAACTGGACCTTCTCAACGCATATCATCTGGTTCGCATCCGTACTGGTGATGAATGGAAGACTGCTTTTAATACACCCACTGGCCATTATGAGTATCAAGTTATGCCTTTTGGTTTGGTAAATGCTCCTGCGGTATTTCAGACTTTGATTAATGATGTGCTAAGAGACATGCTAAACAGATTTGTATTTGTATACTGGGATGACATTCTTATCTTTTCCAAGAACCCCCAGGAACATGTGCAGCATGTTCGCCTGGTCCTCCAGCAACTCCTGAGAAACCATCTCTTTGTCAAACTGGAGAAGAGTGAGTTTCATGTTCAAAAGGTTTCCTTTTTGGGTTTCATTGTGTCTAAAGGTCATATCCAGATGGACCCTGCAAAGACCCAAGCAGTTAGAGATTGGCCTCAGCCCACCTCCGCCAAGCAAGTACAAAGTTTTCTTGGCTTTTCCAATTTCTATCGAAAGTTCATTCGAAATTTCTTTGCAATTGCTGCTCCACTTACGGCTCATATGACTAGGAAGAGTGTAAAGGGTTTCCAGTGGACAGATGAGGCCGAAAAGGCTTTCTGCAAACTGAAAGACAGATTCACCTCAGCACCCATACTTACCATCCCAGACCCTGAGTTACCCTTCATAGTGGAGGTGGATGCTTCAGAGGTAGGAGTAGAAGCTGTACTTTCCCAGCGAGCCATAAGAGACAACAGGTTGCATCCATGTGCTTTCTTTTCACACAAGCTCTCATCTGCGGAAAGAAATTATGATATTGGTAACAGAGAGTTATTAGCGGTCAAACTAGCATTGGAGGAATGGAAGCACTAGTTGGAGGGAGCTAAACACTCCTTTGTTGTATGGACAGATCACAAGAATCTAGCCTATATCCAAGAAGCCAAGAGACTTAACTCTCACCAGGCCCGATGGGCTTTATTCTTTAACCGCTTTGATTTTGTTCTCTCCTATCAACCGGGTTCAAAGAATCAAAAGCCTGATGCTCTTTCCAGGCAGTTTGACCAAGCCAACATGATCTCAAGCCCAGTAAGGATCATTCCCCCCTCCAAGATTGTGGCACCAGTCAGATGGGGAATAGAGGCCATCGTCAGAGAGGCACAGCAGCAGGAGGTTGACCCAGGTAATGGGCCTCCAGGCCGTCTCTTTGTACCTAAAGCAGTGCGGTCTGATGTTTTGCAGTGGGGACATTCCTCATCAATTGCATGCCACCCAGGAGCTAGTAGGACCCTAGAATTCATTGGCAGATGTTTCTGGTGGCCTAGGATGGCTGAAGACATAAGAGCCTATGTGGCTGCCTGCTCCGTTTGTGCTCAGCATAAGGATTCCAGATCCTGACGACAAGGTCTCCTGCTACCCCTCCCTGTTCCTGCTCGGCCATGGTCACATATTTCTATGGACTTTGTAACGGGCCTACCACCTTCACAAGGTAACAAAGTGATCTTGGTAGTGGTGGATAGATTTTCTAAGGCTTGCCACCTTGTACCACTCCAAAAACTTCCTTCAGTTCCACAAACTGCTGAGATTGCTTTGCAGCATGTGTTTAGGTTGCATGGTTTTCCCCAAGATGTTGTGTCAGACCGTGGTCCCCAGTTTGCTTCCAGGTTCTGGAAGGCCTTCTGCCAGCTGATTGGAGCTACAGCCAGTCTGTCATCAGGGTTTCATCCCCAGTCTAATGGACAGACAGAACAAACTTATCAAGAGATTGAGACAACCTTGAGATGCCTGGTCTCATCCAACCCAACGTCCTAGAGTAAACACCTATTCGAACACAATACTCTTCGCCATTCCTCAACAGGTATGTCACCTTTTGAGTGCCAATATGGGTTTCAACCTTCTTTGTTTTCTGAGTAGGAGTCTGAGGTGGGAGTCCCAGCTGCCCAACATCTGGTTCAATGGTGTCGTAGGGTATGGAGGAAGGCCCAGGCTGCGCTTCTTAAGACTTCACAGCTACAACAGCAACGGGCCAACCGTCGGCGCAGACCAGCACCAACTCTGTGTCCAGGGCAGAAAGTCTGGCTTTCAAGCAAGGACCTTCCCCTCAAAGTTGAGTCACACAAATTGGCTCCAAGGTTCATTGGACCATTCAAGGTTATAAGGAAAGTAAATCCTGTTTCCTACCGTCTTCTGCTACCCAAGTCCTTGCGTGTTCATCCCACCTTTCATGTCTCACGTTTAAAGCCTGTTAAGTACAACCCTCTGGTTTCCTGGTTTCCTGCCACCAGGCCACTGGACTCTCGGCTGGTTCGTGGAAGACATCAATTCCTTGTGGACTGGGAGGGATTTGGGCCTTAGGAGCAGTCTTGGGTCCCTGCTCGCCACATACTGGACAAGAGTCTTATTAAGGACTTCATTCGGTTCCACCCGACCCCAGCTGTTGGGAACGTCAGGAGCCGTTCCTAAAAGAGGGGGTTCTGTAATGTTCTGCCTGAGTTTCCCTGGTTTTACCACTGGATGGCGTACTTTCAACCCTAGATCACCTCTTTATTAGAGACTTGTAACACACCTGTATTGAATCTTTCCTAATTGCTCACCCTATTTAAATGCCTCACTGACTATTTTTCTTGTTCAGTCCTAAAGTCTTTTTGAGAATGATGCTGCCAAGGATTTTTGGTTAGAGAATTTTGCTGTCTTCTGTTGAGTGTTGCTTTGGACTTCTCTCTTGCCGGACATTTCAGTTTTTTTTTTTTTTGGTTTGAGTAAAGAACTTTATGAGTCAGACTCTGAGCCTCTTGGTTATTTCCTCTGCATCTGGGTTTGACCTGCTTCAGTGGAGCAGTGGTTAGTGCCAAGTTTATACACGCCACATACCTGAGTTCGATCCCCATCTGGATCATAACAGTGTAATTAATGACAAAATTAATATTTAGTGCTTGGAATATGGTGTAAAAAAACATTTTTTTTTAATGAACTGTTTGTTGAAACTTTATACAGATTTTTATTTTTAGATTTTTTTCAGAATTTTTTTTTTTTTTGCAAATTTATACAACAGGCTTTTATGGACAATACAGTATGATATTTTTCAAATATGGTGCTTACGAAAAAAAAAAAAAAACACCTTAATATTAAAGGAGCTATGTGGAGGTTTTTACTTGTACAAATGAAAACTCTTAAAGAATTTTTTTATGTATGAGCCAACCATCATGTAAAAAAAAGAATGACATCTCGACTGTCCACCACGGTTGCCTCTATCAGCCTGTAGGCTCAATTGTGTGTGGAGGAGTCGGGCCCGAAGTGGCGCGAAAAATCACAAAATGTGACGTCATGCGTGTTCTTGTCTACTTGGGCTTACAACCGTACGGCACGCCAGCCATTATAGTAAGCAGCAGCAATAGTGTTTTCAAATGGACTCTGCGGATGGAAAGAAGCCTCCAGCACAATTCAGACACCCACGGACACTCCTCGTAAGTAAAAAAAAAAAAAAAAAAAAAGAGCGTGCGCACTGAGAACGAGCATGAGACTGGCTGCAGTTCCTCTAACAGCCACTGGTGTCAGTAACGGTTAGAAATTTCATAACCTACGCAATGCTCCTTTAAGAGGGGCACAAACTGAGCAAAAACATACAATTTGATGCAGTTGCTCATATGTATATTGCCAAAAAGATGAAATTCTGATAAGATTCTGTAATATAAATCAATGAGATCTTCTTAACAGCAAAATACATATGAATATCATTTATATCGCCATATATCCCAGTAATGTCTTAATAAAATGATATCTAATATAATGTCTTTGAAAAATGATAGAATGACTCGTTTTAAAATCAAAGCTCTCTATTTAAAGTTTTAACATGATTTTACATGAAAGAAACTGATATACCGATTATCAAGTAAACCTAAGATAATGCAAGTGTTCATCTTAAATATTATTAACAATATAACAGTTACTCTAAGATTTTCTTTATAAATTCAGTAAAGATTTCCCAGCAAAAGACATGTGAACCACAACCTGAAGGGAGACGTTTTCACAATTATACTAAAAGTTATTTTACTTGTTAAAAATACATGTATCAATCAGAAGACTTGAGGCATAGTTGAGTGTGTACATCAAATATGACACAGTAGGCTTCATATGCTTTAGATGCTTCTGGTCACCATTCACT
This sequence comes from Carassius carassius, assembly GCF_963082965.1. Classification (NCBI taxonomy): domain Eukaryota; kingdom Metazoa; phylum Chordata; class Actinopteri; order Cypriniformes; family Cyprinidae; genus Carassius; species Carassius carassius. The sequence goes on from NC_081772.1 coordinate 21,163,271, forward strand.
TTCACTGTTCTGAAAAGAGCAGCATGGACACTTCTCCTTTTGTGATCTATAGAAAAGAAGGAAGTTTGAAAGGCCATCCATCACTTTTTACAATCCAATGTCAAACACAAATGAAAATAATTTGAATGAAACTTGAGAGATTTTGGTTCCTCCATTAAAGGTCCATTCCACCAAAAATATAAAGTTCATAAAGAAATCTAACCCTAGCTTACTGTAAAACAAATCAGTATCCATAAAATAAGATCCAAATATTTCTCATTTTGTGTTTTGAAGATGAACAAAAGTCTTAACTTTCTGATGAATTTCATTTCAGGGTGAACTCTCCCTTTAAGAGGAAACTTTGATGGAGATGGAGACTTTGCTCCTGAGATTCCCTTGTTAAGTTATTATCTGGGTCGAGCTGTATTGCTTTCTCAAGCTATCTAAAGCCAGAAGTAACAAAGCAGCTTGAAAGTGATCAAAGTGGATCTAAAATGAAAGTGTTTATGAGACAAGATATTTTTGATTCTTGATCATCGATGTTAAACCGTCAGTAAACGATGCTGTGTCTCGACCTGTTCAGTGACCACTGGGGTCACACTGGATTTGAGTAAATGTGATTGAGCTTTCAACTAAAACAGATGGAAAACTACACATCATTAGCACCAGAGGGCTGCGTTCATCAAAAGCTTGTGATCTTACGCATCCAGTACTCACTTCCATGTCACTGAGCCGCTGAGATCTGGAGGCAAATCAGCCCATATTATTGATTTCTCTCAGACCAATTAACCCAGACTCCCCAGAACTGACACAGATCGGCACGCATGGAGAGGATTCATTCTCCCACCGTCATCTCTCCTTGGTTATTCACACACTGTCTCCAACATGGTATTGATTCGACGCTAATCAAGAACTTCTATAGCTTTCAGGAGAACGACACCAGAGCAATGAATTCTTCATAAAGAGACATTGATTTTATGACACAGCAATCTTATTTTTCCTCCTGCTTTGAAAGCATTAGCGGTATTAATATCCTCCAAAGGAACCCAAGTAATTAGCTTGAGAGTCTGTGAGAACCTTCTCGCTTCGCTGTAGTCTGCCCAAACAAAGAGCTAATGTTCAGAAGTGAGGGTTTTTTTTTTTCATAATAATGATTTCAATTCACCAAGAATGCTTTCAATTGATTAAAAGTGGAAGTAAATACTTTTACATTGTTAAAATAAATGTTGTTCTTTTGAATTTAAATATTTAATCAGATTGAGCTGATTTATCAGATAATCCTGAAAAAAGTTTATAATGATAATAATAAGACATTTGTAATTAGTAATAGAGTTGTAATGGAGTAATGATGATGAAAACTCAGCTTTGACATTGCATGACAAAATTACATTTTAAAATACATTAAAACAGTTATTTTAAATTGTAATAATATTTCACAATATGATTGATTTTACTTTTTTTTTTTTGACCGAATAATGCCTTATTGAGCATAAGAGACTTCTTTCAAAAACATAAAGTCTTGCCAACCACAAACTTTTCAGTGGTACTATAAAATATGAAAACATTGACCACGTGAAGACAGTTTAAACATATCTCTTTACTAAAATAGCTGTCAAATGTCAAGCTCAACCACACTTACTGTAATTAAAGATGGAAGCAACGGCTTCCGAACATCTCCTCAGATGGATCTTTTTGAGTACGTACTTTCATGTTTTTTTTTTTCTTTTCTAATTTGCTTTCCAGATGTGTTTCAGTGGACTTCCCTCAGGCAAGATACAGCTTAATAACATTTACGATAAATTATGAAACTACTGCCTAAAGAGTGGCTAAACTTGGCATGTTGTTCATTTTTCTTGTGCGTGGGTTAAGCAACTAATGCTAAATAAATCAATAAATAACATGACACAATTTTTGTTAAATATTTACAGTATATAAATATTTCACTCTTATTTCCAAAAAAAAAAAAAAAAAAACGGCATACAGAAGCCGTGTGTAAAAAGCCACTAGATCATTGTAAAGAATGATCTAATTTATTGTTACTGTTTTAATATATGGCCTGTCGTTTGTCTTGGTGAAGGATGTCCTCCTGTCTTTTGAAGTATTCATTAAAGTACTTATCTGTCAACTGAGACGTACTGAATTGCCATCTGTCTGTAATTTTATTGATTCTTGTGTTTTTTAGAGTAAAAAAGTAACCAGTTCATGATCAGAAATGAAATACACGTGTATCTGACGCAAGTTACTTGATAGAAAGAAATCAATACAGAAGTGTGATTGATGTATAGTAGACAACATTCTCCTGCAGCGGTTCTCCTGCTTTTTGATTTGAAATATTATATATATATATATATATATATATATATATATATATATATATATATATATATATATATACACACACACACACAAAACGCTGGACTTTTGGTAGTTCCTAGGATAGCAAAGTCCACTAAAGGAGGTAGAGCTTTTTCACATTTGGCTCCCAAACTCTGGAATAGCCTTCCTGATAATGTTCGGGGTTCAGACACACTCTCTCTGTTTAAATCTAGATCAAAAACGCATCTCTTTCGCCAAGCATTTGAATAATGTATCTCTTAAATTGTGAGTGTAGTTGCATCTGCATTTTTATTCTTTAGCTTGGGTTAAACTAATTAATTTGACTTGGTTGGATCAGCAGCTATGCTAATGATGTCTCTGTTTGTTTCTATGTTTTGCCAAATAACTAGGATTTACACAAGCTCCAGTCTGGATCCAGAACACCTGAGAAGAGATGATGCTGACCCTCAGAGGACCTCAGATGATGCTAACCCTGAATCAACAAACAGAACTAACAAATATTGCTACAAGTGTGACTGCATCATATAATAATTATTAATAATATTAATAATGTTCATCGTCTGGCTGACTACGTCTTGTATTAATTTTTCAGAAAATCCTGTCACGTCCACAAACTGACAGTCACCACTTATAAGCTATTACTTAATATTGTAGAAACATAATTTCCTGTAAAGTTGCTTTGTAATGATTTGTATTGTAAAAAGCGCTATACAAATAAACTTGAATTGAATTGAATATCAATTATTTTATACACACTACCGGTTTAAAATAATTTCTTTCATTTGAATTAATTTATTTGATTATTATAGTAAATTATTTCAATAATAATAATAAAAAACACTATTTTCTATTTGAATATTTTCTCAAATGTAATTTATTCCTGTAATGCAGAGCTGAATTTTCAGCAGTCATTATTCCAGTCTTCAGTGTCACATGATCCTTCAGAAAGTTCTCTTAGCAGTCATTACATGAAAATCATCTCATAAGTATCAGTTTTTCATATTTTTTATAAATCAGTTTCCCTGAACAAAATCTCATCCCTACTATAATTGGTCAAAAATATTACATCTCTAAAATCTAAAGTCCAGAATATGTTCTCTTGATAACTGGTCTAAGAAAAGAGTGATACAGAAGTTAGAGCAGCACGGTTTCATCTGTTATGAACCAGGTGAGACTGAGCGAAGGCAAACTGGTTCTTAATAATCTATGACTCTGTCTCTGCCCTCAGGGTTAATCCATCACTCACAGGGAGGTTAATGAAAGATGGCTTTCATCATGTGGATGGCTGATCAGGGTTGCAAAGACACTGCAGGCTGGGATATTTCTGAAGGCAGGCCACATCCTGGCTGACTCATCATTTTCCCACTGAATCCTAAGACATAGGGACCTTCTATGCTGTGAGGCCATCTGCTTGGCCATGTAGCCGAAAAGAGTGGGTGCAGACGCCCACCACAGTGACCTCACGGAGCAACGCGGACAGATGGATCTCAGGGGAGGCATACCGACACCGGTGCACCTAAGATTAGTCGGCATCAGATTTCCGTGGTCATTCACATGACAGTTTGTGTGGTAAATATATCTGCAGAGGCTTGTCATTGCCTGCTGTCAGATTTGACCTTCATGTATTTCACTCCTAAGGTCAAAACAAATCACTTTCTTTAGTTACAGCCGTGTATCCCCAGCTTTTGTCCCATTGATGGTTAAACAACTTGTTTTTAACCTATTAATCTCCTCAGGGCTCAAACCATCTCTCTCTGTATAAGCTGATTATTATGGTTAAAAATTACTTTAAAACATTAAAGAATATTTGCACACATAGAACTTGGGTGTTCAAGAGCAACTGCGTTTTTTAATTTTTTTATTTTATTCCACATGAGATTTTAAATGAGCAGGTTTCAGCAAGAATAAATGAATTAATACAATTACTGTAAATAAATAAATAAATAACACGGATGTAGGCTACTGTAAAAACAAGAAATCTGTCCTTTATTTATATTTATATCTGTATTTATATTTATATATATTTATATCCTTTATTTATAAAAAAAACTTGTGACTCAATGCTGTCCGAATGATTCAGACTGAATAGACTGTTTTGTTAGGCCACTTTACCAATTCATGAAGAAGAACCGACTCAAACTAATGATTCGTAGGATGTTGTGAGACTCTTGACTGTACACCTGCTGACGTTGCATGTAACACTTTTGCATATTTCAGTTGATTAGGTAAATATTAACTTCACCAGGCGTCTATTGTGTTCTACAGCATCTTGGGAAACTAAGATGAGCTCTATCCGAGTGATTCATGAATTGCGAACCGATTCAGACCGTTTTCTTAACGACTAGTTTCATTGAAAAGAACCGACTCAAAATAATGATTCATTTGATGTTGTGATACTCTCGCACAAAATTCATAACCTGTGCGCGTGAAAACGTTAATAAAAATCTTCTTTGTCGCTAGCAAACTATATTATTACCATATGTTATTTCTGTTTATTATGTGAACATTACCTTCATCCAGGGCTCATTTTGTTCCCTTGTGTTTCTAAGGTGAGAAACTGCCCCGTGAACACAGTGCGAATGACTCATGAATTGCGATCCAAATTCAAGCGACTCAAACGAGCTACTTTATCCGAAACTGTTTCGGTCTGAAAACCTTTACCTGTACATTAGATTAAAATCTTAATTGATGGCAAACGATAGAATTTATATTGATTCAGTTGAAGTACACATTCAGGTCAGCGTTCATTTTATTCCCTGCGTTCATGAAGCATAGTAAATGCTCCTAATGATTCAGAGTCGTGAGCCGATCGTTGACTCAGACAAGTGATTCATTCACAAATGTAAACTGACGACAGAAAATATCCTACTGAAATAATGTGAGGAGAAACTGATTTTCAGGTTGATACTCTTCTTTGCCAGACTTTATTTTTAAGAATTTAAAATCAGTTTGGCATAGTAGCCTAAATAGCCTAAATCCCCATCCTTCCTACACTTTTCTAATGCACTCATAAAGTGATTCAGTTGCTCACTGCAGTGTACTTGAAATACACAAAAAACGCCACTTTGAATTCATGTAATGGCCTCTGAAGAGGCTAAGATGGATCTGTTGAAATATTCTACAACAGATGGATACATTCTGGAGCTCAGGGTCTTTCTTATTGCTCTACCCTTACGAAAGGAAAATATATTAACCAATATATTTCTTAAAATATATTGTGATATATTGTAATATATTATTTTCCCTTTTTATTTTCTAATATATTATATATTTGAATACATTTAATAATATATTGATGATACATATTTTACATTAAATATTGCAAAATAAACAAATGATTTCAATATATTGCAATATATTGGAAAAAATAAATATATATAAGAATATATGCCTAATATATTACATGATATTTTCAATATGTTTCATAACGGTATCACTTCTTTTCTGCTTAAAGATGTTCACCAGCTGTGACATTGGACCTAATTTTTGGAGGCATTATCTGAAATTCAGCCAATCACATTCAATGATGGAGTCATGCATTATGATTCATTATTCATTGCTGTAAAAATAATAATACTGGTGTTACTGTCACCTGAATCATTCATTATTAAACTTTAAACCACAGTATGTAGGTTTACAGATTTGCTATTCTGTTCCTCTTTTTCAAGAGTCAGTGGAAATCATTGACTGAATAGCTTCTCACCAACAGTTCTTGTTTTATTAGCATATTCCTTTCAGGCCCTGTCAGCATCAAGGCCCCTTGCTGTCTGTTTGTGTCTCTCTTGGCCAAGCAGCTTATGGTGTCTCCAGCTACAAGCGGTTGATTAATCATGGTGGTTTAGCATTTCAATATCTCCTGCTGAGAAAGCAGAAAAGTTGTGAGGAAATAAGGAGACAACAGTGTTTCCATGCTGGATTGCTTAGCATGCTTCATTGCAGCTCTGCAGAGGCATGTAAGATTTCAAACTGGTTTGGAAAAGTCAGATTTCCAGACTTCAGTTCTCTCCTCTGAACCAGGTGAATGAAGTCAACTCCATCATTATATGATCTGTTCCTGTGAGGAAGCAAGGCATTGACAAGATTGGAACTTGATGAGCTTTAAAGTTTTAATTTAAGAGAATATTTACATTAACAAGAAGTAAGAGTTTACAACTAGATTTGCATTTCCTTGAGGATAGGAAGGACATTTTCTAATGTCATGACACTCATTATGCTTCGCTTTTGCTGTGTATTTGAATCAAATAACACAGCCTCATTTTTACAGTGTATACACCATCAGCAGATGTTAAAAAGATACCAGCCAAAAGTTTGGAATAATAATAAAATAATTTCTCTTATGCTCACAAATGCTGCCTTTACATTACAACAGTAATATTGTGAAATATTATTACAATTTAAAATACATACTATCTCCTATTTTAATATATTTTTTAAATGCAGTTTATTCCTGTGATGTACAGCTGAATTTCCAGGAGTTATTACTCCAGTCTTCAGTGTCACATGATCCTTCAGAAATCATTCAGAAAAACTTAAATCATAGATATAGAAATCATAAAACTCTAAATTATTCCAAACTATCGACGGTAGTGTACTGTATATAATAATAATAATAATAAAACAATAATATGCACTTATTATAATATACAATAATGACATTTAAACTTTCTTGAGTGAGTGGTAGACTTTCTCATTTTAATCTAATCTAATTTAAAGTTTATTAAAACCAAATGAAATGATATATAGTATCCGTTCTTGAACTTCAATGGCTGATATTTAGTGCTACATTACTCCGCTTGTTTGTGCATGCTCTGGAAAAGGTTACATGTTATGCCAGTAGATGGGTAAGTCAATGAATCATTTACTCAACCGATTTGCTCAAACACACTGATTCATTCGGGAGCAAAACACCACTCTCTGTATGGAAGGCCGTTTCCGCCACTAAATAAAAATAAAACAAGGTAATTGCAGTTCATATGTCAATTGCTAGTTATAAAGTCAGAATTACGTGATATAAACTCTCAATTGTGAGTTATAAAGTCAAAATTGTGAGTTATAAAGTCAGAACTGTGAGATATAAACTCACAATTCTGACTTTTTTCCTCACAATTGCGAGTTTACATCACGTAATTCTGACTTTTTTCTCACAATTGCGAGTTCATATCCCACAATTCTGACTTTATGACTCGCAATTCTGAGGAAAAAAAGTCAGAATTGCAAGATATAAACTTGCAATTTACTTGTTTTATTTTTTTATTCAGTGGCGAAAACGGGCTTCCATAAGTCTGCAGTAGTTTATATTATTTTTTGTTTTTATTTTTTGATGGAGCAAAAACACAAAGAATCTATCTGCTGATATTTGTAGTAACAGACTTCTACAAAATACATTTTGAGTAGATCATGCACATTAAGCAGCTTGAGAAGAAGAAAATGATAAAGAAGTTTTAAGGAATAGTCTAAAAAGTGCTGTGCTGAAATATGTGACTGGTCAAGATTCTTTGCGATAATTATTGAAGAAAGAATGAAATGTAATCATCTTAAAGGGTTAGTTCACCCAATAATCAAAATGATGTAATTAATAACTCACCCTCATGTCATTCCAAACCCGTAAGACCTCCGTTCATCTTCTGAACACAGTTTAAGATATTTTAGATTTAGTCTGAGAGCTCCCAGTCCCTCCATTGAAGCTGTGTGAACGGTATACTGTCCATGTCCAGAAAGGTAAGAAAAACATCATCAAAGTAGTCCATGTGACATCAGAGGGTCAAGTTAGAATATTTTAAAGCATCGAAAATACATTTTGGTCCAAAAATAGCAAAAACTACGTCAGCATTGTCTTCTCTTCCATGTCTGTTGTGAGAGAGTTCAAATCAAAGCAGTTTAGTGATATCCGGTTCGCGAACGAATCATTCCATGTAACCGGATCTTTTTGAACCAGTTCACTAAATCGAACTGAATCATTTTAAACGGTTCGCGTTTCCAATAAGCATTAATCCACAAATGACTTAAGATGTTAACTTTTTTAATGTGGCTGACACTCCCTCTGAGTTAAAACAAGCCAATATCCCGGAGTAATTCATGTACTTAAACAGTACACTGACTGAACTGCTGTGAAGAGAGAACTGAAGATGAACACCGAGCCGAGCCAGATAATGACTCGTATATATATATATACAGTCCAGACCAAAAGTTTGGACACACCTTCTCATTCAAAGAGTTTTCTTTATTTTCATGACTATGAAAATTGTAGATTCACACTGAAGGCATCAAAACTATGAATTAACACATGTGGAATTATATATGGAATTATATACATAACAAAAAATTGTGAAACAACTGAAAATATGTCATATTGTAGGTTCTTCAAAGTAGCCACCTTTTGCTTTGATTACTGCTTTGCACACTCTTGGCATTCTCTTGATGAGCTTCAAGAGGTAGTCACCTGAAATGGTCTTCCAACAGTCTTGAAGGAGTTCCCCGAGAGATGCTTAGCACTTGTTGGCCCTTTTGCCTTCTGTCTGCGGTCCAGCTCACCCCTAAACCATCTCGATTGGGTTCAGGTCCGGTGACTGTGGAGGCCAGGTCATCTGGTGCAGCACCCCATCACTCTCCTTCTTGGTCAAATAGCCCTTGATGCCTTCAGTGTGACTCTACAATTTTCATAGTCATGAAAATAAAGAAAACTCCTTGAATGAGAAGGTGTGTCCAAACTTTTGGTCTGTACTGTATATATATATATATATATATATATATCAAATATGTATCTGAATATCAAATATGACTGATTATTATATGAGTGTAAAGCCCATTTGCAGGTTAAAAGCTGGCATGATGCGCAATATATTGGTATTAGGTATTGGCCAATATACATAAATATGTGTATAACTTTCATCTTTAATTCCTCATGTTCAAGGTCAGATCTTTGTTAATTTTGCAAGACTAAACATGCTGTTTGCTAAAGAGAAGCCACACAAACATGCAAAATACAGTTTAAGAAAGAACATGATATAGCTAGAATAATTTGCATTGATATTTGGAAATAAGAGTCAGGTTCATGCAAAAAAAATGACACGGTTTCAGGATGTCAGTAAAGCAGTGTCTTGAGGCTGTCAACAGCAAAGCTGAACAAGACAGCTAAATGACCCAAAAGGTCGGAGGGAAGCACTCAAATAAAACCCAGCCAAGTTTGTGCAGTAATGTGTGGAGCTGAGTGCCAGGATGGCAGTCCAGGAACGGGTAGAGCTGACAGATATATAAAGTTAGCCAGCTTTTTTTTTTTTTTTTTGGAGTGAGCAATCAAAGAGGCACAAAAGTAAAACTCAGAAGTAAAAAAAAAAAAAAAAAAAAAAAAAAAGGACCTTAGGGATGAAGTAAGCAGCAACGAGCCTTTGAAAAAGAGTGGAGGACAAAGATCAATAAAGAAAGAAATCCCAAAGTCAGAGACACACTGCATATATCCAAAAAGGAAGTTAATGGATAAAAAGAAATGGTAGGTTGACAAACTATAAAAGAGCATGTTAGACCTTGAGAAAATATATTTGGGTTTTTCAAGGTGAGCAAGTCTGAAGGTCCACACCTGCATGATAAAGAGCCTGGAAGTTTTACTGGAAAAAGGCTTGTGAGAAACACAACTTTGATAAAATACTGCTAGTTTAGTCCCCCTACTCCTGCTCTGAGCAAACCTGCTACTACTTCCGTCGTTGCTTCGGTGTCTTGCTCCATCTTGTGGTTCAAATGTTTTTTTGTTTTTTTTTAATTATTGTTATTACTATTATTATATTTTTTAATTGAATATCTACTTTTATTCTATGTCCATAGTTGTGTAACAAATATGTTCAGGATATGATAAAATACATTGTAAAATTAATTATAAATCTTGTATTTCAAGAGAAGAAGAATCACAGATGTTGGTTGAACACTGCAGTAAAGTAAAAAAGAGACTTACTACACCATAGAATAGTGATATAGGCCTAATCATCAGTCAACACATCAGCCATCGCTTCAGAAATCAAGCAGTAATGCTTCACAGCTGTAGCTGAAACTACACTGTTTCCTCCTAAACGAAACTGGTTGAAATGGATTTCGATTTTTATTGATGGTACAAAACTTATTAACAAATGGATTATTATGAAAATAAAATTCTGATTCTATTATTTTTAATTATCTATTACTAACATTACTATGCGGTTGTGTGGCCGTATGATGCCTGCCAGATGCCCATGTGATTCATTTTAACGAATAGGTTTGTTTAAGTGAATCAGTTAAAAATTATTCACCAGTTCATCGAGTCATCATGTTCATCACGGTAAATATACAACCCGAATTCCGGAAAAGTTGGAACGTTTTTTACATTTTAATAAAATGAAAACTAAAAGACTTTCAAATCACATGAGCCAATATTTTATTCACAATAGAACATAGATAACATAGCAAATGTTTAAACTGAGAAAGTTTACAATTTTATGCACAAAATGAGCTCATTTCAATTTTGATTTCTGCTACAGGTCTCAAAATAGTTGGGACGGGGCATGTTTACCATGGTGTAGCATCTCCTTTTCTTTTCAAAACAGTTTGAAGACGTCAAATGAGTTGCTGGAGTTTTGCTGTTGGAATTTGGTCCCATTCTTGCCTTATATAGATTTCCAGCTGCTGAAGAGTTCGTGGTCGTCTTTGACGTATTTTTCGTTTAATGATGCACCAAATGTTCTCTATAGGTGAAAGATCTGGACTGCAGGCAGGCCAGGTTAGCACCCGGACTCTTCTACGACGAAGCCATGCTGTTGTTATAGCTGCAGTATGTGGTTTTGCATTGTCCTGCTGAAATAAACAAGGCCTTCCCTGAAATAGACGTTGTTTGGAGGGAAGCATATGTTGCTCTAAAACCTTTATATACCTTTCAGCATTCACAGAGCCTTCCAAACATGCAAGCTGCCCATACCGTATGCACTTATGCACCCCCATATCATCAGAGATGCTGGCTTTTGAACTGAACGCTGATAACATGCTGGAAGGTCTCCCTCCTCTTTAGCCCGGAGGACACGGCGTCCGTGATTTCCAACAAGAATGTCAAATTTGGACTCGTCTGACCATAAAACACTATTCCACTTTGAAATAGTCCATTTTAAATGAGCCTTGGCCCACAGGACACGATGGCGCTTCTGGACCATGTTCACATATGGCTTCCTTTTTGCATGATAGAGCTTTAGTTGGCATCTGCTGATGGCACGGCGGATTGTGTTTACCGACAGTGGTTTCTGAAAGTATTCCTGGGCCCATTTAGTAATGTCATTGACACAATCATGCCGATGAGTTATGCAGTGTCGTCTGAGAGCCCGAAGATCACGGGCATCCAATAAAGGTCTCCGGCCTTGTCCCTTACGCACAGAGATTTCTCCAGTTTCTCTGAATCTTTTGATGATGTTATGCACTGTAGATGATGAGATTTGCAAAGCCTTTGCAATTTGACGTTGAGGAACATTGTTTTTAAAGTTTTCCACAATTTTTTTACGCAGTCTTTCACAGATTGGAGAGCCTCTGCCCATCTTTACTTCTGAGAGACTCTGCTTCTCTAAGACAAAGCTTTTATAGCTAATCATGTTACAGACCTGATATCAATTAACTTAATTAATCACTAGATGTTCTCCCAGCTGAATCTTTTCAAAACTGCTTGCTTTTTTAGCCATTTGTTGCCCCCGTGCCAACTTTTTTGAGACCTGTAGCAGGCATTAAATTTTAAATGAGCTAATTAAGTGGATAAAAGTGTAAAATTTCTCAGTTTAAACATTTGCTACGTTATCTATGTTCTATTGTGAATAAAATATTGGCTCATGTGATTTGAAATTCCTTTAGTTTTCATTTTATTAAAATTTAAAAAACGTCCCAACTTTTCCGGAATTCGGGTTGTATATATATACAGTAAAGAAATAAAGTTTGGACACACCTTCTCATTCAAAGAGTTTTCTTTATTTTCATGACTATGAAAACTGTAGAGTCACACTGAAGGCATCAAGGGCTATTTGACCAAGAAGGAGAGTGATGGGGTGCTGCGCCAGATGACCTGGCCTCCACAGTCACCGGACCTGAACCCAATCGAGATGGTTTAGGGGTGATCTGGACCGCAGACAGAAGACAAAAGGACCAACAAGTGCTAAGCATCTCTCGGGGAACTCCTTCAAGACTGTTGGAAGCAGGGGCGATTCTAGGGTCAGAGCTTTAGGGGTGCTGAGCACCCAATGAGCCCCACTGCCACCACCCACCCTCTTTTCACACAAAAACAAACAATATGTCTATTGAAAAATAACTTTATCATTTTAACATTGATTCAACTAACTCCAAAATCCAGATTTTTTTATTCTTTTTTTTGAGACCTTTTCAGAACACCAGCTTAATTGTGAGAGTTCACACAGACACCCCTTGTACACCCCCAACATCCCCACTCATGACAGCTGCCCCATCGTAGGTCTGTGCCACACATTTTAACTGATTAAATCCCTTCTTTTCCAACTGATTTTCAATTGCAGCTGTTATCGAAGTAGCATCAAACTGTGACACCTCTGTAAAGGCTAGGAACCTTTCTCTGACGGCATCATCAACAGACACGTATCGAACACAGAGTGCCAACTGTTCTGTCTTTCCATCCCTGGCCTCATCAGCCATAATGGCATACATATTTGCTCCCTTTATCTCACTGATGATATTTTCTGTTAGTTCTTGTGAACAGCACTCTATCATCTCATTTTGGCAGATGAGAGGTACGTGTGTGTTTTAAGGGGCTGTGTATCTCTGCAAGAAGGGATCAAATTTGGTCAAAAGTGACATGCACTCTAGGAAATTGTCTTTGTTGTTACCTCTGAATGCTATGCCTTGCTTCCCCAAGAAGCAGGTTACTGCCATAATACGCTCTAGTTACTGCCTTCTTTCACTTATTTCAGTGGTACTTGCTGCCTCTATCTGCTCTACAACATTCCCTTTTGACAGGCTTGCTTTGTAGCTGTTCCAACAAACCACACTGTCCTTATGTGACTGTGTTGTTTCATGTTTTTGAAACTTGCTAAGTGCCTTTTGCCAGTTATTAACTCCATCATTAACAAGTGCATCCTTTCTGACATTTTTGCCAAATACCCTACAAGGAAAGCAGCATTTTGTAGCTGAGTATTCCAGCCTTCTGAAACTTTTGAACCACTGTTCTTGAAAGGCTCTTTTTTTGTGTGCCAAACTGAGTATGAGGGTATTGAGACAGCTTTAACTGTTTAGGATCAGTGTCCTTATCCCCTAAGTCTGAACAGCCTTCTTCTGTCTCTGCTGCTTTGGCTTGGTGGTCTCTATGTTGCACTCCCTCTGTCTCTTCATTTCTTTCACTAGTCAATTCCCTCTCATGCCTTATGGACATCCCTGTTGTTTTCCTCCTCCTTTATTATGAAAAAATGTGGTGTAAAATAATGTAAAAAAAAAAAAAAAAAAGTCATATAGGCTACTCAATGCCAATAAGTTTGTATAGGAAGACCATTTCAGGTGACTACCTCTTGAAGCTCATCAAGAGAATGTCAAGAGTGTGCAAAGCAGTAATCAAAGCAAAAGGTGGCTACTTTGAAGAACCTACAATATGACATATTTTCAGTTGTTTCACACTTTTTTGTTATGTAGATAATTCCATATATAATTCCACATGTGTTAATTCATAGTTTTGATGCCTTCAGTGTGAATCTACAATTTTCATAGCAATGAAAATAAAGAAAACTCTTTGAATGAGAAGGTGTGTCCAAACTTTTGGTCTGTACTGTATATATATATATATATATATATATATATATATATATATATATATATATATATATAATCACTAAGGGCAGGTAAGTTATCCATAGTGATTTAGTAGTATTTATTGTGAACTAATGTGTTTCAACTCTCATAAAATATGATTAAATAAACTGAAGCATGTTGTAAACTGATCACTGAACAATCACCAAGCAGAACTACATTTACTGATTTTTGGAGTTTACATATTATGGGGAAGTCATGGTTAACATATTAAAGTCAATAACTGTAAATATGATCAATCATTTTTTAACACATTCACAACATATAGCTTTTTTAGTCTGTTTTTTTAAAAAGCAGTCGGAGATCACCACTTTCAGTTATTGTGAATTAGCCTATTATGAAAGCATTAAAACACAAAGTAAATATTTTGGTAGCATAATAATAGCATACAGATTACACACAGAACATACGTACGTATACATTGTGAATGTGATTTTACACCACAGTGATTCAAAAACGCTTCGCGAATCAGTTAGACTGAATCAAAGGATCCGGTTCACATACATGATTCGCGAATCAGACAACACTAGCTGACACTTCCTAAAATAGCACCGCCTCAAACAAAACAAACAACTCTCCACACAACCTGGAGAGAACGCCCCTGTGAAGAAAACCTACTGCAGCGGACATACAAAATACATTTATATTAATTACCCGTCTATAATCGAGAGATTGTGTGTTTTAATACAAGTACAGAGGCTGTGGGCTGGTAATTACATCTATGATGGCGTCCAGCTACAGCGCGAAAGAGGAAGATGGTCAACACTCCGGACCCGCGGGGCTCGGCGGAGCCGCCATCCGCAATAGAAAGCCCGACAACACGGCCTTCAAACAGCAGCGGCTCCCCGCCTGGCAGCCCATCCTGACCGCGGGGACCGTGCTGCCCGCCTTCTTCATCATCGGCCTCATCTTCATCCCGATAGGAGTCGGTCTCTACGTGACGTCCAGTAACATCCGGGAGCTCGAGGTCTGAGTCCGTGCGCTGTGTGTGTTTACTGTCATTTAACCTAAATACACTGTGAACTCAAGTCCGAGTTTCCTTCCGTGTTAATCTGGGCGCAAGTGTTATGTAGCCGCGTGTTAAGCATATATGTGTGTGTTTGTCTGGTTTACAGATTGATTATACGGGGACTGACCTGTCCAGCCCGTGTTTTAACTGCTCTCAGAGCTTCAGCTGGAACAGCTCCACTCCCTGCAGATGTGTCCTGTTCTTCTCTCTAGACCAGCCTTTCGAAGTGAGTGCTTCTGATCAGACCAGTGTGTTGCACTCCTGTTAGAGGATAGTTTAGCCTGAAGTAAATATTCTGTAATTTCGTCTCACTCACATCTAATTTTCTCCTCCAACTTCACTGACTTTGTGACCTTACCATCGTGATAACGTAATGCGTGAAGTCCAACTAGTGCAAGACTTCTTTTAGAAAGGATGTTTGATCACAACAGTGCCAGCTCATGACTCTAACTTCATGTCTTCAGAGTAATGTCTTCATGTACTATGGCCTCTCAAATTTCTACCAAAACCATCGGCGGTATGTGAAGTCCAGAGATGACAGCCAGCTCAATGGAGACGAGCGCTCACTAAAGGTACTGCACATCTGTCTACCTCTCCG
Organism: Carassius carassius; assembly: GCF_963082965.1. Lineage (NCBI taxonomy): Eukaryota > Metazoa > Chordata > Actinopteri > Cypriniformes > Cyprinidae > Carassius > Carassius carassius. Next base: position 21,179,008 of record NC_081772.1, read on the forward strand.
TCTGATCGCTCTGTCTGTCTGTCTGTCTGTCTGTCTATTGTTCACTCTGTTACTTTATGTAGCTCTTTCTATCTATCTATCTAGACCGAGTATCTTTCAATCTATCAGGAAGACAGAGTATCCACAACAGACTGAGTATCTATATATATATATTTGTTGACAGCTGTAGTGTTAATGGCGAAGCAAATAGAAATGAAATAGTTCGGCTGATTTTGAGCTCAGCTGTCTGACTTGTTTGACAGCATAGTATGCTCCGCCAGCGCAAACACATGTCAACACAACATCAACAGCTGCTGTATGACAGCAGGGTTTGGCAACATGGACTCAGAACCATCTCGACACGTATTATAGTGGAGCCCTGTCAGTCACCGACAGTCATTGTCACATTTAATGAACTTTAAACTGAGTGACATCGCAATAGCTGTAACCGGGTTTTTTTGTTGTTGTTGTCATGTCACAATAGATCTGCTGTTTCCTGAGTGCAAGAAATACTTATTGCTTGATTTGAATGCATTTGCATGTCATTGAATGAAGTTTAAAGAATATTGTTCTATTTCAGGAGCCAAGCAAAGAATGTGAGCCGTACCGCACTAATGAAAACAAGCCCATAGCCCCGTGTGGAGCCATTGCTAACAGCATGTTTAATGGTGAGACCTGGATCTGAATGCTTAGCATCGTAAGACCGTTTCCTCAGGACTGGTAATATTGCTTGCCTCTTTCTCTCTTTGCTTCAGATACATTGGATTTGTTTTACATCGATCCCAATGGAACAAAAACCCAGATTCCATTCATCAAGAAGGGCATTGCATGGTGGACGGACAAACATGTGAAGTTCAGGAACCCTGGTGGCAGTAACCTGAATCTTACTGCTGTTTTTAAAGGTTAAATATTTAATAACTGTATATAATTCTATATAGAGGATCATATGTACTCTAATGCATTAGCATGTGCCCCCCCGTATATCTAAATAAACACTCGTCGTCTTTCAGACACAGCGAAGCCGGTCAACTGGCACAAGGCTGTTTATGAGCTGGACACCGACTCAGAAAACAACGGCTTCATAAATGAGGATTTCATAGTGTGGATGCGCACGGCCGCGCTGCCCACCTTCAGAAAGCTCTACCGCATCATTCAGAAGAAGAACAACATGACACCCACACTTCCCAGGGGCAACTACAGCCTGGAAGTCACCTACAGTATCCTTGCACTGCACACCTCTGAAACATTAAGCTCTGCAGAGAGCGAGAGTTAACTGGGGGCTTATTGAAACGTTCTGAAATTATACACCGATACCATTTCATTCGAAAAATATATCAAGTATATGAAAAACTTAAGGATTTTCACTAGTGGTCTTTGAGTTTAAGTATAGCTACAGTTCAAAAGTTCAGGGTCAGAACGATTTTTTCTTAGACAGAAATATTACAGCAGAGGTGCGTTAAATTGATCTAAAGTGACAGTAAAGATCATTTTAATGTTACTGTTTTAATACATTTTCCTAGAAAAAAATCAGTTTCAACATTGAAATTAAAGAGAAATGTTTTTTAAACACCAGCAAAGGCTGTTGCAATGGCTGCTGAAAAATTAGCTTTCCCATCACAAAAATAAATGACATTTTTAAATACTTTCAAATAAAAAACTTTACAATGGTAATATTGCACAATATCACTGGAATTGTGATCAAATAAATGCACGTTTGATGAGAATAAGAGAGTATTACATTAAAAATATCTTACTGACCACTTCACTTTTTAAAAGTGATGTATGTATGCTCTGACCCCGCAAAAAATTGTTAGATATATTTTTTTTAAATCTATGGAATAATAACTGCTATAATTGACTACTAGTAGAAAAACAATGTCAAAATCTAGTTAAAATGGTCAAGCCATGTTGACCATAGACTTTTTTTATTTATTATTATTCTTAAATCAACTACTAAAAGAAGAAATACTGATATTAGTTTACTTTTATATGTGCCAATATAACAATACAAAATACTAAATGATTGTATTTACCTATAATTATCTTTATGAAACATTTTTAACTGCACAGGAACTCCATGAACGATGATCAGTTATACTGTTGTATTATGGATTTGAACTTATTTATTACAACACTTATAAAAAATAAAACCGATTAATAGAAATAGATTCATTATTTTATTTTTTATTATTAAATCATCTTCAAAATCATTATAAAATGTATAGTGCAGTTCTAAAACTCAGCTTACAGAAAACAAATTTGATGATTGGATATGTTGTATATTTCTGGATTGGTATTATGTCCTCGACCACTCGGCCCTCAGACTACCCCGTGCGCAGCTTTGAAGGCCGGAAGCGTGTGATCTTCAGCACCATCTCCTGGATGGGAGGGAAAAACCCCTTCCTGGGCATCGCCTACATGACTGTGGGCTCCATCTGCTTCTTCCTCGGCGTGGTGCTCCTCTTCATTCATCACAAATACGGAAACCGCAACAACAGCTCTGATATTCCCAATTAAGATTGTGAAGTGCATGCGTTCTGTAAGACACAGTGTTTGTGTGTGCACTTGAGCAGCATGCTTCAGTTGGGGTTTTGAAGGTGCAAGAGCATTTGACCACTTGATGTTCTGTTAATTTATTTATTCCACTTCAAATTTTTATTTGATCGTTTTAATTTTTTCGGATGATGGTTGATGGTTCATTTCAAGCATATTTTGGCCGTTGATATGCTCGCATGTCTGAGTCTGAGGTTAGTGTGATATTACAGCATCCAGGATAAAGACCAGGACAGTGAATGAATGTATATTTGTGTTTCATAGAAATGGTTTTACTTTATGACTACGTTTAACAGTTTAATGTACAAAGAATAATTTCACTTTTCCTTGAGGTTCAAAAGTGCAAAGTCTGTGGCTCCGTTTACTTCCAAACTTCATTGAAATGCTAGATTATGGTAGGGATCAATAACAGTTACCACTAAACACGGAGATGCTTGTGCTTTGCTGTGTGGAATTAATGGCTTGCGGCGAGGACCAAACGTTTTGTTCTGTGTCTGTTTAAGTGAAGCTGTCTCGGGCTCATTTTGGCTGTCATGTCTTTTTTTAAGTGTTTAAGCATGTCTTCCTCTAACAAATATGCACTTTAGAATGTGACAAGCCATACATTTTTTGACCAGTTTTTAGGAGTGTGTGTTTTGTTGCCTGGTGAATAAAATGTCTAATTGCTGAACGTACTGAGATTATTCTCATTATTGTGTCGGAGTATCTTTTCAGCTGCAGGGGGATGATACCAAAGACAATGTTAAAAGACAAATTTAGCATGTTAAAGAGATTTGAATCCTGTATTGATGTATTTCCTATTCAAACAGGAAGTTTTGTTTGGATGGGCTCTCTTTTTATTATTTTATTATCTTAAACCATGGTTTTCTACACTAAAACTACTATTTTAAAAGTGTAGTTCACCCCAAAATATCTCACCATCTTGCTATTTTTATTTTTGTTGTAAACGAAATGTATAATAAATATTTCCATCAAATAGAAAAGTAAGAGCATATACGTTTGGGATGATAATACTTGGATCATTTACTCACCAATGGTTCCTCTGCAGTGAATGGGTGCCGTCAGAATGAGTGTCCAAACAGCTGAAAAAAACATTACACTCCAGTAATACATGATAACACAATGTGTTTTGGGCATTTTTTTTAAGTTAGGAGGATAATTGCTAAAAAGTCAATGTCTTAAGAAAGAATGTGATAAATAAAAGAAAACAGCACTGTTTTTTATATGAGAAATGTTTCTTGGTGAGACTCAGTAGGTGAATGCATAGCAGAAGGCACAATACTGCTTAGAAATTATGAGAAGCAGCACTAAAAGAGTTATTTCCAATTCTTCAAAAAAAAAAAAAAAAATATTAAAACTATCAGTAAAAAGGACCAGTAGTTGAGGCATCTGTAAAGCTGCCTCTGGCTTCTTCATGACACCGTAAGCAACATCTGCATGAAAGAGCAGCTGTTGAACCGGCCCAGAGGAAAAGTGCTGGACTAATTACCTGCTTCCTAACCGAAGTGCCTCTTTCTCTCGCTCTCACGTCGACAGAGCACCTCTGGACCACGACTGACCTCACACAGACTGTGATGAGATGTGCTGGTGTAAGATAATGATGTGCACTGCACCTCATGTGACTCGAACGCTGTGTTCCTGTTTCTCTGTTGTCCTTGTCAATTAGTGACAGACTTTTAATTTGGCAAGATCAGTTAATGATCTGGGGTGTCAGAGAGAGTGAGGCTTTCCGTAAGATTTAAAAGCAGTCTAGAACTTCAGAAAATGACTCTGCAAGTGAGCATACGTCTCTGTCTGTCAGCTCTTTCATCTGCTGATGTTAACATATCAACCAACGTTGTATGTTTTATATACATACACATATACAGTGGATATAGAAAATATTCAAGTTTAAGTTAAGCTTTATTATCCTTCCGCTACATGTGTGGACATACTGTACAGTGGAGCGAAATGTCATGCCTCACGACACTTCACAAATACAGACAAACAACAATAAAGTAAAACAGCATAAACCTAAACACAACTAAACTACTAAAAGAGTGTTTGACTGCAAATATACTAAATATAAATCATTACCTAAACTAGAGAATACAAACTTCATGGTTTGTTTTGTTTTGTCACTATTATGAAAGTCAATGGGGTTTTATTTTGAGAAACGTTCCGTTGTTTTGTTTTGTATTTTGTTAGAAGATGCTTTGAGCATTTTATTTAATTTTGTTTGTTAGGAGATTTCTTGAGAAATGTTTCAGCGTTTCAATGTTTTGTCTGAGTTTTGTTTTGTCTTTTACTTTGTAAGAAAATGTTTCAGTGTTTTGTTTTGTTTAGTAAATTCAACAGGGTTTTATTTAGTTTTTTTTTATTTATTTAGTTTTTATTAGAAGGTTTGTTTGTTTGTTTTGTACTTTGTAAGAAGAAATGTTCAGTGTCTTGTTCAAAAAATGAAAGTCACTGAGGTCAAAAATGAATCCCTGATTTTAAGAAGATAAATTGGGGGAGAAATGCAATGTTTGACCAAAGCAAATCAGGAACAACTGCAGTAAAAAAAAAAAGATGTGAGTAAACACATAGTAAGCCCTAACCTAACAACCACCAACTGCATCCATAGAAGAATCAGTTGGGTGAACTGCAAAATATTGTTATAATTTAATCCATATAAAAGAAACAATGTGAGTCCTGCTATATTTTATCCTGACAACCCCTTAAAATCCCTTAAAAAGCCGTCACCCAATCAATTGTTCCCCCAAACACTGCTTGTTCTCATGTCCGTGTTTTACTAATGAAGAGGAAACAGATTGTGACTGCAATGACAGAGGCATCAGAATTCAGCTCCAGTGGGGCCTGATTTTTGCATATATACAGGCCATCTGATACACCCTGTCTGCTGCTGTCTCTCCTGTGAGCATTTTGTGTATTTCATTTGGATGTACTGCTACAGGCTTTCTCATATTGAATCTCAGTACAATATCAGTAAGCAGTGACTCAGTTTTCCTTCCTATTTTTCCTATTTCATCTGTTCAGCAGCTGCAACTCTTCTCTAATTTAGAACTTCCTCATGCCAGCTTAGTATTTTGAATCACTTTTTAATATAAGAATACACGATACATTTTTCCCTATTGCAATTTCCTCAAGATTACACAAGGGCTTAATTTGGATCCAAATGGCACTCTGAGGTGACCTTTTTGCTTTTGAGATGTGTGTCTGCATTGCTGTTTGTTTCATGACCTTGGAGTCTTTAATGGCAGAGAGTCACGCTGACAGAAAAAGGAAAACTGAACAGCGACTAATGACCCGGTTTGGTTTGAAGAAGCCAAACAAGTCTGTAATCACAGCGCCCTGCCATTTGATCTATCTTCAGAGTGACGATGGAAGGTCAACCTTCTACTGTAATTGCAAAGATTTCACTTGCTTGTAGCTCGTTTCATAGAGGCATTGCTATATATAAATGCACTGCTGATGGCCAGTAAACAACCTGGGCATTAAAAACATATGTTCTGTGTTTATGAGTTTGTAAACATTTAATGAGAAGCAATATATTGAATGTATACATACACATACACACACACACACACACACATATATATATATATATATATATATGATTACTAAATCAGCATATCATGTTTTTTTATGGAGTTACAGTCCTACAGCTCACTTCATTCATCCATGTATTCTTCATTAATGATGTGTTTACAAAAACCTCTGCTTTTGGTTGTTTAAGAAACTGTGATATTTATTTCAAAATATGTGACCTAAAAATGAAAGTCTGTTTCTCTGGGTTAAAAGCTAAATTAGGCACCAAACTTTCATGGAAAACTGGGGTGGAGTGGGGGTGGGGAGGATCAGGCAACAAGGTCAACAAATTCAGCCTCGACCCACATGCATGTCAATTACTTCTGAACGTCCAAAAGTATCGGCTGCCCACTGCTCCGGGTGTGTGTTCACGGTGTGTGTTTCTTCACTACTGTGTGTGTGCACTTGGATGGGTTAAATGCAGAGCACGAATTCCAAGTATGGGACACCATACCTGGCCAAACGTCACGTACTTTCCTTTTCTTAATAAAAGCCTTGATTGGTTTGAGGCCATGCATGTGAATTTAACATCCTGTTATTGGACCTAAAAGATTTTTGCCGGATATATATTCCATGATATATAGTTTCAGAGACTCTGTCTGTGATTGGTTGGCATATAGGAAGGACATGAAGGGGCTTTTTTTGCGAGCTTTGAAGAAATGCGGTGACTATTAAATGCCTGCAGAACCATGGCAACACAATCTCGTCCCTGCAGACCACTCAGTATCTCGTTCTTCAACTGAAACAGACATTTGTGACAGGCTGAACGGGACAATTTACAATGCTGGTTTCTGGATGCCTGTTTCAGCGGTTTCATGGTGTGGGTGCAAACACATATTTAATCTAGTCTTAATTTAATCTAGCATTTGTCAAAACAATGCATAGTTTGATTGGACACAACCTCAGATCAATAGCAAAACACATGGAACAGAAAGAAGTGTCAGAGATAAAGAAAAGGACAATTCATTAAAATATCTTGAGTTACATATGTGATAAATTAACTTATTATTCATGTTAGATTCATATGGTTTTGTAAAAACATTTATTTATTTTAATACCATTATGCTATTCTTAGAAGGTTTAATTTAAGAACACTAAACTGGCCATGTATTGAAACCATCTATAGTATGTTTTCTTTACACTTTAAATGAGAGTACACATCTTAATCATCCTTTTCAAAACACATTATTTTAGATATACATTTATTTAATGTTTTAAAGGTTAAAACTATTTTTGCTTTAAATTGAATTATTATTTCATCTAGAATTATATCTTTTTGGGCTGAACTAAGCTTGCATGTTTTTGCATGTTACAGTAGTTGCATCAGATGCCTTTGTTTGTCACACCACATGACTTCTGGCAGACAAAAATATTTCAAATACTGTTTTAATAATAATATACTATTATGCACAATTTTTAAGTAAGGTTTAATAATTCTGTAATTTACATGAAAAAAAAGCGTTTTCTTCACTGCAATGATAGGAAGTTGTACCACATTTTTTACTTCAGAAATGACCTCAAATCAAAAATATATTTTAATTCATTAATTAATAACATATTTATCACAGAAGATGTGTATTTAAATCACTGCATGACTTACATTTTAATGTATCCAGAATGAACAAACAAAAAACGAAAAAAATAAATAAAAATGAATGAGAGTAATTTTGTTTTTTACCAGCATGTTGTTCTAATCCTGTACGAATTTATTTCTTCTGTGGAACATCAAATAAATAAATAAATACACTTTGAGAAATGTCTCAGTGTTTTGTTTTTTAAATTTTACTACATTAGAAAAACTTTCATAAAGGATAAGGCCATTTTTTAGGCATTTGAAGGCTCCTCATTGTGATCAGTATCATGAACTAAAAACATGAAATGGTGTATTCAAGTCATTAATTGTGTGATTTGCATTTTTAATGTGTTTAATGTGAGAATTACTCAATATATCCGTAAAAAAAAGAAAAAAAGGCATTAACAACTATTAAAACATGCGCACATTTCAGTTCATTATTCCAGTGAGGCTGTTTTCTCTTACCTGTGCACATTTACCTTCATTTTGATCCAAAGTCAGTTGACTCCCTCGGCCAAACTTCAAAGCTTTGAAGGGAACGGACTGATGCTCCTCTCTCTGTGGATAAAAGGTGCTTCGTTTTGTTCTGCAGAGCCAAATTGGCTATAGATTTTGAACTGTGTGCATGTATAAACCTATTTAATCATTTCCACCTTCATTCAAAAACTGTTTGTCATTTACAGTAACAAATACTGAGAAGATCCTGCAGTGGAACCAATGATTAGAAAGCAATTTGTGTGCATAATTCAAATTTCAAGAAGAGAAGTGACATTTTCAACATCATCTTTGCAAATCAAAAGGTTTTTAGTCCTGTGTCTCTCTGCTGGATCACTGTAGGTGTTTTTCGGCCCCTCCTCTTCTATGCAGTGGGTTTGATGTCTGTGCTACCAAAACCACCCATCGGCCTCCTGGGAGTTTGGAGGTCTTCCTCACATCAGATGGAATTGTTCAGTGCTGCTGCCCAAAGGACAGAGCAGTACAACCTTCAAATGTTACATATAAAACAAAAACATCTGGACTTAGAATTTCGAGTAAGAACGGGACGTGTGAGGAATCATACAGTAGTACGACAGCAGTCCCAAAAAAACATTTCCCACTGTGTTTCTAAAGAGCGCTGCACTGCAACTCTCTTGAAGCCAAAATAACAGTTCCTTTTCTTTTTTCCCCAAAAGCAGGTAGAGTGTTCTTGGTGGTTGTCTCTGATGCCATACCAGGGTTATTATTAACAAAACCTGAAAGCAAAAAAAAAAAAGTAATAAAAACAATTTTGTTACTTCAATTAAAATAATGGTTAAATAGAATTAAATAAATAAATATATATTAAATATATATTAAATATATATATATATATATATATATATATATATATATATATATATATATAGTTCAGCTAGTTGTCAAGTCACAATTTCCCATTTTCATTTAGTTTAAGTACTAAAATAACTAAAACTATTAAAATAAAACTAATAAATAAAATCATAATGTAACAAATTACATTATGTAATAAAATACACAACAAAATTACTAAAATGACAACTACAATTAAATAAAAAAAACAACTCATAAAAATATGAACAAGAATAATGATAGTATATCAATGATACAAAATTAAGATTTTGCCATACAGCAGTCCTGTTGTGCTTCGTGTTCTCTGTCAAATTATGTTGTTGAAAATAAAAATGTAAAAAACAATGAGTTGAAGTGAATGAGTTTAAATACTTCAAGTAAGCTTCCCTAAACTTGACTTTTTCTTCTGGTCACCTCTAAGTGATTGAATATACTTTTGATGTCCATGAATATGAATGTTTCCACAGGTTCTTGCTGTGCTTCGTTTCAAAGCCCCACCACAGCAGTCATTTGTGGATGAGTGTAGTTTATGCTGTTTTGTCAGTTCTTGTTATCATGGACACCAGATTTTTTCACATCTTGGGACACCAGTTAGTTTGGTAGGTATTGTGAAGAATATTGCAGTTGGTGGGTAAAACAAACATTAAACACTAATGATGGTCACATGCCAAACATCAGAGAGTTTGAAATGAAAATACCATGGGGTTACTATGACACAATCACTGTACGATGACGATTTAAGAGATGGTTGTTTATGGGTCAGTATAGTGCGAGGGAATCAACTATCCAAGGTCCAAGCATGTTTTTAAGCTCTAAAAATAACGTAATGCATCAGACTTCACAGCTCTGTTCAATGTCTAAACTAATCAATCCGACAGTTTAGGAGCCAATCTATAAATACACGGTGTCTGTCTGTCTTAAATGCATAATGGATTTTCGTCTCCCTGTCCAAACTGTGACATTTACAGAAGTTGCCTCTGGACGTCCCAGAGTAAATGCTGAAAATTTCCCAACCAGATCTAAAAGGTCATACACTATTGATCGCAATGATGTATTCACATCGCACGATCTAATCTAATAATGCAAACATGCTTAAAGGGATACTCCACCCCAAAATGAAAATTTTGTCATTAATCACTTATACCCATGTTGTTCCAAACCCGAAAAAGCTTCGTTCATCTTCGGAACACAATTTAAGTTTTTTTGGATGAAAACCGGGAGGTTCGTGACTGTCCCATAGACCAGGGGTTTTCAAACTGTGGGTCGCGACCCACTTGTGGGTCACAGAATGGAACAAGGTGGGTCGCACAAAGTCACTTGGCTGCAGCTAAATTTGCGTTTCAATGACACACACACACACAGTTCAGTCTAGGGCTGCACGAAAGTGACGAGTGGGAACGGTGCGAGGCCGGTGGAGTGATTGGAATTGAGCGACACCTGCTCGACTCACCAGTCTCGAGAACCACGGAGGAGATCGGAAGGATACAAAAGAGGAGCGTCCGTCTCCCCGGCAACTCACTCCAGCCCACCGCCTCGAGCATCCTCCTTCGCCCTACTCGATGGCACTGCGGATTCACCTCAGTGCCGAGGGATCTTCGGCAGCGCGTCCCTCCTTCCTCCCAGGCTTCGGCACCAGTCTAACACATTAAAAACTTCTCAATCACGGGAAGGAGGAGGCGGGAACCGGGAACCCACTCGTCACAATGATATAGCCCACCAACATTAATAAGGACTGCAATATCCTTAGTGTGATTTTCGAATTGCAATTAAGTCCGCGTGCTTTGCGTGTTTTGAAGCGCGGGCGCGCACGAGTTGTAATAACAGTGAAGGTCTCAGAGCAATGTCATTAAAAGGTTCAATCGGTCCGCATTATTAAAAGAGAAAAACTTGCTCACTTCAATACACTATATTCCGCATGAGATTGCATACACCAGAAAACAAATGTTACGAAAACGGTTTCAGGTAGGCCATGTTCATTCATTTCTATCGTCCGTTTGAGCTCTGTGCACTTTTTTCGTTCGGGAAACGGTTTGTAAAAAGCATTTCACATGTACAGGGTGAGCAGTGCACAAACACAGGGTTAATTGTAACACTACAAGATTTAAACATTTCCACATAACAAAATGCACAAAAAAATAATGCAATACTCCTTGACGTATCATCTCTTTTTAGAGAAAAATTTGCCAAAGTTCAGAAATCTTTTGAAGATATTGCTGAACATTAATTTAACCATTGCTAAAATAAATTTCTGCCTGAACTTAATGTCATCCAGTTTTTTTTTTTTTGTTTATTTAAAACGAGACACATGTTTATTATTATTTTTTACCTATTTCACAATTATTTTAATCTCCAAACAGTTTTAGATAGTTCTGCTTTGCTTCTTATGCTTTTTCTAAAAAAAGTGTTGGATTGTGCTCCGTTCTCACCGACACACACGGAAGGATCGTGAATGCATTTTCTGCAACAAAACACAGCAGCGCAGATTACAGTTCACTGGAGTGAGCCTGTTTAACGTTTTTATGGACACTACATATTCTAAAGTCTGTAAACAAAAATTAAAACTTAAATATTAATAGTGATTTTTTTCAGGTGTAGGCCTACTCTAAAATAAAAAGTTTTTTTTTCTTAAATACTTCATTTCTGTCATCAAACTTTTAAGTAAGATTAGGCTTAAAGTAATATCAACCTTTTTTTTCCTCAAATATTGTGGTGGGTCATGAAATAGATTACACTTGTCTAGGTGGGTCGTGGAATGGAAAAGTTTGGGAACCACTGCCATAGACAGCCAAATAAATAACAGAGTCAAGGTCCAGAAAAGTACGAAAGACATCTTGTAGACATCAGTGGTTCAACTGTAACGTTATGATGCGACGAGAATACTTTGTGTACGCGAGGAAAACAAAAATAACTTCACACAGGATTTTAAATTGTATAATATTTCACATTTTCACATTACAGTTTTTATGTTTAGTCAAATAAATGTATTCTTGCATTTTACACTTTAAACATCCTTACCAACACACACACACACACACACACACACACGTTTGTTTTTGTGCAAAAAAACTAATTCTGTATGGTTTATAAGCGCTTTGGGTTATTTCTTCATAAGTCACCCTCTCCTTGTAATACCTGTGTCATACGTCATTATACAGAGTTAAGTCCTGATATGTCACAAAAACAAGAGCACACAAACACACACACACACACACACACACACACACACACACACACACACACACAAATTAACTTTGTTGATTTGTTAGCCAACTTATAAATGATATAGTCAAATGGAGTAGCCCTACAACCGTGATATTGAAATCTACCTTGAAAAATATACTGGAAAATAATGATTAATACTTTTTATTAATTGATGGTCACTTGTTGGTTACACCATTCTTTTAAACCAGATTTCTCCTTTTGTCATCTCTGCCATTCTCAGCCATCCCTGAGCTGTGTGTGTGTGTGTGTGTGTGTGTGTGTGCTGCTGTTGGACCTGTGATCTGATCTGACGCACTGAGCTCAATCTGGAGAGGTTGAGGTCACACACACACAGCGCTCGAGACCAAACGCAGCATGATCCGCCACAAACGGGACATTTCGAGCAGAATACCTGAGGTTCTGAGATTAAGTCCCCTGAAATACCCGGACGCAGAGCTCTGAAGAGAAAAATGCATGATCTATGATGAACTGGGATGTGGTGGTTCACCTGCTCCTGTAATATTCCCATAAAACAATGGCTTGCCGGGCTGGATGCTGCTGCACCGGCATCGGAGCTCTGAATGAAGATAACGCCAGATTCCTCATGTTGGCTCTGCTGATCATCATCTACTTGTTGTGTGGCGCAGCGGTGTTTTCGGCGCTCGAGCATCCGAAGGAGAAGCTCGCCAAAGACAGATGGGCTCAGAGGATCGAGCAGTTCACCCACAAGTACAACCTGAGTCCGGACGAGCTGAAGAACTTCCTGAGGAACTATGAGGAGGCCAGTGTGGCGGGGATCCGCGTGGACGCCACCAGACCCAGGTGGGACTTCGCGGGAGCTTTTTATTTCGTCGGAACTGTGGTTTCAACTATCGGTGAGTTGAATATTAGACAAAAATATATCAGACTGCAAGCTGTTTTAACCATTTATATGATTTAGAGAGAGGAAGTACAGTAGCCTAGCTAACGTGCAACAGGTGCTGGTACATCGCATTCAGACGATAAAACGTTTTGTTTCAGTGGTAATGTAAGCTAGTTACTGATATTAGCTAATAATGTAGTTTATATTTCTAGATTTGAATTAACTCGGCTAGATTTTAATTTTAAAAGGCTAGGCTATTGATTTGGGAACGCGGCTACATTTATCCATTTGTTTGTACAAAATATATTTTGTATTATATAATCTTAAAAATGTCATTATACATTATCTAAATAACTTGCTCACAACTTAAAAACCATTTTGTCATCGACAAGATATTTTGTCATCAGATATTTGTAAAATTAATATCATAATAAGCCTCCTTTTCTGTATTTAATCTGCTATGAGTTAAATATAACACAGAGTGCGAGTTATATAGTTGTTTCTAATAATTTCTAATAATTTATTTAAAAAAAACGTAATTCTAAGCCATGAGGTAATGAGATTCAGCTGATCCTAAACCACTAAAATAAAATAAAAGGAATAAACTTTGTGTGATGAGCAAATTGATGTTATTTTGTAATATTGTTTTGACACAGTTGCCAAAGATTTTCTGTCAGACGGTCTTGGGTATAGCTGAAAATCAGTTTAAATCTATTATAGTCTTTTTCATTTATTCATTGAAGTGAGTTTTACGCTTGTCAGCATTTATAATAGATACCTGAAACAGTCTTGTTTACTTGATGTGGTGTATATTGAGAAGCAAAAAAAAAAAAAAATTGTTAAGATGAAGCAGGAGACTAACTGTAAACAGGTGAATAACCTCTCATCATGATAAAAGATGTTTCAATTCCATCAATGAAATATACACTATTTATTTACTCTGGGTATAGTAAAGAAGTTGCAGTTGAGATAAGTAAAGATAATACAGCTGTATATAAAAAAAATAATAATTCAGGCTACAAAGCAACAAAATGTGATCATTCTAAGGAGGGTGGTTGTTTTCTATACCCACTGTACATCCACACAACACAGATGACTCACAGATGATATTTTCCACTTGACAACTCTTGCTCTTTTGTGAAGTGAAACCATTTCAGTATTAACTCATGAGAATTTCACATTTACTCTCTATCTTTATAAACCAAGTTATATTAATTCTCAGCATGCATCAGATTTGTGTTTGTAAAAGGGCTAATGAGGATATTAAATGCATCTGATCTTATTTCCATGCAGTCTGTCATCTGGCAGTTCGTGCGTAAAAATGAGATGCTTTCACATTAACATGCAGAGCAGGGGGAGGTTATTTTTGCCTCATTAATAATGACTCTTTTACCCTCTCCTCCAATACTTTATAGATTTTAGAAGACAGACAATTAATACCATATGAACAATCGAGCGTTATCAGTGATGCAGTTACATAATGGTGCGAGTACGTTGTCTTTTATAGTTCAATTTAATTCATGGACTTAATTTCAGGTTATTAATTCAACGAGAAGCATATAGAAAAATATCTTCATAAATATGCCATTGGATGGTATACCTGCTTCTCATAATTTAATCGTAACCAAAAAAAAAAAAAAGAAAAAAAAAGACATGCATTTGAAACTGATAAAATAAGAAAAAATGTAAGAAAAAAAAACTATAGAGTGGTAAGGCTGCTGTCACCAATGGCAACCTGTTTCTAGTGGTTTGGGAGGAAGGGAAGTGGAGTTTTCTGAATGGTGGAGGTGGTTGGAGGCTGGGGTTCACGTGGGATTTGGAGCACATGCTGCTTATTAAAGGACAATTACAGCTCAGATTCTAATTAGTCCCAATCCTGCTTCCTGCAGCATGACACGCCACAGCAGCTGCATGTGTTCATCCACCGTAGTACTCTGAACATTAAAGCATGTCAACATATTCTGTTACACCAAAAAAATGGTCTTTAAAAAAGCATCATATGACCCCTTTAATATTGTCCTGAGGTAACAACACTAAAAAACAAACATGGAATCCAGTCTAAGTGTTCAGACGGAGAAGCATTAACAAAATAATGAATTTAAAAGAGTTTCAAACCATGTACAGTTGGTTAAGATCGAGCTTATGGATTTCAGTTTTTATTTTAAATACTGTTCAGACTACAAAAAAGTAAAAAGATTTGAGTCAAATATAAAAAATCTGAAAAGAGGTAGGATACTCAAACCAGGACTAAATGTGACCAACACTAAATATATTAAATTACAAAAAAAAAAAAACCCTCTCTCTCTCTCTCTCTCTCTCTCTCTCTCTCTCTCTCTCTCTCTATATATATATATATATATATATATATATATATATATATAAATAAAATGATTAAAAAAAATGATTTAAAAACAAAAATATAAAATTCAAAAATATATAAACACCATATAAACAAAATTGAATATTTTGTTTGCTGTGCTTTATAATGGGTAGTATTAAATGACATTATAAAGTCTAACATGCTGACTTTATTTCTGTATGTGCCGCAGGTTTTGGGATGACGACACCCGTCACTATTGCTGGGAAGATATTCCTAATCTTTTATGGGCTTATTGGTTGCGCAGCCACCATTTTATTTTTTAACCTCTTCCTGGAACGTGTCATCACAGTGATCGCATTCGTTTTGAAGTTCTGCCACGAGCGCAGAGAACGCAGCAAAGCCATCCCGCCTCAAAACTGCCGGCGTCCCTCCACCGACAGCAGAGGGCGGCGCACGGACAGCTTGGCCGGATGGAAACCCTCGGTGTACTGCGTCATGCTCATCTTAGGAGTCGCTGCCATCGTGGTCTCCTGCTCCGCGTCCGCTATGTATTCTGCGGCCGAGGGTTGGGACTATCTGGATGCCCTCTATTTCTGTTTCGTGGCTTTCAGCACCATTGGTTTTGGGGATATGGTGAGCAACCAGCGGGAGATGTACACAGCTCAAGCAGCCTACAGGGTGGGCAACTTCCTTTTCATCCTCACAGGGGTGTGTTGCATCTACTCGCTGTTCAACGTCATCTCCATCGTGATCAAGCAAGTTCTCAACTGGCTTCTGCGGAGGCTGGTGACTCCCTGCCGCTGCCCGGGTCGAGGGAACCGCCATCCACGGAGGAACGTGGTCGCTCCAGGCCACATGAGAACCAGACGGGGCAACTCCATCGAGACTGATGCAGTCAATGATAGTGAGGCGGATGGACGGCGGATGTCTGGAGAGATGATCTCCATGAAGGACTTTCTGGCCGCTAATAAAGTTAATCTGGCCATCATGCAGAAGCAGCTGTCAGAGATGGCCAACGGACATCCTCGTCCATTAGGGAGCAGCTCACGTCACAACGAGTTCTCCGGAGGGGTCGGAGCGCTGGGAATCATGAACAACCGACTGGCAGAGACAAGTGTAGATAGATAAATCCAGCATTTAGACATGTGAAATAACCAGACGACCTCCACAGCAAAGCGTGACCACTTTTTTTCCAACAAAGACAAGCAAATACCATAACTCTCATCTTTTGGGTCTCATTCACTAATAGTTGTGTAGAAACGCTCTTCTGTACATGCACAGACAAGGTTAGCTTGGAAAGTGTATGGTGGACTGACAACAGGTGTGTACCAGGATTATTATAGTTAACAAAAATAAATAAATAAATAAAAAATGTTACTTCAAATAAAATGACAGGAAAAGAAAACATCTCAAAAACAAAAATTCATTATTTTATTGCAGTTGGTTTCCAAATCAACATTTCTCATTTTCAGTTAGTTTTATTTGATGAATTAACTTAAACTAAAGTTGGAATAAAATTAATAAAAACTATAGAGAGCTTTAAAAAAAACAATAACTAATAAAAATGACAAAAGCACACAAAGTAAAAACGAATTAAAAAACTATACATATCCTTGTGCTGTTAAATATTAATATATCTAAGACATACATTAAAGACAAGATATTTACATATTTAAGTATATGTTTACTATACTGTTTAACTATTATTATTTTATAGAATGATTTCTGAAGGATCGTGTGACACTGAAGACAGGAGTAATGATGCTGAACATTCAGCTTTGCACCACAGGAATAATTGACATTTGAAAATATATTAAAATAGACAACTGTTAATTTAAACTGTAATGTATATTTCACAGTATTACTGTATGTTTGATACAGTCCCGATGGTTTCTGAGGCCACATATAGGAGTCTTAAATCCTAAAGTGCAAACGTTTTGATTAATCATGATTTCTGATCAAGATGGTTCGCACAGTTAGTGAACGAGAGATGTCTTTAATGTACTGCTGCTGATTTTGTCACTTGAAGGCATCTGAGCTGCTGTGTTTATCATCTTTCACACTGATCTCTCTAACTGAGCCTTTGTTAACTTGTAGTGCATTAATCTGCAAACAATCAGATGCAATTTATTACTAGTCCTCAGTTTTCTTGCAGATTCCAGCTCTGTCACAATATGGTAATCTGTTCATTAACTTTTGGGGAAGAGCAAGATTTATGCATCATTCATTAGTTCACACTGCAGTAGTTATACTGAGAATCATTAATGGAACTTCATGAACTTCATAGACAGAAATCTGCATGATTAATGTTTCGAGTCATTAAGGCAACGAAATCATGAACTCTGTGTCTTCCTCATTCACACTACCGGATAAATCATATGATAATTGTATTCGCTTCGCAGAATTATAGATAATGCAGGCTATATTTAATGAACCCCATTAAAGAACAGTTGTGACTAAATAAATAAATAAACAAACCTTGTCCTGAATGATGCTCTTTCTTATTGCCTGTGAGTCTGTGTGTGGCTTGTCCAACATGAAATACTTCTAGAGCTAATGGTTTTTTCCACTTAGTGGCAGCACTCAGACATAAAGATGGACCGAGCATCTTCAGGTCAGATTACCAGAGCTACAATGTGTCTGACGTTCGGAGGCTGCTATGGAAACCCGTCTTCACCAGCCTCAGATGATAAAACACTCATAACAGTGAATATGAGCTCCAGGGGTGAGATGTGAGTGGTCTAGTGTGAAGACCCCCTGCAAACCTCCCAAACACATCGGAGAGGAAATCACAGTGTGAAATGGAAAAAAAGATGGTAGTGAAAATAGCCCAGGACCTACATTTAGTAAATAACACAAGCTGCAATCATAGAAACAAACTTACATGCCAAAGGAGCTGTTGAAGTTCACATAGCCTGCTTATGAAACAAAACATAATCTCCTAAACATTACATCACAAAATTATGACAAATACACATCGACAGGCTGAACCAGAGGTCACACACTACAGCTAATGTGTGCCCCATAGCTAACAGTGTTAAGAGTGTTTGCCAATGATATACAGAGGTCTTACTACAAAGAATAAACAAACGCGTTTCGGTATTTCGCGTGCTTTGTACCATTAGTCTATCCGTAGCTACGTTATTTGTCAGCGACAGCGGTAGTGAAGATGGTGAGTGAGCCAGCAGTTTAATTACAGATTAGTTGGTTAATTTGTTTCTGTCTCATGTAAATTCTGCAATTTCCAAATATAGTATGTGAAAGCTGTGTAAACGGGCGCGTGAAGGGTGTCTCATAACTCTCTGTTTGATAAGCCTGTCGGTGTTTAATTCATCGATGTACGTTAGGAGTAACAACAGCATTCATGTCTTCTGAAGAGACATTCTTTGATCTTAAAAGCGTTAAAATCACTCTTGTAGCGCCCATACAACCTAAAACGCGTCATCCCGTTAATACAACTCACAGTTACACAGTTTTTGATGATTTATGGTGAATTATTGCAATCTGGGTGAAAACTAGCAGTGCATCTTGACTGTATAGTCAGTGAACAGTATTACATGTTTTTCTTCTGTTACATTTTAAGTGGTGGAAGTCATATTTAAAAGTGTATTAATTTGATTAATTTCAAACAAATTGACAAGTGGATTATTCCAGAATTTTATATATATATATATATATAAAGTGACACTTTTTTTCAAGATTCTTTGATGAATAATAAGTTAAAGAGCAGCATTTAATAAAAAATACACCTTTTTTAACTGTATATAAGTCTTTGCTATCACTTCTTAACAATTTACACATCTTTGCTGAATAAAAGTTTTAATTTCTTTACAAAAAAAGAAAGAAGAAAGAATAAAAATGTACTGATCTCAAACTTTTGAACTGTAGTTTATATTGTTAGAAAGGATTTCTATTTCAAACAAATGCTCTTCTTTTTAACTTATTCATCAAAGAATCCTGAAAAGTGTCACAGGTCCCAAAAAATCTTAAGCAGCACAACAGTTTCCAGCATTGATAATAAATCAGAATATTAGAATGATTTCTGAAGGATCATGTGACACTTTATTTTTGACGAATTGATGCTTAAAATACAGCTTTGCATCACAGGAATAAATTAGATTTTATGTATATATATATATAATGAAATGAAAAACAAATTTAAAAAACAAATTTAAAGCTGTAATTAAATTCAAGACTATAACTATTTATGAATATTAGACTTGAATCTTTCTCAACACAGGGCCAGAGTCAAAGCGGAGGACATGGACCAGGAGGTGGAAAGAAAGATGATAAGGTGACCAAACATAACTCTGACATTTGATAACAGCATTAGCCAGAGGTTTGTCCTTAATTAAATGATTTAATCTATCATCATAACAGGACAAGAAGAAGAAATATGAGCCACCCATTCCAACCAGAGTGGGCAAGAGGAAGAGGAAGTCCAAGGGTCCTGATGCTGCTAGCAAACTGCCTTTAGGTACAAGATGTGACTTTAGCTGTTGAACTCCACTGTGTCTTACATCAGATGTTCAGTTAGTGTCATATTCTCTCTCTGTATAGTCACGCCTCACACGCAGTGCAGGCTGAAGCTCCTGAAGCAGGAGAGAATTAAAGATTACCTGCTGATGGAAGAGGAGTTCATCAGGAACCAGGAGCAGATGAAACCTCTGGAGGAGAAACAGGAGGTGCACCATCCGTCCATCCTCTCTCTCACTCTCCTTTTTTTTTGCTCTTTTTGTCTGTGCTGATAGTTATGTTTTTGCACTTCTTAGGAGGAGAGGTCAAAGGTCGATGACCTGAGGGGGACTCCTATGTCTGTGGGGACCCTGGAGGAGATCATTGATGACAATCACGCCATCGTCTCCACGTCTGTGGGCTCGGAGCACTATGTCAGCATCCTGTCATTTGTCGACAAAGATCTGCTGGAGCCCGGCTGTTCTGTCTTACTCAATCACAAGGTACAGTATCCACCAGGACTGAATAGAAATAGGATGAATTCCTCAAACTTAGAGGGATAGTTCACTCAAATTAAAATTAAGATATTTATAATGAATGCTGCTCGATTATGGCGAAAATCACAATTATCAATAATCACAATTATTTTGTAATCGGGATTATTTAACACGACTATGAGTGGGCCACATGACCAAAACTTAATACTAGTAATTTTTAAAGAGATATATATATATATACGTTCTGTAAATAAGGTTTCTATGGACATCTACATTTTAGAGACATTTTAGATTTTTTTTAAATTGCACTATTCTCAATACCACAGCAGAATGCTAGGATAATTAATATTCGTTAAATAAAAATAAAATAATTAAACGGTCAGTAATAAAATAAAAAAAAAGCATAGGACAAATACAATAGATAACAAGATACAAATGAAACAAATTGTGCTTTAAGTTTTTTATGCAAGCCTAAAGTATTCAGCCTACTAGAGAAATCATATAATCGAATGTAAATTAAAACAGCATAGTCTTTACTGTGAGAATTCAACTTCCTTTGTTTCTTATTAAAGCTACAAAAGTCCTTCAGTCACGAGCAGTGAGTCTTTTGTTGTTTGATTAATATTAAGCACACAAATATTAGCCTGCTGTCACTTTAAGAGCCGCACAGATCCAATTTTCATTCTCAACTGTTTACTTTCACTTATTGAACAACCGACGAAGGTTTATGCGATTAATCACCAAGCGCTGTGTTTTAACACATTTGCATGTGTTTGACTGTTTAGCGGCGCACCTTAAGGCTAAAAGTTGACTTTATGTGTCTGTGTACTCCTCAGAGGTTTCTGTGCCTCTGTTGAAAGTTCAGGTAATCAAAACCTTAAAGGCTAGAAGTGATAAAGGTTATAACTGAAATCCAGCAAACCTATACAGCAATTGTGTCTCTTCAGAAGGATTGGATTAAACCACTTGATTCACTTGGATTCAGTTTATGATGTCTTTTTTGGTCTTTTAAGTGTTAGTTACCTGGTCTTTCAATGGAGGGACAGAAACCTCTCAGGTTTCATTAAAAAAATCTTAAAAACATATCTAATTCATGTTTTGAAGATTAACCAGAGTCTTTTGGATTTGCAGCAACATGAGGGTGAGTAAATGATGACAGGGCCTTCCCTTCAAAACATATCCTGCTGTCTGCATCCATTTGTGTTTGAATGCTGCGTTCCTGTAGCTAATTCAGGATACTGAATGTTGGTGGGTTAAATGATTGATTAAATGATTGTTGTTTAGGTCCATGCTGTCATAGGGGTTTTGATGGATGACACAGACCCTCTTGTTACCGTCATGAAGGTGGAGAAGGCTCCACAAGAGACGTACGCTGACATCGGTGGACTGGACAATCAGATACAAGAAATTAAGGCAAAATGAAAACATACATGAAATGTATAGCTGCCTTTATATTTTAGGAATGGTGTCCCATCAGAAGGGGATCATACGCTCGTCCATGCAACAAATATTACAAAAATCTTTGGCTCAAGGAGAATATATTTAAGGATGAATCTGTTATAATAGTTAATATTTTCACGTTGCTTTGTGATGTTTAATCAGGGAAAAGTGAATCTATGCTGCTTAACTAATGTTCTGACCTGTAGGAGTCCGTGGAGCTGCCGCTGACCCATCCAGAGTATTATGAGGAAATGGGCATCAAGCCTCCCAAAGGGGTCATCCTCTACGGCCCCCCTGGAACAGGTGAGTCCAACACCCCTCTGTTTGTTTCAGTCTTCCTATAGTGAAATAAGGGCATGTAGTGACATCACAGGTCTTGACCTATCATGTCATTTTCCTGGATGTTAGGTAAAACCCTCCTTGCCAAGGCAGTGGCCAATCAGACGTCTGCAACGTTTTTGCGGGTTGTTGGTTCCGAGCTGATTCAGAAGTATCTCGGTGATGGTCCTAAACTAGTACGTGAGCTCTTCAGGGTGGCAGAGGAACATGCTCCTTCTATTGTCTTCATCGATGAGATTGATGCCATTGGAACTAAGAGGTAGAGCAGTGTTATGAAATATTTCAAATATGCTAAAAAATACCTGAGTATACACTCATACACCCTCAGGCCATCCAGGACGGAGATGAGTGTTTTTCTTCATCAGATCAGGTTTTGGAGAAATGTAGCATTGCTTCACTTGCTCACCAGTGGATCCTCTTGCAGTGAATGGGTGCCGTCAGAATGAGAGTCCAAACAGCTGATAAAAACTTCACAATAATCCACACCACTCCAGTTAATCAGTTAATGTCCTGTGAAGTGAAAAACAAAAATCCATCAAGACTTCAAACCATTGCTTCCAGCTAAAATACAAGGCCTCTGTGCATAATGTTTTTTTCACCAGTGGAAAAGTCATCTTGTCTGAATCAGGAGAGAAATATGCACTGTTATCAAGCACTGTTTGAAAATGGACTTTATCACTGGAGGAAGCATTTTTATGGATTCTTCATTCATATTTTGGCCAGAAGTGAAAGTTTAGAGTCATGTTGTGGATTATTGTAATGTTTTTATCAACTGTTTGGACTCTCATTCTGACGGCACCCATTCACTGCAGAGCATCCATTTTTGAGCAAGTGATGCAATGAAACATTTCTCCAAAATCGGTTCTGATGAAGAAAACCACTCATCTATATCTTGGATGGCCTGAGGGTGAATTTGGTGAATTATTCCTTTAATAAAGATACCATGTCATATATCCTGATTACTTTTTACAGATATGACTCAAACTCAGGAGGTGAACGTGAAATTCAGAGAACCATGTTGGAGCTTCTCAACCAGCTGGATGGCTTTGATTCACGTGGAGATGTGAAGGTGGTTATGGCCACCAACAGAATAGAGACCCTTGACCCTGCTCTTATTAGACCAGGTACAGCTCATGCTATGACGGTCAGAGCTTATGTGCCATTTAGATGAACCCTCAAGGCAATTTTCTCTCCATCACCCTCAGGTCGCATCGACCGTAAGATTGAGTTCCCATTACCAGATGAGAAAACCAAGAGAAGGATCTTCCAGATCCACACCAGCAGGATGACAGTGGCTGAGGACGTGAGCTTGGACGAGCTCATCCTGGCTAAAGACGACCTTTCAGGAGCTGATATTAAGGTATGTTAAAGGGGTTCGGTTCATTATAAAGTGTCGCAGAAAAGCTTTGCTGCCCTCTTGTGTTGATTTTGTTACAATTTTTCTCTATAATTTTCATAATATAATAGAATTTCTCTTATACACACACACAGTATTTCTCATGTGTATCTCATCTCTTGACTTCCTGTCTCTTCAGGCCATCTGTACAGAAGCAGGTCTCATGGCCCTCAGAGAGCGCAGGATGAAGGTCACCAATGAGGACTTCAAGAAGTCTAAAGAAAATGTGCTGTATAAGAAGCAGGAGGGCACCCCTGAAGGCCTCTATCTCTAATCTAGTCTAGCTCCACTTTTCATAAGAGTGCAGCACTTTTGCACATTTGGCTTAATTTACGCATGCCGAATGCCGATTTGTTTTATTTTTGTTATTGGGATCAGAAAATAAATACTACTGTATCAGGGAGATTTGATTGGATTGTTTCTTTTTTTATAGCTCTCAGTAGGTGATTCATTTAGCATTCGTGTGATCAAAAATACAGTAAAAGCAGTAATCCTGTGAAATGTTATTGCAGTTTAAAAGAACTGTTTTTGTATTTTAATATATTTTAAAGTGTAATTTAATCCTGTGATTCAAAGTTGAATTTCCAGCATCATTACTCCAGTCTTCAGTGAAACATGGTTCTTCAGAAATCATTCTGATGTGCTGATTTGCTGCTCAATCATTATTGGTGCTCAATTATTATTAATAGTTCTTTAATAGTTTCAGTGTAATGTTTTTGTTAAAAAAGTTTGATGCATTTTCTTCCATGATTTTTTGATGAATAAAAAGTTCAAAAGAGCAGCATTTATTTTTTCAATATTAACCTTACATAACCTAAACTTTTGAATGGTTATGTGTTCAGTGTTTCTTGAACATGAACTTGTTTTTCTGAATTTAATTATTCGAATCCGAAAGTCAGTAAAAGGTAGCGTCTTCAGAGAAAGCATGTCCTCAGAGAGAGAAATGATTAATTTTCCTTCCGTAGAGCTTCTGCTAATTACTAAACTAGAGGACCAGTGTCTTCTCTCCTGCTCGACTCTGCAGAGATCAGCATAATTAATGCAGCGTTTTTAGATCGTTCTCATTTCAAACTCTGCTCTCTGTTCCCCTTCATTATTTAAAACACCCTCATCACAATACTGTATTCCAGAATGGGTGTGCTACAGCTCTTGTTTGTCCGGGTTTGAATACATTATTATTAAATATTATTGTAGATTATTACATTATTAGAGGTGCTACAGTTTATAAAATGTTTCAGATCCACCAAGAAGAACGTTTTCCTTCTTTAAGTCCTGTTGGGAAACCTTCATTCTTCACTGACCTCTGCAAAGCAGCGTGAAGAGAGTAATGAAAATGCTTCCTTGATGTAAAGGAGCAACTAATGAAAGTATGCAGTCAGCAGAAAGCAGTCGGCCTGCGGCCCTTCACAGGATCCTTAAATCAGTCAGCGCATGCACATCAATGCATATTCTGCAGTCACAGACTAGCTCACGTAGACCAAAAGCTGGATGCAGACCCTTAGACAGTGTCACTGATGCAGAGCTTCTTCATAACAGGCCTCACATTATACAGTGTGAACCCTGTTCATCTGTGATCTTTCACACTTAAGGACATTAGGTAGAACATAATTACTTTTATAATAGATAATATATAAATAAAAACAACAAATAGATGAACTGAGAGAGAAAGGTTTTATAAAAAAAAGCAAATAATTTATATCATTTTAAGAAGTGTTTCTTTCTATATAAAAGGTCATGTATATTATATACAATTAAAATTGTTAAATATATATATATATATATATATATATATATATATATGTATATATGTGTGTGTGTGTGTGTGTGTGTGTGTGTGTGCGTGCATTTAATTTAACATGAAATAATTCTTAATTGAAAACATTACATTTTATATGTATATTTTATAGAAATAGAATTACATTATTCTGTTTTATATGTGTGTGTGTTAGTGTGTGTGTGTCTATATTTATATATTATCTCTTATATATATATATATATACTGTAAATGTAAAATGCTGAGTGTTGACCTACAGGTGATTGGTTCATGGGTTGTACATTAGCCAATAGAAAGTGCTGAACATTCTGTGTGGGTCAAACCTGATGCACTTCCTCTTTTCTGTATAGAAATTGTCCTTCAGTAGGGTACACTATAAGTAAATGTTGCCCAATAGTATTATAGTATAATTCAATAATTTAATCCATTTTTTGTTTAGGTTTTACTATGACCAACTTGATGGGATTTTTTTATTATTATTATATACCGTTGGCTGGTGCATTGCAGGTCCAGGGCGGCCAATAATGCCCCCCTTAACATTGTGTATAATATTGCAGGTCTGCGTCAACCAATCAGATGCTCCGTAACAAACCGACGCCGCGAAGTCTCAAGCGGAGGGAAATCCACGCGCATCCATCCGCCGGGAGAAACTAGTGCCCCACGTCACTGAGTTCATGAAGCGCCTGTTCTTCATAAAAGCATTAAGAGCAGTGTTGATTTAATAATGAGTTAATAATGGCATCGACTAACTTGCACTGGGTTTAATAAAAGATGCCCCAAACCACAAAATCCTATTATAAAATACCCAAACATTGCAGAAATTAGTTTTTGGTGCCTCAGTTTTTGTATGTTATTAATTATCTAATAATTACCACAGACCTTCTCTGGATAATTATATCTCTGACAATGAACTGAACAAAATAAGCAGTTTAGTCAGTAAAAAAAATCTTCAGCAGTTATTAATTAAATCTTAAAAAATGTTTTTTAAATTGAATTGGTTAATTTATTTTTAATGTATGTAATATAATGCAGCCTGGTTTATATATATATTAAGCTAAGCTATTTATATGTATATATTATTTAATTTGAACAATAACTAATAAATATATATAAATTAAGAAAGCAATTAAGCTATATTTAAATAAAGCTTACATAAGCTAGTCTACCATGTCAGGTCATCTGAAAATGCTCCAAACCCATTTAATACGAGCAAACAATTTTATTTATTTATTTATTATTATTATTTATTTTTTCAGTGGGGCAATGAATGCATCTTCTCTTCTGGGTGACAAATGTATGTGTTTAAATAGACTACATTAATTATTAAATGCCTCAGACTGGGCAATGAACGCAAATTTAATTCATCTATGACAATAAATCACAAAATGAGTGAGCTCTTGCCAATCAGTATGACTGAGTGGCAGTTCATCAACAGTTATTCTCCAAACCATGAGTCCATGACCTGCTAATTGTGTGTAAAGATGCATTGTCTGGCACAGATTTGTATCAATCCATCATCTTAATGCTGAAATATTTCAGAGAGCCATGCACACTGTACTGCATCTGCGCGCTGCTGTGCGCTTCGGTCTGCCTGCGCTCTAACGGCGCGTGTGATTGGCGGAGAGGGGAGGGCAGGACGCTCGCGCGCACCGAGTCAGGAAGTGAGTGGCGGATTAATACATGTGCGTTTCTCGCCGAGCGCGTCCACAGCCAGAGCCGCAGCAGAACGCGCATCCCGAAGAGACCTGCGTTCAGTCTAGTCTGGAGATTACCACGCTTTACTCCCTACAAACATGGTACGTACTCTTTTGTTTCATATAACATTACTATTAATGCATTACTCGGCCAGACAGCAACTCAAACAGTCCGTTCGCATCAAATTAGCCTTGTTTACTTAGAAATAGGCTTTTAATATAAGCGTTAGTATATGTATCTTCTCGAGATGATTTACTACATTGAAAAGCATATAATAACAGTATTTAGTTACCTGCTATTGAGGTGTATTTCAGTGATACAGCAGACAGAGTGAAGCCTGAATATACAACTGCGCAATTCTTACATCCTTTATCTCACATACGGGTTACACGCATCAAATGATGTGCAACACGCCCCTTATGTTATTGTTTTCGCGTTATAGTTTATCAATATCATTAATTCAGATCAACATGACGGCACATTGAAAGCTGTAACGTTACCTGTGATGTTTTAATTAGACAGACTGGTTGTGTCAGTGTTTGGAGTGTAGAGGGTCAGAAGGTTGGCATGATTGGGATGTTTCTGCTAATGTTTGTGAAATATGATGGATGGGAGATGATGAAGATGATTGTGGATGTGTCTGAGAAGAGGATGTGGAGGATGTGGCTCCGCAAGCGTCTGTTGCATCATCTTCCTCCCTTTAAAACCCCTCTAAAGACTGAATTACACACCAGCCGGGCCAGTGTTTCCCATCTAAAACCACTTTACACACATTTAAAGGCTTCATTAATGACAGGCAGTTGAATTTTAACCAAACCACATTGTTGCATGGGCTAAAAAGGTGTAGGCTTATGGTAATGGGTGCCCAGTTTCCTGTATTTTGTCTGTAGTCACTAGCTTATATGCAAATAAAAGGTGTGGCTTTGTGAAATGTCTGTCATCTCTCTTTCTTTTTTAGTTTGTTAATTTGAGAAGAGTTGTTCGGCCTTTCGTGTTTGTGTGATGCAACCTAGTAAACCAAAACCTGTTGGGAGGTTCCTTTAGCCTCCCTGTGGGAATCGGAAATCACTCATTATGTATTTTTATTTTAATATCTGTTTCTTTTACGCAGCAAATAGTGTTTTCTACTGAAGCAATTCTAATAATCTCATGTGTCTACACACATAATTTTTTTTTTTTTTTTTTTTTTTTTACAGTGGAAAAAAATCTTAGTTTCTCATTAAATTCTTCCAAGATCTAAGATGTTATCTGAGCTGGGCTGTTTGCATTTCTTTTATAGCTTTGTACTCGTACTGTATGTCAAGAATTATGTCATTTATGTCCATTTCTATTTCTTCTTTAATTGAAACGTACCTGAAAGCACCATTAGTCTTCTGAGAAAGATCGAACTCCCAGCAATAACATTTTATGTTGTGCTTTTGTGCGTATGGCTTAATGTTTCTGGCCTGGCAGTAGATTTGAGTTTGGTTTGTTGTAGGTGGTTTGATCTCTATATTGGGTAGATGTGGTTAGAGACCGCTGTCCTGGGTGAATCTGTGATGTAATGTTCCCTGAAACTCATGCTTTATGTGTTGGGACTCTTGAGGATTATACTGACCTAACATTGATTTGCCTGAACATTTTTAATAAGCAACAGAACAGTGCTTCAGACAAACACATCTCACCACAGATGGGTGACAGTAGTAAGTACAGCTGACGGGATTCGGTCTTGTGGTTTCTGTAGCCTGTGGAGTTGTAGAGATCTTTTAGCATTCAGGTGCGTAATAGAAAATAGAGATTGGGAACAGTTCAAATTTCGGACAGCTTGCTTTGCATCTTGGTTTTGTGTCACATTCTCTGTGAAAACTCATTATGTCATTATTAGAGGTGCAGTAATTAGACAATTTCAGGCTGAAACAGTTAAATTATATTTTACAGCTGTGAGACCAATACAATTTCCAATATTCATTGTACGGAGAGCCAACTTTGCCTCATTAATTTATGAAAAATACTGAACATTTGGATATAAATTAAATATGGGACTAAATGAAGTGTGTACGTAACATAGTACACAATTTAATATTGAGAAAACCAATTGAAACAATTATGTTTATAAATATTTATGAAAATTAGACAATTTTGACAAACTGAAAAAATTCAAAAAAATGAAATGTCATTGCCACTAAATTGTGTGGCTATATAATATGTAAATGTAATATTGAAATAGAAGTTGTATAAAGTTATACATATGCATAGGTATGAAAATGAAAGACAACTGAAAATAAAGAAAAGTGTATGAAAAATAAAAATGTAGGTGTTACTAAATTGTGTGGGTATATTTAAAAGTAATATTAAAGTAAACATTGTATAAAGTTCTATATATGTATATAGGTATGAAAACTACAGAAAACAGAAATTACGACATTGACTGTTATGAAAAATGAAACCTAATATTCAGTAAATTGTGGGCGTTGTTGATTTGACCTTGAAGTTGACCTTGAGCTGAACTGAGCTGGACGATGACTTTATAATATTTAAATTTAATGTTGAAATAAACATTGTATACAGTTAAAATATGTATGTATAGGTACGAAAACGACAGACAACAATTTTGACAATTATGAGTAATCTATGAATGTAGTTTTGTTTTGAAAGGTTAACTAACAGTTCTGTGAATCATATAGCTATGACACAATTGATAAAATTGTCAAATACTTGCAGAATATCGGCCTGCCCTGGTATATAACAAACAGTTCAGTAGTCCTAGTCAAAGATCATCATGATAACTACACTGCCTACACTACTAGAAAGTGCTATCACTTCTACTCATAACTGCCTATTAACTCCATGTCTGATTACGATTAACAGGTTTAGGAAAAGCAGCATGTTGCTGAACGTTTGGGGGATTGTCGGGTTTCAGAGCACCTGCTTAAATATGTGTGTTTGTGATGTCTTTATCGACCTACAACCACTACTTTCCATTTACTGGCCAAATGTTTCAGACAGTGAGACTGACAGTCTTCTGCGGCTCACGCTGGATGGCAGGGAGTCCCAGAGCAGCTGCGTCTGTTCCCCTGCTGCAGCGCCCCATCCCCTAGGATGAGCTTTGGTGGGGGGGATTGCCTGGGTACTGGGCACAGGGGCATGAGGAATGAAATGAGCCATACAGCTGGCAGCAGGAAGACCCCCTTATCTAACAAACCATCATTATATCTGCGAGAGACTGAACTGCTGGAACTATTGGATCCAGTGCGTGTGCATTACAAAAGCTCTTAAGTCATTGATCTCAGCTGCATGTTATGTCATATCATGTGAGCAATATGGTTGCTTAATGCATAAAGGAAGTAAAATAATTGGTGTGATTGAAGGGATCCTCTGTGTATTCCTCTGTCTTTGGCCCATTAGCCCCACTCCTCTCCTTCATAAAGTTGGTTATTTGTTTTCCTAGCAGCTTTTATCCACTTTATCAAGCTCTTGAGACTCATACAACAAGCTTTCTCTCCTCGCTGTCTGGGTTGTTGGGCAGTGTCCTGTAATCTGATGCCACTGTATGAACTAAAGCGTTTTGTTTGGCTGTCACATGAAATCTGAGCACAAAATGTGCTACACTCTTAAATATAAAGGTGCTGTCACCGATGGTTCCACAAACCAAAAATGGTTCTACTATGACATTGCTGCTAGGGCTGGGACAACGCGTCGAGGTCATCGATGACGTCGACGCAAAAAGTACGTTGACGCAAAATATGCGCATCGATTTGTCGACCTGTTTTTATTTCTCTAAAAAACGTTTGCAAAACGTTTACCTTATGTGCGCTGAATATACGCGATGGCCGGATCAACATTCTGGCCAATGTTTATATAACCAATCCAGGGGTTTTTCTGCATTGATTTTTTTTTTGGCGGCTGTCAAAGCCTTATTTGATCGGTGAGTGATGTAGAATAGAATGACTGCGGCACCTGACAGGGCGCGTACGAGAGAGAGCCCCGGCTGTGCGCGCGCACTCACAGTCTTCAAACAACACTAGCACTTCTTGCTCTCTCTCTCCCTCGTGCATATTAACCAAAATCATTAAACACGATAGAAAAAGGGCGAAACACCCAAGTTTCACGCGCGCTCGTGCACTCACAGTCTTCAAACTACATGAGCGCTGTCTCGCTCTCTCTCTCTCTCTCTCTCCCTCCCTCCCTCCCTCCCTCGTGCATATTAACCAAAATAATTAGACACGATAGAAAAAGGGCGGAACGCCAAAGTTTCTCGTGGAGCATTCTGAGATTTTTTTTTTTTCTTCTACATGACAGGCTGCTGGCTCCCACTGTTAATTTAAAAAAAAAAATTGGTTACTGTATTCTTTCAATTGCTCTAAACAAGTATTTTGGGTGACCTTTTTTATTGAATACTAGACATCAAGTTGTTGTTATTTTCATCTGAAAGAACTTCTTTTTTCAGTAAGCTAGGCCCTATGTGTTCAGTAAGCTTGTTTCAGTAAGCTATGTGTTTTCAAGGCTTCAAGGTTTTATTGAATGCTATCTCTATACAAGTGCAAAGTAATGCATTCTTAGTCATTCTTTTATTTTGTAATTTTAAGAGCAATAAACATATATTGCAATGTTAAGGAATTCATGTTTTTTTCATTCAGATATGTAAATCAACATGTATAAATTGTTAGTAGTCAATTAATGGGGAGATAATCGAAATCGAATCGGTCTGAAAAAATAATCGCTAGATTAATCGTTTAAAAAATAATCGTTTATCCCAGCCCTAATCGCTGCCAAAGCCCTCTGTTGGAATCTTTATTTTTAAGGGTGAAAAACCTTTCAGATGCACAGAAGGTTCTTTATAGTGGAACAATGATCTTCAGATTAATATTTTTCACACACAGCCCAAAAAAAGGTTATTTTGAGAACTGTTCACTGAAACGGCGACACCTTTCCTTGGGGAACCGAAAATGGTGGTTCTGAAAACCTTTTGGAACCTTTCGTTGTGATGCCATTGAAGAACCAATTTGGTTTGGGTTAGAACCTTTCATTGACCAGTTCCTAAAAGGAACTATTTTCTTCTTAGTGTGAAGCCTTTTACATTTTCCACTTTTGTCCAATGGAAAGGTTCTATTGATGTTAAAGGTTCTAAATGGAACCATCAATGCAAATGAAGAACCTTTATTTTAAGATTATGCTTCATGCTACAAGTGTCACATTATCAGTTCAGTTTTAGTATAATGGTAGATGACTCTTAGAGATGCATTACATTATTTTTTTTAAATACTAAAACAGAAAACTTTTTTTTTTGTCTGTGTCTACTTAGTAAAATGTTAACCAGTATTTCATTTCTCTTTGATTTCTAGGCTGACCAGTTAACAGAAGAGCAGATCGCCGGTAAGAGTTCATGCACGCAATCAGATGACTTTGATTTGTGTATTTTTCAGCCCACACTAAATATAGCTAAAACCCTTTTCTGATCTCAGAGTTCAAGGAGGCTTTCTCCTTATTCGACAAGGATGGTGACGGCACCATCACGACCAAAGAGCTGGGCACAGTCATGCGTTCGCTGGGGCAGAACCCCACGGAGGCAGAGCTGCAGGACATGATCAATGAGGTGGATGCTGATGGTGAGTGGCTTTGAAAGTAACAATGGATCACAGCTGAAAGAAACTGATCACCTTTTTTTTTTTTTTTTTTTTTTTTACACTTTTCGAAAATTGAACAAAATATCTCCAACTTCAAGGACACTTCCCACAAACTCGAACAATGGGTTGAACCAGTGTTGTGTCAGATTGCTCAGACAAATGGAGAATATTTGTTCAGGACATCAGCCTATGAATGGCTTACTTATAATTAGCTCAGGGACACAATGCTCAATTTAGAAATGAAACTCCTGATTGATTTAAAGCTAAATGCAATATATA
Organism: Carassius carassius; assembly: GCF_963082965.1. Classification (NCBI taxonomy): domain Eukaryota; kingdom Metazoa; phylum Chordata; class Actinopteri; order Cypriniformes; family Cyprinidae; genus Carassius; species Carassius carassius. The sequence goes on from NC_081772.1 coordinate 21,211,891, forward strand.
AAGCAGCATCATATAAAATATGTCAGTGATGCAACTTTCCTGATATCACAATGAAGAAAACCTGATTTAGTTTGGCAAGATCTTTTATTATTATTTATTATAAAATAGATATATCAACAAAACTGATAAATAATTCATGTTATAATATATAACTTTTGCTCACCAAATGTAAGTCATGTGGTAAAAACATACAAAAAGGACATCTGCAGACCATCATGACTCTGTCAGGTCTAAATAAATCTCCTAAAATATCAATACAATTAATCCAAAATATCAGATAATTTGACCTATTTATAACAACTAAAATTTAGTTTAGGTTGAAAAATGTCATGTGGTGCGACTACGTTTTTAAGTATCAAAATGTTTTTATGGAGGACTTTATGGTATTTGAGAATTTTCACATTGAAACTAAACATTATTTTAAATTTCTTTTTGAAAATCAAGTAACAAGTATTGTGAAAAATGACACCCTTCACCTTTAATTGAAAGACGCTGTTGAAAACGCTCAAGACGCTGTTTTCTTTCACACGCCTATCATTGGAGTAAGTACAGCCTTCATCTCATTTCATCTCATCCACTCATCGCTGTGACATAACAGTGTCCAACGGTGCGACGGTCCACTCACCCAGCACTCTCTCAGCCAAGACTGACACCAGAAAACTCTCCAATCAGCCACTTGTCACCGACGTCTCAGACAGAAAGACAGACAGCCGAGATGGTGTGGGAGGATCCGGAGGCCGCAAGACTCCTGAAGCCTGTCAGATTGTGAGCCGTTCTGTCGGTCTTCTTCGATCAGTGAATCGATAGGCCTGTGGGATGCATCCTGCCGTGACGTGATCTAGGTCAGACGGCAATAATGCGAGTAGTGGAAAATAAAAGTAATTGCATAATCCACTCTTTGCGATCGTCATTTTGTTCCCACGCACTTATCGAACTCAGTTGCCAGGAAACCGGGGAAGAACTTATTTTGAGAATCGACACTGGAAGTGACCTGGAAATGGCTGATTTCAGCACAATTGTGCATTGCTGAGTGGTCCTTCTAGTAATGAATTGTGCTTCCCTTAGGTACTTGTGAAAGACTGTGCTAATATGACTCAACATCCTGTAGCGATCAAAGGTCTTACATTTTTATCTGCCATGCTAAGAATGTGGAGTGTTGTTTATTGAATAGGAGTTACTCTCAGGTTGTCTTGCTCTATTACGCCACACACCATTAAATCACCATCTGCTCCAAGCCACAGGACTTTAGCCTTCAAATCAGACTCAAAAGTCATTGTCCCTTTTAGGCTGGCTAATCCTAGACCAGTGGCTCCACACATCCAGTCAGTAATCCAGCCTGGTCTTTATTACCGCACGCTTGACCTATTTCAGACCTCCGTGAACGTTAAACGTTGTTTAGCTCTTTTATGGTCAGCTGCAGCTAGTCTATGCCAGCTGTAGGGATCTAGCTGTGTCTCTTATATCATAGTCACCCTCTCAGCTTTTATTATTCACAGCAGTCCCTCGAGGACTATCATCCCCTGCTAATCCAGAGTGAGTCACATGGTTTTTCTCTGCAACTGTAGGAGTTTCCTTTCAGACTCACAATTTAAGTGAGGAGAGTATTTAAAGGGTTAGTTCACCCCAAAATAAAAATGATGTCATTAATTACTCACCCTCATGTTGTTCCAAATCCTTCAGAACACAAATTAGGATATTTTGGATGAAATCAGAGAGCTATCTGACCCTACATAGACAGCAACGCAACTGAAAAGTTCCCAGGTCCAGAAACATAGCAAATACATCAGTAAAACAGTCCATGTCACATCAGTGGCTCAACTTCAGTTTGCGATGCTATGAGAAGATTTTTTTTTTTTTGTCCTAAGAAAAAAATGTTTATGTTTAGGGGAAAGTGTACGTATGCGTTGTAATACTCTCATAAATGGCAAAAGACGTAACTCGGGGGAGAAGAATGGTTGAGTAAATTATTTTTGTTTTCTTTGCACACAAAAAAGTATTCTCATAGCATCGCAAAACTGAGGTTGAGCCACTGATGTTACATGGACTGTTTTACCGATGTATTCACTACGTTTCTGGACCTGGGAACATTTCAGTTGCGTTGCTGTCTATGGAGGGTCAGATAACTCTTAGATTTCATCAAAAATATCTCAATTTGTTTTCTGAAGATGAATGAAGGTCTTACGGGTGAGTAATTAATTAAATAATTTTCATTTTGGGGTGAACTAACCCTTTACATTCATAATGTAAGGTGACCAGGATTTTAACTAAGGTTTGAATTAGTCAGTTTACTGGTTTTTGTGTCATTGTCATTTTGCAATTGACATGGCTGTGTGATAGTTGCTGATTTGCGCTGCTCTTGGTAGATTGCATTATTTATTGGGGAAATGATCTGACTGCATCTTTATTAATTTGTGCATTGTCAGTAGATCAACCACAGAACTTTCCACTCCCATTGGCGCTTTTATGCGATTGCTAATTTGCCCTATTTTGTGAACTTAAATATGAATGATTTTTCTGTCTGAGAGTCTAAAATAAAAAGGTAAGGTAAAGTTTAAAATTTGATATAAAGTCTAAATTAAAGTTGTAATTATTAGGTTAAAAAAAAACCACAATGACCATTCAGAAACAATTGTGAGAAATTAAGTCACAATAATGAAAAAGTCATGTTTATGAGAAACAAATTCATTTTAAGTTGAATATTTATTGCTGTTTTAAGCTATAAAGTCACAACTGTGCGATGTAAAGTCATTGTTAACTTTTTAGTTTTGTCAATCTGAGGTGGAAATGGTTTCTGTATCAGAATATATGAGGTTAGCATTTCCTGTCCAATCTTCTGTTTTCAGTAAAATCTTACTTCCCACTTTCACAGGAAATGGAACCATAGATTTCCCAGAGTTCTTGACAATGATGGCCAGGAAAATGAAAGATACAGACAGCGAGGAAGAGATCCGCGAGGCTTTTCGGGTATTTGACAAGGTATGTTTGAGCTGTAACTATTTCACTTGGCTTTTTATGACTCAATCTTCAGAGTCACATCAGCGAGGCCAAGATTTTCCCGCCCTTTTTGTAGCTGAAATTCATTTTTTTCTCTTCAGGATGGTAATGGCTACATCAGTGCTGCAGAGTTGCGTCACGTCATGACAAACCTCGGCGAGAAGCTGACAGATGAAGAGGTGGATGAAATGATCAGAGAAGCAGACATAGATGGCGATGGTCAGGTGAATTATGAAGGTAAGTTGCTTACTCTACCCCTCAAAGCCCACTGTATTTCCCCCATTTTTCAGTCTAATCATCTGGTATAATGCACCTACAAATATATCACATAAAGATGTAGTAAGTAGTTACTAAGGTTGGACATTATTGGAAAATATATGTAAACAAAAACAACAGAATCAAGCAGTTTTGCTAAAAAAAAAAAAAAAAAGTCTAAAAGACTCTCAGACTCATGATTTATCAGTTTGAGTCAGTCTTAATGATTCATGCACTTCCCTGAACTGGTCAGTTCAGAGTCTTTTGCTTTTAATTTATCTGCATCGAAAATGGCTCACATTTCCCAGAATGCACTTTATTTGTACAGAGCACATGTGAAAGGCCCCTTTTTGTTTTGCTGTAAACTTAGCTTCTTGATTAGACGCATATAAAAACTGTTCGGAAATGAGATGCTAATTACCGTGTAAATTCTGGCTTCACCTCTTGATTAAAAAATTAATAACCCATTCAGCAATTTAGCAGCCGGCTGCACAGCGTGGATTCAGCCCAAAGCAACTTCCTAATCTCATTTTCTCTCCGTGTCTCCTCAGAATTTGTACAGATGATGACCGCAAAGTGAAGCCGACTCCTCCTGCTGTGCCCTCATAGAAGAGAAAAAAATCAGTCAAATGTTTTACTTACCTCTTGGAAATCTTTTTTTTTTTTTTTTTTTCATAATGTTTCTTGTTTAAAATTAATTGAATGTTAAAATAAAGTATCCTTCTGTCCACACAGAAAATAATGGGGAAAAAAAGTCAAATATCTGCATGAAATGGTTAGTGATCCTGTCCCCAAAGATCGGTCTAGCATCAGTTATTCAAGAAATTTAACCTGTAAATCACCTTCAAACTGAAGAAAACCAGCATTTGGTGAACTCCTTAAGTTCCATATGCTCTTGATCATGTTTGGGCTGGCCATCCTCCTTTTGTTCTCTTGTTTTTCTGTTCTTCATGCATGCAGCTTGAGCCCGGAGCTCATTCTCCAGCCAGTCAGCGCGATCGGAGTCCACTGAAGTGTAGTATTCTGGGGTTTTGTAATTTAAGAGGAACCACAAGTAGAGAGAAAGCTTGTGAATTCAAGTTTCCTGTGGAATGGGGCTTTAATGTAACGTGGGGGGAAAAAAGGGGAAAAATCTAAAACAAGAACAAAAAAATTTCAAAAACCAAAAAAAGTTGGAAATGTTTGGCATGATTTTGTTTTTGTTTGTTTTTTTGTCGATTGTTTCTTTTTGTTTTGTGACTTTCTTTTCCTGGACGGCCGTCTTGCACCAGGATGGAGATGAGGATGGGATGGAGGGATGTTGTGGTTGTTTGGAGGAGTGTGGCTGAGCCTTCACTTTTCTGTCCTGGGTTTCGGTGAATTCTCCCCTGCACTGCTTCTGCTGTGGGAGTTTGCACTCCACTCTTCAGTTTGCATTCATTCCAAGTTGTACATGCTACTGTTTTAATATTTTCTTCAAATAAAGTGACCATGTACTTTACCACTCCCACTTCTACTCTCTTATTTCTCATCAAGTCAGTTAACTGAGGTAAAGACAGGGTTTTCTTCTCCGCTTTCGGTTTGCTTTAATTCACCGTCTCATCCATCTCAATGGAGCACAGATCAGTGACAGCTCTAGGCCACCTAGTCAAACATTTAATAACCCAATCAACTGCCTTCTCTAGAAGTTTTCACCTTTTCTCAAGTGTTGTTGTACACCTCAGTTCTCTTAGCTTCAGATATTTATACATATCAGACTTAAAAGGGATTGACCTGGATAATGCAAAACTCCAGTCTTAACTGCCGCCCACCCAAGATGCAGGAGAGAGTCTCACTTGCCAGACCCACACATTTTGACATCTGAGCTGCTGTTGGGGTTAAATTGGGTGTATCAATATTTCACGTGTAAATGAGGCAGTGCTGGTGCCGCAGCAGTAATAGGAGAGCAGGATTTACCGACCAACAACACTGAGACCAAACACTATCAGATTACACAAAACAATGCAGAAACCAGCTCCTGCATGTTCAGGCCACAACCTTTTTGCTTAAGTGCTTTTGTATAATAGTATTGTATTTCAAAATCCAGAGCCTTAAAAAAATATACGCTAGTTTTTCTGTGATATTTTACAGCAAACAAAAGTAAAAAAAAATATGCATAATAATAATGATATATGGATTTCAGAGTGAAATGTTGAGTTAAAATGTTGAAAATGCAGAGAAAATGTAGAGTTAAAATGTTGGCCGCAGAGAGGAAATAAGTGGTTCATTGCAAAATATGAGGATGTCAAGTAATATGAAAAACACAAGTTTGGTGGTGAGCATAACTACATTTTTGTCTCATTACGCACCAAAAGTGTGTCCATTGGCTGAAAGGCCTTTTAGTGAAGCGTTCAGTGGATTTAAGTGGTTATTGTTGCATAATGCAAACTTCTTCATTTATTACTTTAAAAAAAAAATGCAATAAGTAGTGCTAATGCTCATTTAAAATAAAGCCAAGTAATTTTTAGTCACGTTTTGCTTTTTCTTATGTTTCTTCTTAAACAGATGCCAAGGTCTGTCATGAACTGAAGGCTGAAGATATTCACAGTGTTAAACTACTTGGCACAAGCTGATTGGTTCATGTTGCATACACAACCAATGAGCTTGCTGCTTTGCATTTCAATGGCTGGTTAGCATTCACTGGAGCATTTCGCAGTGTGCTTTCAGAGTTCCTCTAAAAACCCTCCACCTTCCCCAGCTCCACCTGTATAGATCTGCTATGAGTTATTATATATGATATTTGTGCAGCAGCAGTATGTCTGAAATATTCACAGCACCGTATCAGCATATGCATTGGCAGTAGCAATTCAGAAGCCTATTAGAAGATATTCAGCCAAGATCAAAACTGTTGACTGTTGGAAGACCATTTCAGGTGACTACCTCTTGAAGCTCATCAAGAGAATGCCAAGAGTGTGCAAAGCAGTAATCAAAGCAAAAGGTGGCTACTCTGAAGAACCTAGAATATGACATATTTTCTGTTGTTTCACACTTTTTTGTTATGTAGATAATTCCACATGTGTTAATTCATAGTTTTGATGCCTTCAGTGTAAATCTACAATTTTCAGTCATGAAAATAAAGAAAACTCTTTGAATGAGAAGGTGTGTCCAAACTTTTGGTCTGTACTGTATATATATATATATATGTAAGAAGGTTGTTTATTAAATGGTTTTGGGCCCCATTGACTTTCATATAGACAAAAATTAGTATCAAAGTCAATGGTACTTGAATCTCTCTGGTTACCAACATTCTTCAAAATATCTTCTTTCGTGGTCTACAAAATAAAAAATGTCATAGAGGTTTGGAGTCAAGTAAATGATAATGTACATTATTGAGTGAACTAACCATTTTTAAAAGTATGAATTTAATTCTTATAGATGTCAAAACATCAAACTATAGGCCCATGTTTTTATTATTCTTTGGCTTAAAAGAATTGAAGTGTGTGTGTGTGTGTGAGAGAGAGAGAGAGAGAGAGAGAGAGAACATGTATGTGTGTGTATTTGCATACAGTATGGCAGAGTGCAACACAGTAAGCCCACCGTGAAAAATTGTGCACAAAAGCCCCAAAACACATAATGCATAAAAACCCTTTCAGACAGATTTTGTAATAAATTGCTTCCTAAAGCGTTTCTTCATGCATCAGCCATGCAAGGCACAGAGGAGGGGTTTCCCCAGCACAACCACAGGATGGACACATGCATCAAAATAAGTGCTAAAAAAGTATATTATACTATATACACACTATATATACACATACTACATATAAGATATATATGACAAAACAGAAAAAAATAAAATAGGAAAAATGATTCAGACAAGGACCTCAGATCCTCAAGACTGTGTTTCAAGGTCAATAATCTTTGAAAAAATAAATAAATACACAAACGTGTAATGTGCAATATATTAATTTATGAAAATATACGTACTTTTTATGTTGAATTTTTATTTGAATGTATGTTGAAAATAATGATGAAGATGCATGGTTCCACCACATTACAGTTCTAGAGCTACTGAATTTAAACACTTTTAACAATTGTATTTTCAAAACTATGAAACCAACATAAATATGGAGACTTCATTTGATTTCAATACATGTGTTCAGCATGTACACTTTTATTTACCCACAATAAGCCCGTGACACTTGTTTATTTCAAAAATGTCCGAAATCTGAGGAGGACACTTTGAATGTGTCGGATAATCGTGAGCGTGAGTTTTGCATGTGTTTGAGAGTGAAGAGGACTGACCTACATTCCTCAAACAGAACCGGAGCAACAAACAGACCTTTAGATTACAGAAGCTGGGAAAAACATCCCCCAAGCACTTTAGATTGGACATTCTCTTAATAATTTATTCATTTATCACAATGTTAAAAGAAAAACATAAAATGAACTGGTGCATCCCAGCTTTTCTGTGCTGCATGAATTCTCTGCAGCACTTCACTGTGTGTGTGTGTGTTTTCTATCCTTTATGACACATGAGCCTAGGTTCAGGAATGCTTTCCCAGGAAAACTAAAGATGGGGGGAGGGAGGTGGGGGGCTGAACAAAGAGGGGAGAAAATCAAAGACGAAAGCACTGCAGGCAGGAGGAGGTGCGATGGTTTGCAGAGGGATCCCAGGCTTTCCACATCAGGAGGAAACCCTCAGGGCTGCTCCTTGCTTTTCTTCCTTCTTCCTTTCAATGTACCTCTGCCGCTCTCCCTTTTCCACATACAGAAATATACACTGCTGAGCAATCTAATCAAATATTCTCAAAATCATCTTTAAAGGGATCATTTTGACAGCTATGTGACATATTAAAGATATATTTCTTTGGAATTGCATGTTCTGAGTGTTTCTTGTTCATACAATAAATGTCAGTGGGGTCTAATGTTGGTTTGCCTAGCCAAAGAAGACACTCTTCCAGGTTTGGAGCGACTTGAGGGTGAGTGAATGATGAGGGTGAACTACAGTACTGTGCAAAACTCTTAGGCCACTAGAATTTTCACCAACAAAAAAAGGTTTTAAGTCAGTTATTGCTATGATTTGCTGTAGTGTGTCAGTAATAAATGTCAGTTTACATTTCCAAACATTACTTTTTGCCATTAATTGTAATAATCCAGTGAGATATTTGTTTGCACAAGGAGTCCGACAGCTGCCGGTGCTCCACACAGAGATCTGATCTCACCATCATCCAGTCTGTCTGGAATTTTTTTGTTCTCATGTCAGACGTGTATGTATGCATGTATGTATGTATGTACCAGGAGCGCCTTAAAAAAAGCCACAACAAATTCCTTGTGTGTGTGCGCACACCTGGCGAATTCTGATTCTGAATAACATGAAGAAACAGAACCAACTGAAAAAGACTCAATCCAGAAGAACTGTGGCAATGTCTCCAAAAGAGATCTCTGTGTGGAGCACTGGCTGCTGTCGGACTCTTTGCACAGTACTCTGTATCTATAAACTATATAATTTAAGAAATAATGTCAAAAAATGATTCATGATATTTTGAAGAACAAAGATTAACATATTTTCTTGTGAAACGAACGTCAGTAATCTTCTTTTCACAGTGTACCCTACTTCTCAGTTATGAGTGACCCAATGTGAGGATGTGGATGTAAGATGGCTGTTACTGCTCGCAGAGGAAGTCTGAGTGAGATGACAGTTGCGCCTACTGCTGACAGAAGACCAAAAGTCAACCAGACAGAAAGAGACATTGTTGTGGCCGGAGAGCTCCAGCGAGGCTTCCAGTGATTCTCCTGCTGCAGTGACCGCTGCGGAGGTGAAAGTCAGGGACTGCAGCAGCGTCAGCAGATCCGCAGCTCATAAATGCTAGAGAGAAAGTGCTGAGCTGGGATCCTCCTGGCTGCCAGGGATTTCCTCGCTCTGATGTAGTCCCCACCGCCCCTGTCCCACACTCTAAACTTGGATTTATGCCACCTGAGCAGTGAATGCTGGGAATGAGCGACTGCAGAATGAGCCTTTGGTCATTAGTCGGAGGGAACGGTCAGAGCGGTGATGTTTTGCAATGGCAATAAAATGCTAATTAGCAGCATGTGACACGTGAGTGAGATGAAGCAGTGAGGAATTGCCGTTTATGCAATTCCCATTTTCGGTTATAAACCAGAGGGAATGAAATCCAACCCGTGGTGAATGAATATGTCAATTTATGTCCACGTACCGCAGGCTAATCAAACTGAGCACACTGTGTGAGTCTTTCCAAGAGATGTTTTATAGTCTTCAGAAGCGCTCGGCCCATTTTCCTGCCAGTTTGGCCTGTATTGATGGCGTCTGCAGATCTGTGGAGCACTGAAGCATACAGAGCTGACGCTGCCTTTTGATGGAGCGACGGCCTGACGCCTTTTCTGCAGTGCGAAAGGGTGGAGAAGTTGCTCTTGAGTCTTAATGACTAAAGAGGCTATTTAGAAAACGAGTAAATAGTGCAGCAAGTTCCTGATGTTGACCAGAAAGAGATAAAGTTGATGACCCTACGAATGCTTTCTTAAGCATTAGAGCCATTAATTCAACTAGATCTTGTGACAATTTTAAGAGGTGCCGATTTAATACGAATTCGTATAATGTGAATCATTTGAAAACATGATTTTTAGAAAAAGTAAGCATGAAGTTCCTTAGGGTTAGTTACTTTTACTTTTAGGTTTAGGCTATTTTAGTTGTACAAACTCACGTGAAGACATTATTTAGACACCAATTTACCAAAGCATAAAACAGTTACAATATTACAATTGTCAAGAGTTCGTGGTGCATAAATCGCAATGTTGCTGAACTATTAGATATGTTAACTATTAAAGAATGAACACGCAAAAGTCTAATACCCAGCTGTTACCCACATTTTGAACACAATTACAATACTTTTACCTTAAAATTACAACCCACATACCAGAATTGTAAACCTTTTCTGCAGCGTGACTGGAAGTAAATATCCTCAATTAAACCTTGATACACAAATTTTAGAATTAATGATTTTAATTGAGTTATTTTAATATTCCATTTAGGTAACATACTGCATAAGTTAATATATTTTAAATTGCAACGTCATTATTACAAATGTGTAATACATAATACATAACATACAAATTTGAATAGAATTACATTGTAGTTTGTCATAAATTGTCTTCAATACATTCAGCAGTACACTTTAAAGGTGCCATGTGCAAAAATTGAGGTAAAAATACCCAAAAAATGACCTACACGCATCAAAAGAATGAGAAGAAATAAGGGTGATGATGTCATTAAAAAAATGTCAAGTTATAGTGCTGCAGAGATATCAACCTTAATTAGCATTAGCATTACTAGCCCGGCCCGACAGGTGTCGTAATACCAGTTTCGGCCATGGGAGGCGGTATGCGGGCAACATAACCACCAGCCAACCTGCAATACACGAATAACTCGCACGGCTTGTGGGCGTAATCTAACCTGATGTCAATCAAGCGGAAGGATGGTTGAAGCCCTTGGCAAGAGACCACCACCCGCTACAGGGAAACAACTCGGAATCACAAATCAAATCCGATAAGAAAAGGAGCCGAACCAGAGTAAACATCGGCACTGCTTTCAATCGCTGGAGACAACTGATGGACCTGAAAGAAATGAGGTCCGACACCGAACCACATTTCTTTTGGATTGGTAAGTTAGATGCTGTTAGTTTTTCGCTAGAAGTTTGCGTTATAAGTTTGTGTATTTTTTTTCAGGAAGTTATAACATAGAAATGTATCGAAGGCTGTTCTATAAACGTGCTAATGTTAGCGATGGCTAACCGTAGCTGCGTTTGATAATTAGCTAGCTATATTCCCATTTTTTTATATCATAAGTAACCTGCTCTGTCTAGTCTGTTGGTCTCCGTGTCCTCTTTGCTTCGTGGTTTTTCTGTACGTGAGAAAATTGATGTGTGGCGTGAAAGCGTGTGAAAAGAGTCAATTGTGTGTGTCTCACGGTGAATGCTTGAGAGTTGGCAGCTCTGGTTACGTTGGTTGGCGCTAGCTTGGTCAACATCAGCTGTCTGATGTTGACCAATGATGTTGACAGAATGCTGTCTGTCAAATTAATTTAATTCAAATAATGTGTATATACAACTCAAAATGTAATATGAACAAAACGAATAGGAACATATTCACTGGTAAAGGTGAAGGGGAGTAGCTTGAAGATGTCATGTTTCAAAATCACTTGACATCACCCAACATTCCTCTGGATGCAAAACGTCCTCTTATGCTTCGGCTATGGCTGTAGGGTTGTTGTGAAGGTCGGGGCGGAGGATAGAGACTATGCCGTTTCTCGTTTGTTACTCTAGAGTAGACCAATTCACTTTATTGAGGCATACTGCCCCCATCTGGTATGGAATGTGGAGTATGACTTGATTTTTTTGCCAGACATGACAGATGGCACCTTTAACCTTATTTCAAAGACTATATAAGTATGACAAAATTACACATGAAGATGTTCTTAAGTCTAAATAATAATATGCAATTAAGTGTCTGAAAATTCAACTGCTTATGTATTATTCATCTGCCCTCCTGACGCTAACAAACAAATTTTCTTAAGGTTGAGCACCTCCTTTCACTCACCATTTGACGAGCAAAACAGACAAACAAACAAAAAACAATTTGTACCCTATTCATGGAAAGTGCCGTTCACATTATATTCCATTGTGGAAACAATGAGGACACACAAACTTTGAAAGGCAAATTCTTCTGCATGGCTGAGGCAAATGTAATGACTTAATGACTTAAATTCCACGTGAAACACTGGAAACTGAAACTATTTATTGGAAACTATGTATATAGAGAATTATATTGTAAAATACCTTCTTCTTAAGTGTGTTGAAATTGGCAGGTTATTAGAGATACTAATGAAAAGAGCAGATATATCTATTATATGTGATAATTTTGCTTATTTATATAAAAAAACCCTGTCATCAAATAGGGTCACAGTGTTTCCACATGCAAAATCTGATCTGTTTAACTAAATAAAACTAAACTCCAGCAAAATCTGATTTCATTTGACTCCAATTTTAACCAAACTATCAACTATTCCTCAGTTGAACAAATAAGCAAATCATCATTTCGCATTCCGAGAATTTTTCTCTCCATTACTCATGAAAGACAATGGTTTATATTCTCTAAAACCACAAACACAATGCAATTTAGAGCCAAAGTGTTGCCTCTAAATCTCTTGTGCATCCTGAAATCTTGCAAAGTGGAAACAAACTTTTACTATTTGACTTTCAGACAAAGTAGCATGGAAATGTAAAGCATCCCTTTCAGTTCCAGACCTTTGTTTGCGCTCAGCCTCTCGTTTCAGAACAACTTTGAAACCCCTCTGTTATCGAAAGCACCTGAACACGCTCTCTGACTTATAAATAAAAGAAGCTACTGTAGCGGGAACTCGGCGTAGCTCAGAGGGACAAGCAACCGAGTGAAAACCCGAGCTAGCCGACTGTAACATACACCACAGTCTAAAATTTCTGCTATAGTGCGCTAGTCAGATTTCCTTCAGCCATTCGTCTTCCAGAATTTACCAGCTACAAATAGATAAGTGACACTGTTGCGTGCTAGCCTGCTGTTGGGGCTAATAACTGAATGGCCTAATCAACTAATGAGTCACTGGATCCCAAAAGATAAGAGTTTATAGGTTTCCGGTTGATGCAATCTGCTCAATAATGCAGGAATCGGACCTTTAAGCTACAGACGTGTACATTTAAAGAGCTATATTTACTGTAAGTGTCCACTTTATCTCACCTGAGACCACTGAGATGGAAACGAGTGACTCATCTGCTGCTCTTTGACTCTCCATGTAACATTCACTTGTTCTGGAGGCTGTACGTTTAGTATGAAAATGGAGAGACTAAATGAATCACGATTAACCACATCCAAATTAATCGGATTAATCACGATTAATCGCATCCGAAGCAAATTTTTTTTTTTTTTTACATAATATATGTGTGTATAGTGTGTATATTTATTATGCATATATAAATACAAACACATGCATGTATATAATTAAGACAAATATGTTATGTTTATGTATTGAATATATTTATATATAATATAAAATATAAGAATATATAAATGTATATACATGCAAATATTTTCAAAATATATACTGAATGTGTGTTTAATTATATATACAGAAATATACACAGTATACACACATATAATGTTATGTAAACAAAAACTTTTATTTTGCATGTGATTAATCGTTTGACAGCACTCATTTTTACACTTTGAAGATGTTCACAAGTTCAACCTTATCAATGTTTATATTTTCAACAAGGTTTTTAAAAATATTTTTTTCAAAAATGAATGATTAATTCATACATGTCATGATGTTTTATAATCTGAACCTTGCTTTTATTCATTATATATTTTTTAATGTAAATGTTTTTGTTTTTTTTAGTTTTGTTTGAACTATGAAGACTATGTTTGACTGCATTTCTGAACATCACATTTCTGAACACATGTAATTTAATAAATGCTCTAAGGCTAAAGATCTGTGCTGTAGACTGATGGGGAAATTCTGACTCCATACATAGCATTTCCAAACCGTAATGCATGCATTTTGTTCCTGGAACACAGGAATCTTTCTCTATTCAGCATAGTGCTTTTTCACAACAATATGTATCTTCCTGTAAGCCTAACATATCGTAAGAAAAGAATCCATAAGCATTGCAGCATTCACACCAGTTTCACTCTCTCTAAGCATTTCCCATTCAAAAAAGGGATGCGGAGATCTTCCTCTATTCAACTGCAGGTTGAGTAAACACAAAGCTCTGATCCAGCCTGTCTTTGAGCGTGTCCAGACTACAGGCTTCCTTCTTCCCCGCAGGCCATCCAACACACAAACAATCAGGTGAAGGAGAGAGTGAGGGATGCTGTTTCTTTATTTCTCAGTTCTTTTCTGTGAGGATTACGTAAGAGTCTGAGGCACATGCAGGGATGCGCGGATGTCGCCAGAGGCTACAGTGGGCTGGATGGGATGGGGGTGGGTGCTGGAACAGCTAATATACAGTATAAACAGTATAATTAAATAAACATCTACAGAGATTTTATGTGCATTTTATGAGCATTCTGTGAAACTAAGCTTATTCTGATCACTAAACACAGGAGTACAGGGTATGCGAACAGTGCATGTTATGTAAATTTCACAACAATTTTATCTCACAATTATATTTTTGTTTAAAATTGTAGATTAATGTTTTTCAATGTTTACCTTTTTTATTTTTATTAATTTTACTTTGTATATCTCGCAATTTTGAAAAAAAAAATTGAATTTCGTTGACGTTAACATTATTGCATGCAATTTGAAGTTTAGAACTTGTAATTGTTGCAATTATATAAGTGCAGACTTTTTCTCGCTCGTAACTTCTGGAGAGAAATATCGCAGACACTGAACAAGGATGAAACATTCTAGTGCGCATGTGTCAAGCGGCTAAGTTCACGTATGCAAATTGAGTATTATATACTTTAAGGCCCTGTCCCAAATGGCACACTTCATTTTCACTTGCGCTAGCGTGTACATCATTTAGGTAGCTTTTCATCATTTAGGTAGTTCATATCATGCTGATGTACTGTATGTTAGTTAGTAATCTGATGCAATAAAAATGGGCTGCGGCGTCATGATTGTGAGCATGCGTTTGGGTCTACGTATATCGTAAGCGTTTGCATCGAAACTGAAGTGCACTTCAGTAATTGTTCTTTTGTGTTTACCTCCCTGGCTTGCTATCTGTCTCAAAAGGTTTGTCAGCAGTATCTTCATCAGCAGACAGGGGGCCGGTCCAAGCGTCGTGGGGTGTACATGCGTTCCCTCTGGCAGGATACAGTTTCAGCATTTTCATCATGTTTTGTATTGTTCACGGGCCATGACTCGGTTCATCCAGCCTACCTGTTTGACCCAGAGTTGAACTAGAGATTAAATGTTAATTAACTCTGTTTTGGTATCCCATGCAGCCCTGTTGAACAATTCAAGCCTTTAATAAGGGGAAAAGCAGAGTTGTCTAAAATCAACCTTCGACTGACAGATTCTTTCAGATACAGTTTGATTCATTCATAGTCCTGTGGCAACTCCCCACATGCATTGTTCTTAATATTAGGTAATTATTATTACCATTTTCTAACCTTTTTAATCGTCATATTTGACTATTTGATTTTCTTTCAGGAGCTATGGGAATGAATTTTGTGCTGCCTGTATGTTTTTTTGACTCTCAAAGTGACAGTAGCTGACTTGCATTTTATGAATCAAAGATCCATGGCTAAAAATCTTTACTGTTGAGGAGAAAAAGCCACCTGCATTTTGGCCTGAGGGTGAGGGAATTTACTATATATTTTTGGGTGAATTTTCCCTTTAAGATGGCATAATGTTTTAAATGACAATGGAACTAAATATTAAATAAATAAATAAATAAATGTGTAATTAATTCTGCATATAATATATACATAACATGAATGTTTTTAAATACATTTATATATTTATTTATATATGCATATCAACTTTTTTATTGTGTAATTCTGTCTATAATATTTTATATATCTAACACATTTATAACCATATTTAATTTTTGCACAATGTATATATATATATATATATATATATATATATATATATATATATATATATATACTTCACATTTTTAATGTGGATGTGACTGAAGTGCAGATTGTAAGCATGAGTTTAAGTCTATTTACACCCATCAGGAATTTCTTTTCCTGGAGCATCTGAACAGAAGTTTCTTTAAAATAGATAGGAATGTAAGCAATGTGAATAACGTTACATCAGTTCCTCTTGAAGACACTTTCTTGATAACACCAAAGAGAGATGTCCATAAGTGCTAATCTATGGCATTTGAGGAGCTCCACAAACGGTTGGCCATGTCCGTTGATGATTTCAATATGATTTCCATATCAATTTCTCTGTGCGGTGTTACAGCGACACCACCTCCACATGACTGGGCTGCTCTGGGTCTCGTGGATATCAGGTACTATAGGACAGGTGTTGCTTTACATACCTCGCTCAACTCGCTGAGAAAGCGCCTGCCTCATTTGTGTGGGAAGCTCGACCCAGGACACAAACCTTAAACGTCTGCCAAAAAATTTGAGCCATTTGGTTTCGGAACAGTACCTATTAGGATTTTACTAGATATATATCAGGCAATGTTCAACATTACTGATACATTTATTTCAAATGCTGTTAATTTATAACACTTTTTTTGTGATACTTACAATGTTTAAAGGTAAAGTGTGGAGTTTTCTCAGTGTTAAAATACTTGCTCCCAACTTAATGTGCAGATACTGAACTATTAGTACATTTTCTTTGACAAAAACAATTTGGATTTCTATCACTATCAGAACGCCAGCTTTGCGCGGCAATATTCACTCAACCAATGGCGTGAGTTTGGGGGCGTGGCTACCGCTTTCTCGACCAATGAAAGATGGGGGAGTGTTTGGAAAACCTGTGTGAAACAATAGTTATGCTAGTGGAGCAGAAAGCGCACACTTCAGCTTTAATGATTTTTGTTGCATTTGCAGGAAGTCGGTTCTGCTCTTGGCTATGTATACTTTGCTGCTGTATGTTTTTTGTTCTCTTCAGTGTATCTGTAGGCTATTGCATCAGTCCAGCGCTACAGCCGAGTACAAAGGCTTGGTCTCAAACACAAAAACGAAGGCAGGTTTCAGCCTCCGACTCTTAAAGGTGTTCTTTTTCTTTTGCTCGAGCTCATTAGCTCTGGCCCTTGTGAAGGAGTGTCAGGTTCTTCTGACTTATAAACAATTCATTACGAGTACCGCCATTAGTCACCTGCTGACTGAAGACAAAGAGCTGGCTGTGAAAACTCCTAAATATCAGTTGAGAAATATTACAAAGACTGAAGACTCCACTGTTCAGAGATAGCAAATTAGAAATAAATAAATAAATAAAAAAATTCTGCAAGACTTGATGATCAGTTAACTTACAGAGACGCTGACACAAAAGAGATGAAAGATCCTGGAAAACAAACACAGCAGCTTTGGTGCAGCAGTACAGCAGACATGCAGAGACCAACAATTAAACAACAGTTAGTGTCTACTGCCTCTACATGGTCATATAGAGACACTGCATTTAATAAACTGTTTATAACTGTTAAATAAGAAGTCATGTCTTTTTCCCTACAGCTGTCTCCTTGATGAACTCTGCCCTCTAATCTAATGTCTTCAAATATTAGGACTTGTTTAAAACAACTATTAATGAATCTCATGATTTTAAGTTTTAAGTCGAATAGCATCGTGAATATTCATAAAACTAGAGCAGGAATTTGTAGATTTCATTCATGGATAAATGTACCAGAGAAGTGAAGATCATTTATGTAAGAATTCAAAGAATTCTTCTGAGAAAGATTCTGCACATCAAGATGCCCATTTGTGTTTTGTTCTAATAAAGGAATAGTACACACAATTCTTTTTTTTTTGGTATGGTTCCCAGCGTTCCTCAAATTATATAGTTGTGCTCTGCAGACACTTTTCATTTTAACAGCAATCCCATTAAGAAACATGAAAGACATTCTTAACAGAATAAGCTTTTTTTTCTCATTACGTTTTTTGAGCAATTAAAATGTATTGTGATCTACGTAGATAATATTATAGGTGTTATTAATAATTTGAATTAGATTTTCATTATTTTTTTCATTTTGTTTTGTCATTTTTATTAATTTTTAAATATTCCTATATACTGTATATAGTTTGAATACATTTTTATATCAGTTTTATTTATTTTAGAACGTCATTAACCTAAATGAAAATTTGAAATATTTCCATGCCAACTGGCTGAAATAAAATGTTTTGTGTATTTAATTTAATTTAAATATTTAGTTATAGTTTTAGTTTTAATTGTATCTAATAACCCTGATATTAAAGGGTTAGTTCACCTAAAAATGAAAGTGTTGTCATTAATGACCCTCATGTTGTTCCAAACCCGTAAGACCTCCGTTTATCTTCAGAACACAGTTTAAGATATTTTAGATTTAGTCCGAGAGCTCTCAGTCCCTCCATTGAAACTGTGTGAACGGTATACTGTCCATGTCCAGAAAGGTAAGAAAAACATCATCAAAGTAGTCCATGTGACATCAGAGGGCCAGTTAGAATATTTTGAAGCATCGAAAATACATTTTGGTTCAAAAATAACAAAAAACGACTTTATTCAGCATTGTCTTCTCTTCCGTGTCTGTTGTGAGCACATTCACTGCAGTGTAGTGATGTACGGTTCGCGAACAAATCACTCGATGTAACCAGATCTTCTTCATTGACAGTAAAAGAAATGGACACAGCGACCCCATTGGATTCAACGGAGACAAGTGAAGTCAATTAGAAGCACGCACTTCCTGGGGTTCGAGTGTACTGCGCAGACTCAAACTGAGCTTGGTGACGTAGATGTCACGTGAGCAACCTGTCTGACAATTGTAAGTCTTCTAATCGCTGTGCCAAGAGAAATCTGAATCACCCACCGAATCTTGCAGACATTGTTGAACAATTTTGTCCCGTTGCTTTTATGGACTCTCTATGGGCTTCTCCCTTGACTTTATGCCTCCACGTCCCCCCGATAGCCTCATAGACAGTAAAAGATTGCCTGCGAGCTTCTCCTCCTGTCCATACGGTAATTTCTCTACTGTGCCACAGAGAGTCGCAAGTTATGATGCAATCGTTAGCCTATTTTTTTTACAAAAACTGTTTCTACGGGACCATAACGTAAGATACAAGGTAGTTGGGCCTTTCATACATTTTCATGTTTCTTTAGAAATAATTACTGGACAAATGGAGTCTTTAAACACCTCAGATGTAAAGTTATTCACTGTCAAAGTGACGCCAAAATGAATGGGAGTCAATGGAATGCTAACAGCAGGTGGGGGTCCGCTAGCCAATGGCGGCGCCCAGGGGTGCTTCAAAAAATATGAAACCTTACCCCCCTGGTCTTTTTTAACCAGTTCACCAAATCGAACTGAATCGTTTTAAACGGTTCGCGTCTCCAATAAGCATTTTTCTTTAAACAAAAAAAAAATATTTCCAGTGTTTGTGTTATACACATTAGACATTTCTATATTAATATGAAGAACTGTGAATAACAAGCAGCTCAGAAAAAAAAATGGCATACAAAGTACATGTAGTTAATTAGAATTACTTTGAAAATATTTATGTAAATAGATGGCAACCTGAACTCTTTCAAATTTGGCAATTTGTATAAAAAATATTATTATAATAATCAAATGTTCTTATGTAAAATTGAAAATTATATTATTTCATCATAAAGAAAATAAAACAAAAATTGCATAGTGGGAAATCCCCAAAAATAGACACATTCTGGCAAATGTAACAATTCAACACTCTTAAAATTAGTAAATGAAAAAAATAGTAAATGAAAAATTTCATAATAATATAATAGTATAATGTAATTATAGTAGATAATTAATGTAATATTTAAGTTTTTTTTATGTTTTTGAAAGAAGTTTCTATATGCTCACCAAGGCTTCATTAATTTAATCAGAAAAACATCAATATTGTGAAATATTACTACAATTTAAAATAGCTCTTTTATTATTTGTAATATATTTTAAAATGTAATTTATTCCTGTGATGCAAAGCTGAATTTTCAGCATCATTCCTCCATTCTTCAGTGTAACATGATGCTTCAAAAATCATTCTGATATGCTGATTTGATTTACATTTCTTAATATAAATATTATCAATGTTGGAATCAGTTTGCCTGCATATACATATATATATATATATATATATATATATATATATATATATATATATATATATATATATATATATATATATATATATATATAAAATCACAAAATACTTTCTCCACTAATATAAATTAAAAAAAAATTTTGTGGAGAAAGTAAAAAAAAAAAAAAAAAAAAAAGAAATTCAGGAGAACAAAAAAAATAATGAAAAACTATTTCATGTGTCCTTGATGAATAAAAGTTTTAGGTTATTTGAAAACTTACTTTCATTTCTTTTATTTTTGAAGATAATTTACCCTCGAGGGCACAAAAGCTAATGAATCCCCCATATGCGTAAACACACAGAATGTCTATAAATGCTGATCCCAATGCATCTTTTTCATTATCAACATGGATATTAAAATCACCACACACACACACACACACACTCACACACACACCTGTGTGTGTGTGAGTGTGTGTGTGTGTGTGTGGTGATTTTAATATCCATGTTGATAATGAAAAAGATGCATTGGGATCAGCATTTATAGACATTCTGAACTCTATTGGTGTTAGACGACACGTTTCAGGACCTACTCATTGTCGAAATCATACTCTAGATTTAATACTGTCACATGGAATTGATGTTGATGGTGTTGAAATTATTCAGCCAAGTGATGATATCTCAGATCATTATTTAGTTCTGTGCAAACTTCATATAGCCAAAATTGTAAATTCTACTTCTTGTTACAAGTATGGAAGAACCATCACTTCTACCACAAAAGACTGCTTTTTAAGTTATCTTCCTGATGTATCCAAATTCCTGAGCATATCCAAAACCTCAGAACAACTTGATGTAACAGAAACTATGAACTCTCTCTTTTCTAGCACTTTAAATAAAGTTGCTCCTTTACGCTTAAGGAAGGTTAAGGAAAACAGTTTGACACCATGGTATAATGAGCATACTCGCACCCTAAAGAGAGCAGCCCGAAAAATGGAGCGCAGCTGGAGGAAAACAAAACTAGAGGTATTTCGTATTGCTTGGCGGGAAAGTAACATATCCTACAGAAAAGCATTAAAAACTGCAAGAGACAATTACTTTTCTTCTCTTTTAGAAGAAAACAAACATAACCCCAGGTATTTATTCAATACAGTGGCTAAATTAACGAAAAATAAAGCCTCAACAAGTGTTGACATTTCCCAACACCACAGCAGTAGTGACTTTATGAACTACTTTACTTCTAAAATCGATACTATTAGAGATAAAATTGCAACCATTCAGCCGTCAGCTACAGTATCACATCAGACAGTGCACTATAGACCCCCTGAGGAAACAGTTCCACTCATTCTCTACCATAGGAGAGGAAGAATTGTATAAACTTGTTAAATCATCTAAATCAACAACATGTATGTTAGACCCTATACCATCTAAGCTCCTAAAAGAGGTGCTTCCAGAAGTCATAGATCCTCTTCTGACTATTATTAATTCCTCATTGTCATTAGGATATGTCCCCAAAACCTTCAAACTGGCTGTTATTAAGCCTCTCATCAAAAAACCACAACTTGACCCCACTGAACTAGTTAATTATAGACCAATCTCGAATCTCCCTTTTCTGTCCAAGATACTAGAAAAGGTGGTATCCTCACAATTATATTCCTTTTTAGATAAAAATTATATATGTGAGGATTTCCAGTCAGGATTTAGACCGTATCATAGTACTGAGACTGCTCTCCTTAGAGTTACAAATGATCTGCTCTTATCATCTGATCGTGGGTGTATCTCTCTATTAGTTTTATTGGATCTTAGTGCTGCGTTTGACACAATTGACCACAACATTCTTTTGCATAGACTTGAACACTTTGTTGGCATCAGTGGAAGTGCATTAGCATGGTTTAAATCGTATTTATATGACCGCCATCAGTTCGTAGCAGTGAATGAAGATGTATCCTATCGATCCCAAGTGCAGTATGGAGTACCTCAAGGCTCAGTACTAGGGCCGCTACTCTTCACGCTTTATATGTTACCCTTGGGAGATATCATCAGGAAACATGGTGTTAGCTTTCACTGTTATGCTGATGATACAGAGCTCTATATTTCTTCACGGCCCGGTGAAACACACCAATTTGAAAAACTAATGGATTGCATAGTCGATATAAAAAACTGGATGACGAGTAATTTCTTACTGCTAAATTCTGAAAAACAGAGGTGTTAATTATAGGACCTAAAAACTCCGCTTGTAATAACCTAGAACACTGTCTAAGACTTGATGGTTGCTCTGTCAATTCTTCATCATCAGTTAGGAACCTAGGTGTGCTATTTGATCGCAATCTTTCCTTAGAAAGCCACGTTTCAAGCATTTGTAAAACTGCAATTTTACATCTCAAAAATATATCTAAATTACGGCCTATGCTCTCAATGTCAAATGCAGAAATGTTAATCCATGCATTTATGACCTCATGGTTAGATTATTGTAATGCTTTATTGGGTGGTTGTTCTGCACGCTTAGTAAACAAACTACAGCTAGTCCAAAATGCAGCAGCAAGAGTTCTTACTAGAACCAGGAAGTATGACCATATTAGCCCGGTCCTGTCAACACTGCACTGGCTCCCTATCAAATATCGTATAGATTTTAAAATATTGCTTATAAAGCCCTGAATGGTTTAGCACCTCAGTATTGGAATGAGCTCCTTTTACATTATAATCCTCTAAATAATCCTATAATCCTATAAAGCCCCAGATACAGATCCCCTGTAAAGACCTTGTCTCAGAGGAGCACCAGGACAAGACCACAGGAAACAGATGATTCTTCTGCACAGTCTGACTTTGCTGCAGCCTGGAATTGAACTACTGGTTTCGTCTGGTCAGAGGAGAACTGGCCCCCCAACTGAGCCTGGTTTCTCCCAAGGTTTTTTTCTCCATTCTGTCACCGATGGAGTTTCGGTTCCTTGCCGCTGTCGCCTCTGGCTTGCTTAGTTGGGGACACTTCATCTACAGCGATAACGTTGACTTGATTTCAAATAAATGCACAGACACTATTTAACTGAACAGAGATGACATAACTGAATCCAATGATAAACTGCCTTTAACAATCATTTTTACATTATTGACACTGTTTTCCTAATGAATGTTGTTCAGTTGCTTTGACGCAATGTATTTTGTTTAAAGCGCTATATAAATAAAGGTGACTTTGACTTTGACTTTGACACCTGGTGGGGTACTCGTCCTTCCTGGTGATGCATATGACCTGACCGCAGCTGCACCATTTGTTGTCATAGAACAGCTGTCCATCTTCTGATCGAGCAACGTGATGCTGTCTTTCTGCTTTCAACGGAGCTGATACACACAAACAGTTCAGAGACCTGAAATACTTTCCCACAAATCATTTCAAACAGTCTTTACAAAAATTTGAATAAATACATATGGATTTTTCAGGAAAAATCAGGATTTGTCTTAAGAGCAATGACCTTTCATTTTTTTCTTATAACGATCATGTATAATTTGTAGACATTTATTATTAGGACTAATATTATGCATATTATTTCTTTTTTCTTTTTTTTTTCTTTTTATGTGTCAGAATAATATGTAAGAATCGAGATAAGAATGATATAAGAAATATAAATAAAAAAAGGGATAAAGTGAAATAATCTTTCCTATGGCAGTCCAGTCTTGGAGTATATCCAGGTCATACATGTACAATGTATGGTCATGGGACGCTCAGGAAACTAATCATACAGCAATAAAGCAAACTCACAGAAAAACACTCCCAAATTGATTTATAAAGTCTAATTGATTTTAGATTTTATAAAGGATATGTGACACAGTGACAGTTTTTTGCTTCTTTTCAGGACTGAGGGAATCCTTCTTTGTATTCTTCCTTGACTGCAGACCGTCCTTCCACAGTTCTGGTGCAAGAACACATCAGTCAGTTACACAGGTTATACAGCACGAGCTGCCATCTGTGGATTACCTGAAGTTATGTCTATACTGTGTCTGTCCTCTTCCAGTGATCTGATCTTCTCTTCCGGTTCACTCTGAACCGTGTCAAAAAGCAGGAGCTTCTCACTCTGTCATGAATATGATATATTAACATGTAATCTCAGAAATCAATGGAACACATTGAAGAAGCAGGAAAAAGAAGAAGTGTGAGAAGACTGTGAATATGTATAAAGTGTGGGGTCTTGTGAATGCTGGCTGGCTGCTTGCATCTCACAGTCATATTTGTTTTGGACAGATTCAAGCAGAGCTCATGATAGATACCTGGAATAATGCATATTAGCAAAAAACACCTAAAGCCATCATAATACCAGCAGCAAATCAGACAACAAACAGATGATTGTAGGAAGAGGAAGTTATCAAATATACAAATCACACTTGCTGGATTGTGTGCTGGGGCTAAAACAGAGCTCTGCATTGTAGGCCATTAACACCAGGATTTATTTGTCTTTATAACAAGGATCTTCAACACAGTGTCTCCTAGTTTTGGTCTTATTTACAGACTTCTATTATTATTAGACTTACTCTTATATTTTTCTTTCATTTATGAAAAATGTAGATTATGTCCAGTTTGAATACATTTATTTTTATTATTACTAGTTTATTTTCTATTTTTTATTTGTGAAAACTTGAAATATAAAATTTTAAACAATATAAACAAAAGGTTTATAATTATATATATATATATATATATATATATATATATATATATATATATATATATATATATATATATATATAGATTATTATAAAATATAATAATAGCTCTATAGTACACAATTATTATAATATATAATTATTAGATTAAATAAATACTGCCCTTTTGATTTCCTATAAAAACTATTTAGGCTTCCACGGAAATATTAAGCAGCACAAATGTTTTAAACACTGATAATAAGAAATGTTTTTGAGCAAATCATTTTTTCTTTTAGAATGAATGATGGGATTTGTAGTTCTTCATCAGAATGAAAATTTTGCATACCAAATTGCCATAGCATCAGATTCAGTACACGCACCAAATATTAATAATTGTATAGAAATTTGCTTGTTTTTGTTTTGTTTTTGTCAGGCAACAATGCATTAGAAGATGTAAACATATTTATAACACATTGCACTTGTTATAGCACTTATATATCATTGCTCTTTTTGATGTTTTTGATTGCTTCCACTGTCCTCATTTGTAAGTCGCTTTGGATAAAACCGTTTGCTAAATGAATAAATGTAAATGTAAATGTACTTGCAACCTTTATTCTAATTAAATTGTTTTTTTTTTAAAAACTACTCATTCACTGACTGCTTGTTTTCTTTAAAAACATTACCTGTTCTAATATTTTGTATTCTATCTATTTGTTTTCTTTTAATTTATTATACAATTAAAAAAAAAAAGC
The DNA here is from genome assembly GCF_963082965.1 of Carassius carassius. NCBI lineage: Eukaryota > Metazoa > Chordata > Actinopteri > Cypriniformes > Cyprinidae > Carassius > Carassius carassius. Next base: position 21,237,216 of record NC_081772.1, read on the forward strand.
CTTGCTACTTGTAGGTAAGCTAACTGAGACTTGTTACAGCACTTGCATATCATTGCTCTTTTGTAGATTTTAATTGCTTACATTGTCCCTTGGAAAAAAGTGTCTGCAAAACCCCCCCACAAAAAACCTACATGTAAACACACGTCCTCTTCATCCTCTTTATATCCTGGCCGGGATTTCTAAATTGCCTAAAATGTCCGGGTTTGGATTTGTTTAAATACTTGCTGAAAGTAATGACTGAAAGGGAGTTTGACCAATAGCGTGCAGCATTGTGCAAAATAGACCAATCGTGGCGCGCGAGAAGGCGGGATCTATGAAGGCAATGCAAAGCAATGCAAATATCTGACATGTCATATAATGTGTGAGGACTGTAGAGAACATGCAAGTCGATGGAAAACAAAGCCAAATTCCGGACATTTCCGGCAATTGAGAAATCCCAGCCAGTATATGTTTGGAATAAGAGGGTTTTTATTCAAGCACAGTGATATGAGAATTCGGTTTCAGCATCCCCCAGATGAAGAAACGTTTATCTCACATAAACATAAAACATGACTCTTAACCAAAAGAGGACGCTGTCTGCCAACATGTTAAATTCACACTGCATTCATTCACATTCCGATCATTGAGACAAATGTGTAGTGCACTACAAAGTCATCACAATGTAAAGTTTCAGTAAAATCTAAAACCATCTACTCATTCTTTTCTATTACTTGTTTTCATCATGTAGCTCAAATATGAGTTGGCCTTGTCCCAGAGACACCCACATTGGCCCTTAAATATTAATTTTGAAAGTTCAAGATGATAAAGATGTAGTTTTGAAGAGGTGTCACTACTTGTCATAAGGCTATTCTGCCTCCTCCACTAACAAGCCACAATCCCACCTGCATGTGCTGAAACACGCTGGCCAGAATCAAGTCAGTTGCAAACAGTTTCATTAGTCAAAATAGTACATTTCACTACTGTTGAAACAAATCCTGAAAGTGCATCTTTTGAACGTTCTGCAATAGATGCACTTTTGCATCATTTAGAAATGATTCACTCACATCTCGAAAGACTGATGTGGACATCCAGCAATGACTCCCCAAAGTACTTCATCTACAGGTCAGATATTAAAGGTAGAGAGAAACTTAAAGTCAGTAACACACAATTGGACATAATGTTTCATTTTATAATATCATTGTCCAACACAATTATTCATATTTGCTAAGAACTTTCTTCTGGTATTTCTGTTGAAACTGAAACTTTTTTTTACTAGAAGTGTTATATTCCATTTAATTAATTAATTTAATTAATTAATAATTCTATGCAACAATAGTTATTGTTAGGTAAAAATAAATAAATAAATAAAATAAATAAACATTTGGACTCTGAATGCACTGTAAGTCGCTTTGGATAAAAGCGTCTGCTAAATGCAAAAATGATTAATTAATTATTAAATTATTGAGACTGAAAGGATTACATGGTAACACTTTACAGTAAGGCTCCTTTAGTTCATGTTTGTTAATGTATTAACTAACTTCAATGAACAATACACTTATTACAGTATTTCTTAATCTTTGTTAATGTTAGTTAATGAAAGCACAGTTGTTCACTGTTAGTTTGCGTTAATTAACACTGCATTAACTATTGTTAACAATCACAATTATGATTTTAATAATACATCATCGTTATTATTGCATTGCTCTAAAGTAATTAAGATTAATAAATGCTGTAGAAGTATTAATCATTCTTAATTATTGTTAATTAAAGTAGTTAACTAATGTTAACCAATGGACCTTATTGTAAAGTGTCACAGATGACATAATATAGTTACATTATATATAAGGGCGGGAAGTGATCTAAAGATTTATTCAAAGATTTCTAGGCAATTCTGCATTCTTTGCCTTGTTCTCAGTAACTGACACTGGCTTCCACTTTTACACCTCCACAAACTCCAGCCAGTATCTCCTGTCCAGCCATCAGCCTGAATCAAAGTCTTCCTGCTCACCTGTCGTCTTCATGATGACTAACAGTAGATCTTATGTTTATCTCAGGTAAATCTTGAACAGCACTGATTCACACTTATTGTCATCCAGCATCATACTCCAATATAACTTACATGACAGTTTTTTTCCAGGTGGTTGCTGCTCTCTTCAGCCCGTGGCTCAACCTGTGACTGAGCAGATTCCCTCATCTGTCAGGAGTGGGAGCGACTGGAAGTGAACACAATGATGTTGGACATCAAATTGATGTTAGACATCAAGCATCCTGTGATATACCTCTATGTGTTGAACTTGGCTGGTGAACTGATTTTAATGTAATGCATCTTCTGCAGCTCAGAGGAGACTGTTGCCAGGAGCAGCATTAGTGTGCTTTCATTATGCTGCAGTTGCTGCAAACCCCAGAGAAACAGAGAAACCCATCAAAATGACCCTGACTGCTGTGAATGAGCTCACTAAGAAGACATGGCTGGAGAGGGTGGACACTGAGCCTGACGCATCTGCAGTGTTGATGAACTTTACTTGGATATGTATTTAGAAATGATGTTGGAAGCCACAGTTGTACATATTTTACCTTGCCAGCTACAGATATTTTTATATCAGCTGAGTGAAACACTCATTAAATAACTTTTACATTATTAATGTCATGCATGAGGACATGTTCTAGAGTGTTTAACTCTCGTGCGTCAGTTAAAAAAGTTACATATATCCGAAGTGGACAAAAATGTCCATGTCAAAAAACTATCATAAAAATTTTAAGCTTAGGAGCACAGACTTAAGTTTGGTCTCGTTTTAAAGGAGACCCATGGCAGATTGTTGTTGAAGTAAAAGAATAATAATAATAATAAGTTAACCCCCCCCCCCCCCCCAAAAAAAAGTTATAGAGGTTTAAGTTTATGAAAATGAGCTATGAACAATATTTTATATAACACATATAGTTTATGAAATTTGTTGAACTCTAAACCTGCTATAAAATCAAAGTCCTACATCTAAACAAGTTGTGTTCCAAATTTGAGGTTGATATCTCAAAAAATGTGCTTTCATTAAGATTTTGTTTTGGCGCCGTACCAAATTTTCCCATTTTTCTCTCTCAGATATTGCAAGCACACATACATTTTTTTTTAGCACATACATACAAACCACACTCTGACAGCCATACCAACACACACACACAATTTTAGTTGCATTTATTTATCCAACTGGCTCTATAATATACAGAAGCATAAAACAGGAATACAGGGAGTATTTGCATTATAGGCCAAACCTGAAAAAAGAAAATAATAATAATAAAAATAAAATGGCCCCATCTGGTCAAAAATAGAGAATTAAAGCCTATTAATAAAAATTGCATTATTTTACAGTTAAATGGCACTGTGGTTAAAAAAAGCAGCTTTAATAGGTTTCATTGGGATAATTTTTTCCTTAAGGTCTTGAGAGGGGGAACTATTTTTTTACTAATATATCACTGAGTGGAACACGTCACCAGCACTTTTTACTACACATTTAATTTATGAAAATATGTGTGATGGTATAAGGAAAAAAGGGTTTACTGAAAACAAATATTAAAATATTAGATTTTTTTTACAATTAGATGTCTTGTTAAAGGCATTTAATGTATAATATATAAATACAAACATATGGATATAGAAATATATATTTTCTTTCTAACTGTATACATAGTATATTACAATTCACACAGTAGTTTATCGCATGAACATCTATTATGCAGTGTATTACTGCAGCAGTTCCTTATGTATTATTTAGTATATTGTACTATATTCACACAACATATTATTCAGTATATTCAATATAAATGAAATTATTTAATATATCGATCATATAATATATAAGGAAATATCATTTATTTGCTTAAGGGATTGTATTATAATGTATAGTTGTCCAAAATGTCACACTGTTCAGATGCTGCTGTTGTGTATGTAACAAAACTTTGACTGTATATTATGACATTATAATAATGCAACAATTACAGCATTTACTCAAATTCATTAAGTTTTATTTATTTTCTTACACACAAAAAAAAACATTTCATGTCCAAACAGGCTAACATTATATACACACAGACACAGAATTCAGTTATATAAAAATTGCATCATATACGTATATTGTATTGATTAGTGTAACTATAGTATCTATAAAATCTACAGATATTCACATAGAGACCCTGTGAATGGAAAGTCTTTGTGACCTTTGCTCCACACTACACAACATTTACTGCATAATCTTTTCCTTCAATACAACAATTTATATGAAGACCTTTATACTGTAGTATGCGAATCATAAGATCTGCTCTTACTGACTCATGTGGTAAGTGTGGAAAAGGCCACTTGGTTTTGTTGTGTCATGCACAGAGAATACTCAAAAAACAGCGTGCAGGTCAAATCAACGTCACAGATGGGAATTTAGTCCATTTTACATCATCACACTGTATTTACAGGAAACTACAGTCCATTTTGAAAATGTAACACATTGTCTTGAGCTGCTTAAGATACATTTAATATAAAAAGATGATGATATGATATGTATGATGTGATCAAATATGATGTGTAAGGCAAAGAAAAAGATGTGCACACTAGGATTTCAAAATATTTTGGCAAAGAAAATGTAATTGACAATTTTTTCAATGTTGTACTTTTCATTCAGTGTGCATATTAATAATAATAATAATAATAATAATAATAATAATAATTATTATTATTATTATTATTATTAATATCATTATTTCCAAACAATCAAGATCTCTCTCTTCTACACATAAATTAAAATACAATTGATGTACATTTTTCGATTCAACTTTTTTTTGTTATTGTGAATATTAATAATTATTATTGTTATTAATATTAATATTTCCAAACAAACAAAACATCTCTCTTTTTTCCTCTACATACAAAAAAGAAAAAAATTATAATTGATGTATATTATCCAATTCAACTTTTTTTTACGCATTGTGAATAATAATAATTATTATGATTTATTTATTTGTTTCTTTATTTTATTTTTCAAACAAACAAAACCCCTTTCCCCATGTGAAATTTAATAAAATACTGAATTTTGTATTTATTTCCAGTACAACTTTTCACTTAGTGTGCATAATAATAATAATAATTATTATTATTATTACAATAACAAAACCTCTCTTCCCTATAGTTGGCTTACAAATTGAATAATTGTTTTTATTTATTTTAATTTTTATTAATTTTATTATTTTTTAAACATTATTCAGACATCTTTTTACATGTAGGAATAATAATAATAATAATAATAATAATAATAAATCTATTAAAATAATGCCAAGTCAAGCCCTTCCACAACATAACATGCTAGATTCCATATAAATGCTACCATTATGTGACATAATTAATGACTAATGGTAAGAATCCATTCTAACACACAGCTGTTTAAACTGGTTTGGTTGTTAGGAGGAGACTCAAAGTGTGGGTGGACCTCACACATCAGGTTCTGGAACAAGTGGTTTTAAGGGTTTTCCTGGAACGAGTATTCACAGGATTCTCTCTCTCTGTTTATTCGTGGACTCGTGCAATTCACAGAGTCTCAGAGTCACCTCAGATACCGGCATGAACAGAAGCTGGATTATGACTCAGTGTTCAAGCTAAGAACAGGTCTACCCCAGTTTAACACAGCCCACGCGCTGATCTTTAAAGTGCTGTCAGACTAAGAATAGTGGGTCAAACTGACATCCCACACCTGGACGTCCCAAAACTCCCTCCATTCAGAACAGAACTAAATCCTCTGCATATGCATGAAAACATAGACTGAGGCTGAAAAATAACTGCACACATACCTTACATTCAGTTGAGCAACATCAAATGGACCGTAGCCAAATTTTCCTATTGGAACAGAATGTGCATTCAAGTTCAAACCTGTATGTGTAACATTTCAGGGAATGTTCTTCTAGTGCATTCTATGGTTAGAATTCATAAGCATCATTTCAATGATTGCCTCATAACAAAGCAAGCATAGAACTACAGACTCATCTTGACGTATGTCACGGTATCGCCATTGTGACATAAGTGCTGTTGGTAGAAACGGTTGCTATGTTATGGCTCCTCCTCTATGCGAACAGTGCTTTCCAGTGCAAATGTCAGGTGAAGAAAGGTACAAAAGACAGTATCACACTAATTCTTTATTTACTTGGAGTTTCCGGTTTTTTTCTTTTTACTTGGATTGTCCATCTGTCTTGCTCTGTTTAAAGAGGTGGATACGAAACCAGACAGATCCTGCAGGTCATGCCTTTGTTTTCTACTGAAAAGAATGCGAATGCACATTTTCTGTTAAGCCAATAACTCTTAATTAGTTTCACTGTAACATGATTTCTCAAGATTATTTGAGCATGTTTTACAAGAAACTACTTTCAAAATGTCATGTTTTAACTCAAAGTATCTTTATAATTATTCATCAGATTTACTAGCAATTTTGGAGGTAAAATTGTTAAAATTCCAGTCTATAGTGATTGACTGATGGTTTCATTTTGTTTTAAGTGATATCATGGAAAATACTAAAAAGATGGTGAAGTATGATGGCTGTCACTAGAAAATTTATAGGGGGAGCCCCAGAAAAAAAGTGCAGGGGAATATGGTGGACCCCACAAATCTGCATCATGTGGAACATCCAGGGGCCTTCCATGTGGGACGTTTCACTTCACTTACTTAAACTTGAACTTCACATTCATATATTACTTCTGAAAAAGGTTCAGAATTTAGTAGAACCCTTTTTGCACTAAAAAACAAACAAAAAAAAAAACACCTTTGCATGGTAAGGAATTAAATACTGGCCCCAAGTATTTCACTTATAATGTCTGAATGTAAGCAAGTGTCATCCGCAAGCAAAAAATCATGTTTTCAATTAAATCATTTGTAATTTATCAGGATTTTTCCTTTTCCAAAGTTTTTTGTAATCACATGCAACCATTGATCTGTTTTGTAATTTCCAGACCTTACCTTTCATTTTAAAAAGGAAACCAAACAGTGTCGGATATAGAATTTGTGTAAAGGTGATTTTTAGTAGATGTCTGAAGTTCCCTGTAAGTCCCCACATGTGTCCTATAGCAGGGTAACCACAATGACCACATCTTCACCTAACATTTACAAATCTGAAAGATATATATTATTACTTGCATTGCATATATATTATTTTCCTTATATATAGGTTGATTTTTTTAAGAAAAAAAATGCAATGCAAGTTTCCCAGCAAAAATAAAATAATAAATAAATAAAATTATACTCTCTCTCTCTCTCTCTCTCTATATATATATATAGTTACATAATGCAAAGACATTGTCACTGTACCTCAAACAACGAACAAACAAACAATAAATAATGTTGATATCAAGAGCTATTTCTAGCTGCATATATATTTCCTGCATTATTAATAGTCCCCCTCTCATTACTTTCATTCATGAGCTCTTGTCATTCATTTTCCCGTGAGTTTGGCTCTCTGTGTATCACCAGGTAGATTCTAATGTGTAATTGGAAAATTCACATTTTCATTCTTACTTCGCGGAGTCATCTTGAGGGAAATTCTCTAAATAAAAGCCCGCAACGAGTTCCCCTTTTTTTCAGTGTAGTCAAGATAGCTGCAAATGGAAATCCCCAAGTGAAATATGGAACCGAGGCGCAGCTATAAAAGCGCGTCGCGCCGCCCTCTCCGCACACTTCACTATTGAGCACGACACAGCGAGCGTCGCGATGGATGTACACAGAGCTGGCGTGATCAACTTTCAGGATTGTGATATGGATCAAATGGATACGAAAAACAGGAAAATGCAACCCTGCGAGGATCGCGTCGACAGCGGCGTGGATTCTCTAAAGGAAGACGAGTATAGGAAAATCGTGGAGGAAATGGAGACTTTGTCTTTGCCTGGCCCGAGCGTCAATAAGGGGATGTGTGAATCTTGGACAGAAGATATCACTGAGGACGGAGACACGTAAGTGTAACATTTTTTTAAAAGAAAAAATAATGCAATGCAATGCAATGCAAAAAAAAAAAAAAATGTGGCTAAAGCGGTGCAGATATTGACCCATTTAATGCAAATTGCTAAATTTGTGGACAAAAATCTGAGTCTAAAATTAGTTGTTGATAACATGAATTGAAACAATGCATTACTATTGCCTTCGCTCGTACAATATTGATTATTTATTTATTTTTATTGGGAGCAACTGTGCAGTTTTGACTCTACAGTTATAGTTGTAAAAAAAATTTCACCTACCTTTTTAGAGAAGTTATGCAAATAGTTTTATTTGCGGATTATCGCTGAAGTGCGGAAGTAAACAAAGTGGGAGGAGCTTGAGAAACAAAGTGCGCAGGCAGGAAAGTCCCTGGCGCGCGGCCAAGCGCAGATAATGTATCAGCCGCACTGGTTGGAAATAACCTTCAAAACTCCATTCTTGCGAAACAGCCGCCTGCTTTTTACTGTGTGTGTCTGCTTAACCACATCCTCTGAGCGTGTTCTTAAAATATTTTCTAAAAAAAAAAACCTCCCACTTTATTTTCCAGGTATCTTCACCTTGCCATCATTCAAGAGGCAGAAGATTATGCCATCCAAATTATCAAACAGTGTCAGAACGACCCCTTCTTGAACAGACAGAACAACCAAAGTGAGGTAACTGAACTTCAACAAAGAGCTACTCATTTAAAAAAAAAAAATCACAATTCACACCTCAAAATCAGAGCTTGTTTTCCAAACCTGACTAACATCTAACCTCCATCCGCAGACTGCACTGCATCTCGCCGTCATCACAGACCAGCCGCACATGGTGGACAGACTACTAAAGGCCGGCTGTGATCCCCGGCTTGTCGATCAAAGTGGAAACACAGCCCTCCACATCGCCTGCAAAAGAGGCTCTCTAGCTTGCTTCTCAGTACTGACTCAGATTCAGACCCAGCATCTGCACTCCATTCTCAGCTTCCCAAACTACAGCGGTAAGTCATCATGTTGAGTAACAAAGAGTTTTTGAAGCACTGTCCTTCAGTTTATCAGAAAAAAACAACTGTCTCTATATAAAACTCACCATTTTGAGTACAAAAGAGTGCCGGTTTTAAAGTACCATCCTTCCTTTATATTACAGGACACACGTGTCTCCATATAGCAGCAATTAACAACTACCTCTCAATGGTGGAGAGTCTGGTCCAGCTTGGGGCAGACGTAAACGCAAAGGTACGGTATGATTTCAAAACACTCTGCAGCTTCATAAATGACTCTTACATATGCGTTTTAAGAGAACTAATGTGTGATTTCTTGTGTTCAGGAGCAGTGTAGCGGCCGTACGTCACTCCATTTGGCCGTGGACCTGCAGAACCTGGATCTGGTGCACACACTCATCGCTCTGGGAGCTGATGTTAACAGTCCAACCTATGGTGGATACACACCGTACCACCTGACCTTCGGCCGACAGAACGGCGAGATCCAGAGGCAGCTTTACAGCCGGACGGCCCAAGAGCTCAGGGCCATGCCAGAGAGCGAATCAGAGGAGAGCGATGAGGAGTGCTTTTCTGATGAAGATTGTGTAAGTTTCCTTATAAACTTGAGGAATGTAATATCTAATAAGAATAAAAAAAAATATTTATATATGCATACGACTATACTATTTATATTAACACTTCTTTTACATTTTTTACAGATGTATGATGACATCCAGTTCTGTGGGAGATAGTCTGGCCCTCAGCACAACATTCCCCATAATGCACAGCAGCGAAGGCTGTAAGTACTGTCTCACGGTCTGGGACGGGGTGTGCCATATCCCAGGACGCCAATCCCTTGAAGGGACTCCGCAGAAGTGGAAAAGAAGAGCTGAACTGTTCCCGGGGGCATTATAGCGGTGGCATTGTTAACCATGGAAAGAACCCCAAAGATAGCTGGACCAATATTTTTGAAGCCAAAGAGTTTGGAAAATATGTATATTTTGTGAATATATATAGAGATCTATTTTTATATTTGTAAATATGTGAAATGAACACTTGTCAATGATGTGTATAGTCTTTATATTACACTGTGAAAATAATTTTTTTACATTAAAAACAAAAGAAATGACACGAATTCTGCGTCGGGGTGTTTCTTGTATTGAATGTGCTGGACTGATTTCAGAAGGCCTGGAAATTTTCTGAGTTGTGAAACTTGTGAAAGAACATGTAAACCCCTGTAGTGGTGGGAATACCAGCACATAGTGTCGGCTCAGAAAAAAGCCCTTGGTGTGTACAGTTACCGTATCATTTCCTTTCTGGAAAACATGAGTCACGTAGATGCGTCACTATAGTTTGAATAAAATTCCTTGGGTCTGCGAAAGTGGAGTGATGAATATCTGACTCACGCTCGGTATGAACTATGAAGTTCCCCACAAGAAAGAGAAATGAACACCCGACCACTAGAAGTGTGAGGTTCATAAGCTTTACATTTTTATTGCCAGGATTACGTTATGTGTGTGACCATCCATAAACCTCATGATGGATCAGTGCAATTTTTGGATTACACAGATCGCCACCTAATTCAAAGTCATAGCTAAAACACCATTACTCATGTTTCTGGAGACGGGGGAGCCAGGAATCATGCATTTTAGGGAAAATCCATAGCTTTGTTCTCCTGACAATGTACAGCATACTATTAAAAACCATTGGAAGATTTCAGTATGTGACATGCATCATCTCCATCACTGTCACATGGCGAGAGGTGAATTCCAACTTCATACCATATATACCGGTACACACACACATATATATATATATATATATATATAGCAAAAAAAAAAAAAAGGCTGCATTCATTTAATAAAAAAATACAGGAAACAGTAATATTGTGAAATATTATTACAACCTGAACTGTTTTCTGTTTGAATATATTTTAAAATTCCTGTGAAGTAAAGCTGAATTTCCAGCACCATTACTCCAGTCTTCAGTGTCACATGATCACATTCTAATATGCCGATTTGCTGCTCGAGAAAGAAAAGATTATTATTATTAATGTTGAGAACCGTTGTGCTGGAAACCGAATCCTTTTTTTTCAGGGTTCTGAATTCCGAAAAGAACATTTAGAATATAAATCTTCCATAACACTATAAATATCTTTGATCGATTTAATGCATCCTTGCTGAAAGTGTTAATTCCTTAATCTGATTATTTCTTATCAATCATGTATACGTGGATCAGATTTACTAGGAGAACTCCACAGAAATGATCATCTCAACTCATATTTGTTCATATTTTCAGTTACGCCTCAAAGTTGTGTAGTATCTGTTTAAGGAAAAACACTTTTTATACTACGGAATGAGGGCGAGGCAGATCATCAGTGTAATTATTAAACTCAAAAGCACGTGTTTGACATTCCTTGCGTGATAATCTCTAGTCTACCCTAATCGACTCTTGTTACACTCAAGACGCTCAAAGTCCACAGACAATGGCATGGAATGAAAAACATGTTTGTGAAAGAATTCCCTGTTGTAAAATCAGCTCGGGAAAACACAGGATGTAGCAAAAATGAAAGATGTGCATGCTGGGGACTCCCCCAGTAACATATTCACTCAAGACATGTCCTTCTGTTATACGAGAAGAAAAAGACAAAGGAAGAGAGCAAGAGTATTTTTCTTAAAATGTATTTAATGGGACGGGGAATTTACACGAGAACAAAAGCTCAGAACGTATCTCAAAACTGCGAGCAGCACCTTGGAGATCTCAGTCCCTCTCAGCCAGACACACTAAATGAGTGTCCAACTCCGACTCTGACAGAATCCTGGAACGGAGCAAATGAGCAAAACCGTCAGAAATATAATTTGTGAAGCATGCTCTGATTATAATACCCGTCTGGCATAAGTGACACGTCAAAAGTGACATAAATGAGGCATGTTGCATCATTTGACAAATATCATTACTGAAGTCATCGACTGCCTTTCTAGAAGTGACAGAGTGTGGATCTCTCCGTGTAGATGGTGAACACCGTTCTTCCACCCACCTGAATTTCGGATCCTCTGCTGTGATGACGCCAACCTCCAACTCAGATGGCTTGAAATCGATCGCCAGAACGGTTGATAAACAAGTGATCGCCGTCTGCGGATGGAAATGCTTTATTAGTCCCAATCTACTTATTAAATATGATTTTTAAGTAGTATATTATTAATATAACCCTTCTTTGTTCAACAGATTCACAAATATATAGATTAGCAATTCTGTTTACAAAGAAATTGTGTAATCAGGAAGCATATAAAACCAAAACGTTGTGTAATATCTCTAACTACATTATTGAGCAAAAGCAAGTTTCGAAGAAGTTGATATTTCCACTCCAAAGAAACAGCGTGGTCAGACACAGATCTATTGAAACACCTTGGGGCCAGTTGCTGAAATGTACCAAGATTGCTCAGAAAAGTAAAGTTAGTTCGCAAAGAAATGTAGGTTTTTGAGGAAAACATTCCAGGATTTTTCTCCTTATATAATAGACTTCAGGGGGGATCAATGGCTTAAAGGTCCAAACAGCAGTTTCAGTGCAGCTTCAAAAAGCTAAACTTAAAAAGTATTATTATATTTTTAAGAAAATGACTGATCGCTTCGCTAGATAAGACCCTTATTCCTTTTAAAGCTGCATTGATGCCCACTGAAGTCTATTATATATGGAGAAAAATCCTGGAATGTTTTCCTCAAAAACCTACATTTCTTTGCATCTGAAGACAGAAAGACATGAACATCTTGGATGACATGAGGGTGAGTAAATGATCAGGAGATTTTTAATCTGGAAGTGAACTAATCATTTAAATACTAAGCTGATGTTAGCAGCTGGAATCAATTCCGATGAAGCGGTTCTCAAATGTTTTCTTGAATTCTGAATTTTAAAAGCGACTGCACCTCAACTGTCTGCTCAAACGTCCAGTCGAATTTCTTCTTCACTTTTTTCTCCAGGAAGCTTGTAGCCTCTGTCTGCTTCACACCTGCAGCCGTGGCCTTGAAGCCACAGTAATAACCTGCCGGGTCACACTTATACACCTGTGGCCCGAGCTCCTCATCTACACCAATAACAATCATGCCTGGAAAAGATACAACAGCACAACACATAAAGGAGTTTTACAGCAAGTTCTGCATAAACAACCAGCATGCAATGGACAATGCATGTTTTATAAAGGCACATTTTATTCTTTTTAAGACCAAGTAAAGAAAAATTAAACAATAAATTTAAGAGAACACAATACCAAGTTAAACAAGAAAATAAAAACAATTCTGTTACTTGAAATTAATGAAAGAATAACTGAAAAAATGTAAACAAAATCTTACTTACAGCAGCCGAGCGGCCTCATCTCTGCATTCTGCGTGTAAACCTGAGAGATGTCGGCAATCCTTTTACAAAGCATGTCTACTGGAATCTCATAACCATACTTGTACTTCCAGTTGGCCGCCTCATAACGAGCTCGCTGCACTTGAGACCTGCTGTCAGCTGAACGCAAAACACAAGCCATGAATGAGCGCATCAGTTCCAGCAGACACCATGAGTATGAGTATGTGGATGAGATCTGTACCTGTCATTCCTGACATCACGCAGCCAATGTTCTCTGTGATTCTGAATAAGTGAGTGACAGTGGAAGAATCAAGCAGCTTGTCCTGGAAAACACAGATTGTTTCAGATCACCAGCACCACTGGAACTGAACGTACCAGTAGCATAAAGAAAAGTCACTTTTCCACTATTAGTTCTGCATGTTTACGCCACAGAGAAGAAATTCCAGGATGGAAATTAAAATGAATGTTCAAATGTGGGCAAATAGTGAAATTGCATCATTGTTTACTTCTCAAGTCAGTGAAATACGGCTGACTCCGAAAGATGGTTCTCGGATGCCCCGGACGAATTTAGCTGGAAAAAGTGTGCATGACAGCAGACTTACTGGGACTTTTTTCTGTGTGACGACTACTGCACAGTCTTTCCCCCGAACAGCAACTGATGTCAGACCACCCTGGTTTATGGCCTTGAATGCATATTCTGTAAAAACATAATGAAATTATTTTAAATTATTATAGGTTAAAAGTTACTTGCAAAGTTTGGCACTTTTCTCTGATAGCTTCGACATTCGAAAAAAAAAAAAAAAGTTTAGAGATCCTCAAAAAATTATATAAAATATTATATAAATGAAAACTGCCTCTTAGAATAAAATGTATTATTTTACCAATATGTCTTAACAATCACAACAATGTACCAACTCCAGTAACTACAGGAGTTTGAGGTTTTGTGTATTTTACAATGACTTTTTAGCAAAAATAAAATAAGATTTACAAGAAATATCCTGGTCCTTTTTTATTTATTTATTTTTTTCATATTATTTATGCACCTGATACTATCGTGCTATTTCAAATATATATCGTTGTTGCCAAGTTGTTTACAGAATTGTTCGATAAAATTGTCACAAATTGACAAAGATTGCGGTGTTTCGGCGGAAACTGCGGTTGTCATGGTAAAGTTCGGTAAAGAAAACACAAACCGCCTCACCAACATATGCATCGATGCACATAACTGCTGCATTTGATCAATTAACATCCATTTATAACATCATTTTCAACTGAAATCTGGAGATTTGTAATACAATTATTATATTAAACATCATTGAGCCGATTCTCCATCACTCTCGATCTGCTAGTGCTAACGGTCTAGCGACTAACTTAGACTTTATAAAAAAAGAGAATAGAAGAAGAATGCACACATACAGGGTGAAGAGATGTAATGTGACAGGATAATAATGTCATGAGTTTAATAATGCCATGAGCAGCTGGTGTCAGAGACTGACTGAGAGGTGCACTGCAGACATGACTGAGCACTTACAGCTCTTACTCAGGTCTGTACTCACCTACTTGGTAAAGTCTTCCCTCCGGAGAAAAGATGGTGATGTGACGGTCAAACCCCGCGCTAGAACCCCGGGACATGTTTCTAAGAAATGTATTAACCGTAAAATTGATGAAGTATGGCAGGCTACACCATAGACAGTAAAAGAAAGGGCTACACAGAATAGCAACATGCAGAACGAATGACCCGGAAGCAGTGGATACTAGTTTTTCCGGGTCAGTATCGGACTCCATACTGCCATTTTAATTTTAATTTTTTTTTTTTTTATAATTAAACAATTTTGCATTTGAAGAAATGTTATATAATGTGTATTTGCTTTCTTTGATTACAATACTTTTATCCCGTTCATTTTTTTTATTATTATTTTTTTAACTGTACTGGCAGATAATGGACACATAAGAGAGTAGGTCTAAAAAATGCTGGGGGTTTTTCAGTCCACTTTTGGGTCAAATTTGGATTATGATTTAACTGTAGTATTAAACTATACATTTAATTTGAAGTTAATATATTTTAAGCATCTTAAATTGCAACTTAATCATAACAAAATGACATTACAATATGTTTAGCCTATTTTGTTTTTGTTTACCATAGATGCTTGTCAGTAGCTATGGCAGTACAATTTAACCACATTTTAAAGACAATAGAAGAAGCCTAATTATTAAAAATGACATACAAAGAAAATGTACTTAAGTACCTCAAGGCTCAGTACTAGGGCTGTTACTCTCTCTCTCTCTCTCTCTTTTTTACATGTTACCCTTGGGAGATATCATCAGGAAACACAGTGTTAGCTTTCACTGTTATGCTGATGATACTCAGCCCTATATTTCTTTGCAGCCCAGCGAAACATATGTAAAACTGCATTTTTCCATCTCAAAAATGTATCTTAATTACGGCCTATGCTCTCAATTTCAAATGCAGAAATGTTAATCCATGCGTTTATGACGTCAAGGTTAGATTATTATAATGCTTTATTTGGTGGTTGTTCTGCACGCTTGGTAAACAAACTCCAGTTAGTCCAAAATGCAGCAGCTACAGTTCTTACTATAACCATATTAGCCCGGTCCTGTCAACACTGCACTGGCTCCCTATCAAACATCGTATATATTTTAAAATCTTGCTAATTACTTATAAAGCCCTGAATGGTTTAGAACCTCAGTATTTGAATGAGCTCTTGTTACATTATAATCCTCTACGTCCGCTGCGTTCTCAAAACTCAGGCAATTTGATAATACCTAGAATATCAAAATCAACTGTGGGCGGCAGATCCTTTTCCTATTTGGCGCCTAAACTCTGGAATAACCTACCTTACATTGTTCAGGAGGCAGACACACTCTTGCAGTTTAAATCTAGATTAAAGACCCATCTCTTTAACCTGGCTTACACATAACATACTAATATGCTTTTAATATCCAAATCCGTTAAAGGATTTTTAGGCTGCATTAATTAGGTAAACTGGAAACAGGGACACTTCCCATAACACACAATGTAAGTACTACAGTAATGCTACATCATTAGAAGAATGGCATCTACGCTAATATTTGTCTGTTTCTCTCTTATTCCGAGGTCACCGTAGCCACCAGATCCAGTCTGTATCCAGATCAGATGGTCACTGCAGTCACCCGGATCCAGTACGTATCCAGATCAGATGCTGGATCAGCACCTAGAAAGGACCTTGCATCTCTGAAAGACAGCACAGACCAGGACAACTAGAGCCCCAGATACAGATCCCCTGTCTCGGAGGAGCACCAGGACAAGACCACGGGAAACAGATGATTCTTCTGCACAGTCTGACTTTGCTGCAGCCTGGAATTGAACTACTGGTTTCGTCTGGTCAGAGGAGAACTGGCCCCCCAACTGAGCCTGGTTTCTCCCAAGGTTTTTTTCTCCATTCTGTCACCGATGGAGTTTCGGATCCTTGCCGCTGTCGCCTCTGGCTTGCTTAGTTGGGGACACTTCATCTACATCGATATCGTTGACTTGATTGCAAATAAATGCACAGACACTATTTAACTGAACAGAGATGACATAACTGAATCCAATGATGAACTGCCTTTAACAATCATTTTGCATTATTGACACACTGTTTTCCTAATTAATGTTGTTCAGTTGCTTTGATGCAATCCTGTATAAATTTTGTATAAATTTAAACTATAATATAGTTTCAGTTTATTGCACTTAACATGAAGTGTTTTCCCTGTGCTCTAAAGGCCCTTGAATGTTTTATTAACTGATTAAAACTGGTTTAAAAACTGATTCCACATTGGTTTCCATATATAATTAGTGGTTTTTCATAATTAGCCAACATTTACAAGGAAACCTTTGGACCCTTAATAATCTCCTCAAAGATAATACTATCTCAGAGTTAAGGAAAACAGACTTTTATCTCTTAAATACATATTTATGAATTTGAGCGAGATGTCCTTGACCCAAATCTCCGAGTTAAATGTTTGGCTGTAATGACTTGGTGTTGCAGAAGGTGCTGACCACACGCTTGTGAATGTTGTGAATCTTATCTATAAGAATGATCTGTTTCAGAGAAAATAGTTCAAACTGATCTCAATCTCAACTCACTTCCTTTAGGTTTTGGTATTTGATTCTTCAAAGAATAGCTCATACAAGTAGATTAAAAAATAAATAAATAATAATAATAAAATAGATGTGTATTTTTATTTATTTCAGCCCGATAATAGTGTGGAATTTTTTCATAGGCAAAAGCGGAAAAGAAATGTACCAAAAGTATTTGAAGTGTATAAATTGGTGAGAAACGGGGCCATTTTTTAAAACACCTAACACACTGAAATCCCCTTGTGACCCAATTCAACTTCGGAGAGTTCAATGTGGGAGTATATCAGAGCTGTTTCCTGCTCTCTCACAGCCTTTCCACAGGTATAGCGCAGATCGAGTTTTGATATGGTGTGACTCTGAAAGTGTGTAAATACCAGAACATTCATAATGGTCACTGTCCAAAATAAAGCCACTATAAATGGAAAATGATGACTATAAATAGAATGTGTGGGAAAATAGATATAAAACAAATGAATTATATATTTAACAATCAGTCTGAAATCACCGAAAGAAAAGTCCCTGTCAACACTTCCCATTTTATTAATCTGTAAAGGAAAGTGTGAATGAAGTCTGTTACAGCATGAGATTTGTACACACAATATTGGCTACAAACTTCTCCTTGACTACTCCTTTAACATCATTTTTGAAGCTTTATATTATGCTTAATATATAGCTTCAAAAATGATGTTAAAGGAGTAGTTCACAAAAAAAGGAAAATTTGCTGAAAACCTACTCATCCTCAGGTCATCATCAGAACAGATTTGGAGAAATGTTGCATTAGGTCACTTGGTCCCCAATAGATCCTCTACAGTGAATGGGTGCCATCAGAATGAGAGTCCAAACAGCTGATAAACATCACAATAATCCACAAGTAATCCACACAGCTCCAGTCCATCAGTTCCTGTGAAGTGAAAAGTTGCATGTTTGTAAGAAACAAATCAGTTAAGATTAAACAACATTTGCAAGGGAATTAAATATATTTTTCTAAGGGGCTCTGTGGAATTGAGGTTATGGCTAAAGGTGTTGCAAACTTAGTTATCACAGATATCACATTAGCTTGAAGTTGGGTGAATATAGGCTTGGAAACCAAATCTCCTCTTTGATTCTTAAGGGATTTGTTTCTGCCACCCCAGCAGAACTCTATTACGTGATCTTGATTGCACCTATGAAATATGACAAATGCTATTAAGCTTTGGCGGAGTCAGGTATGACGAAACAAGTTCTGTTCACCGAAAGTCATTACTGAGTGGACATGTGTCATGGCATGTTATGGGTCTGACATGGCAACGCTAAGTAAAGGCACTGTGAGTGAATCATGAATATCCCAAAATTCCCTTCACACACGCAAAATGAAGTGACTAATGAAGCTCTGCATGCTGCTTGAATTTTGAGTGTAAATGGATTGTGCCAAAAATAATTGTGCGGTCACTGCTTGTGTTCTATGGTAATAAAAAAAAATGCATTTTATATATATATATATATATATATATATATATATATATATATATATATATATATATATATATATATATATATATTCCCTTTATAGTTCCCTTTATAGTTAAATAATTTTCTATATTGAATTATTAATTACATTATTTATATGATGTATCTATCTATCTATCTGTCTGTCTGACTGTCTGTCTATCTATCTGTCTGTCTGTCTGTCTATCTATCTGTCTGTGTCTGTCTGTCTGACTGTCTGCCTGTGTCTGTCTGTCTGTGTCTGTCTGTCTGTCTGTCTGTCTGTCTGTGTCTGTCTGTCTATCTGTCTGTTTGTCTGTCTGTTTGTCTGTCTGTCTGTCTGTCTGTGTCTGTCTGTCTGTCTGTCTGTCTTTCTGTCTATCTGTCTGTCTGTCTGTCTGTCTGTGTCTGTCTGTCTATCTGTCTGTTTGTCTGTCTGTGTCTGTCTGTCTGTCTATCTGTCTGTCTGTCTGTCTGTCTGTCTGTCTGTCTATCTATCTGTCTGTCTGTCTGTCTGTCTATCTGTCTGACTGTCTGTCTGTCTGTCTGTCTATCTGTCTGTCTGTCTATCTGTCTGTTTGTCTGTTGGTCTGTCTGTCTGTCTGTCTGTCTATCCGTCTGACTGTTTGTCTGAGTCTGACTGTCTGTCTGTGTCTGTTTCTGTGTCAGTCTGTCTGCCTATCTGTCTGTCTTTCTGTCCGTCTGTCTGTGTCTGTCTGTCTGTCTGTCTGTCTATCTGTCTTTCTGTCTGTCTGTCAGTCTGACTGTCTGTTTGTCTGTCTGTCTCTCTCAATTAATAATATTATTATTGTTATAAAGCAATATAATACAAATGCAAACATTACTATTTCACATAATTATTTATACAAATCATTGCAAATAATATATACTGTACATCATTATTTAATATTCATTAAAAATAAAAAAGCAACTTCAACTAAACTTCTCTAAAAATTATCGGAAAAAAAATCTGATTTGTTTGCAGCATAACAATTTAATTTAGCAGTTTATTTTTATTAAAATATTCGTACTTCTCAATGTAACACTGCAGTATCCTGCAAAAACCAACATGAAAACATGTATTATAACACTCAAACCACATGTCAAGGTGTAGTTAGTACTTCTGTGCAGTGAAGGGCACACAAAATTTTGAATAAAATTCACTCTTTTACATTTCACCAGCTTCCGTTAAACAGTTACAGTTCCTCTTTTCTAAAATCCCCTGAACTTTCCCTAATCAAGTCCAGGTGCTTGATAATGCGTATCCCAAAAAAGCATGCAAAGCCACTGAGTGCTTCAGAAAAAAAAAATAATATTGCTGATACAGGTCTATAAATTGATCAAGAGTTTGTTTAACTGTCTTTGGTAAAAACAGAAAGCTGCTTTCAGATCAGCTGCCAGCTGCTTCCCAGAGCAGTGTTTGAGGATTTTGTGCTCCTGTCAATGGGAGGATATTGACCTAGGACATAGAGTGGGGATTTACACATCTGTAATTGTTCAGCCGCTCTGGAGAATTCCCTTGTGCATGTATCTATTTGCTTTTCGATGACCGAGACGTATAATATAACATGAACCAGACCACAGTGGGTAAATGCTTTTCTACTGGCGTCAACATCTGCTACTTCTGTCACACCTTCACTGATGGCAAGTCCGTATTTTGATGGTGTCTGTAGAGGCCCGACTTGAAAACATGCATCAAAAAGCAAAAAAGCCAACGGTTATAGCACGCTCTGCAAAATGTGTGAAAATTGGCATTTGAGTTATAGGAACAGGGTTTTTGGTCGATGCAGTGCACAATGTAGCAAAAGCATTTACCACAAATCTTTGATGTGGATATGCATATTTTCCCCCAAGACATGAAACAAGACTCTCATCTCTTTATGTTCATGTGACAATATGTAAAAGGAACTGTGCCTCTCCAGGGGTTATTTTTCAGGGTATTGATCCAGTTACGTCAGCAGTCGCACACATGTACCACATTAGAGATAAGGGGAGTTCCTTTCTTTCCTTTTTTAATAGTAGCAGACTTCTTTTCATGAAAGTTTCCTTGAAAAAAACAAAACAAAAAAAAAAGGACAGTGAATTCTCTGAATTAAACAACTGACTATTTGTGCATGTACCCTTTTGGGGCAATTAAAGAAGTGCTGTAATTCACTTGGATAACACATGTAAACAGAAGCTGTGTCCGAATATACCTACTTCCATAAAACAGTACAGCAAAAGAGTAGTATATCTGAATTCATAGCAGTAAGCAAAAAGTACCTGAATGACCTACTATGTCCGGCAAAATTTTTATGTGCTAATTTTTTTGGACACTTTACTATCCCATTAGGCCATGCAAGATGATTTGTGAATGGCAGTGATATGATGCAACAATGTTAAGGTAACACATTTAGTACATCAAAATTTCATACACAATACCTATTTTTTAACAGTAGCAAGGTTAGTTTCAAACCAAATTTAGTACTTACTCCAGGGTTATTCAAATCTTGTCCTGGAGGGACAATGCATTGCAGAGTTTAGCTTCAACTATAATCAAACACACCTGAGCATGCTAATCAGTGTCTTCAGGATCATTAGAAAATCACAGGTAGGTGAGTTTGATAAAGGTTGGAGCTAAACTCTGCAGTTCATTGGCCCTCCAGGACAAGATTTGAATAACCCTGACCTACTAGATTGTATGCAATTTTAGATGTAGCTAGAATACTGTGATTTTTGCTAATGCAATACTTGGTGCCGTTTTACTATTTCCAACATAAAAAATTATTTTAGACATAATTATTCAGAAATAGTGTTTAAAAAATAAAGTTTTAGAGCAAAAATGTTGAAAAATCTCACCTCACGCTTATAGTTTTTATTCAAATACATCACATGCACTCAGATGGCCACATGATCTAGACAGAAAACTTCTATACAATTTCATCGCACCCGAAGCTCGAATTGGTTCTGAAAATTCAGCATATGCATGTGGTCAAAACTTCATGCAGCTCCCCCACAATTCATTGGATATCAAGGACTTCCAGTAGTAAAAAGGCAGCTTCAGCGTAACTTATCGAAGTAAAATATTTAGAGGATTGCCGTTTTAATTGCATTATACTAGCATGTACTTGCATTTTTTTCACTCCGCACAAAGTGTGCATGTGCTACTGCAGATATTTGAACAGGCTCCAGAACATGGAGGTACAGAAGAAGCCACAAAGTTTATAGCTTAAGGCTAGATAGACATCACAAGTTTTTATTAGTTGAATACATACAGTAGACATTTTTAGATGTGTTGTAAATAAGTGCAGAACATATAGTATTTGTGGCATATTACAGGCCAATTAACCAAATTTAGTTTTTTTTATTCTTGTGGATTGGGGTATAAACAAATAGACTGCTGTAAAATGGCAGTAAAACAACCTAATTTCTTTGCCTGTAATATAAATAATGTCAGGTAGCATCTACTGCAAGTTTGCTCATGTCTCAGCAATTCCTTCCTCTGGCAATAATCAGACTACTGGTGTATATGTAAACTGATAAACTACCACAAACTGAAGACTTGATTTATGGCTTCAACTAAAGGCAAACGGTGTAATTTCTGCACCTTTAGCAAAACCAATTACAGTAGATTTGCAAAAATAATGACTTGAACACCCCCTCATTGGCCGCACGCTAGCCCCAAACTCACACTATTGGTTGAGTAAACGTAGCAGTGATGGGCTTGTCAGAATGCTCAAACAAACACAATACTGTGATAAAGACAGAGTACTGATACTTTTGGGGGAAATCAACCTTCTGTATAAGTGATTGACTGAATTTTTCTGCTGGTGCGGCAAGAGGAACAATTTGTTCATCAAATAAAAATTAAAGGTGTCATATGATGCGATTACAAGTTTGAGACTTAAGTCTCAAACCCAACAGAAAAGTTTCAGAAGTAATGTACAGTATGTGGAAAATAATGTATTTTTGAACATTAAACTGCATAAGCACATTTCATTACACCAAATACACAAGAAAAAAAATATTTTTAGCAACATCATATGACCACTTTAAAGCAAAACCAAAATCTCCCTGTTCTCATTAGGATTGTGTAACCAGCAGAGTAACTGCCATAGCAAGGCCCCGTTTACACGATGGGAAAACGCAGATATTTCCCTGCGTTTTGGCCTGTCATTTACACGAAAACGCAGTTTTTATCCCTGAAAACGATTATTTCTAAAAACTCCGGCCAAAGTGGAGATTTCTGAAAACGCCGGTTATGTGTTGCCGTGTCAACTGGGAGAAACGGGGTTTTAGGTTCTCAAACGTCACATTATGCGCCAGAAAATGCTTAACATGTGAGCGCCCTATGTTTAGAGTTTGTTTGGGTAACGTTACTGTTTGATCATGGATGCTGTTAAGGTGGTACTCATTTTTATGTTTGTGCAAACGCTTTTGGTCTGTTTGCATTTGCAAACACAACTGCTGTATTATATCGAACCTCGCGCCATGTCTGTGTTGTTTTGAAAGGAACAGGAAGTTGCTCGATTTTGAGGATTCTGATTGGCTTGCATGGCTTTATCCTTCTCCCTACACTGCTGCCCATAGGTTTGGCATAGTTATGATGGCGCTCGACGGCGTATTTATGCGGGTTGATGTAAACGACAACTTTTTTGAAAACGATGTTGTGTGCACGATGTTATTTTTGAAAACGGAGGGGGGGAAATATTCGTTTCTCTAAATGCCCGGCTATGTGTAAATGTGGCACAAGTTTGTCTTGTTGTTCTCACCGTATCCCTCTTTCTCTCAGCCACGCCTCCTAGTTAGCTTGCAGGTGGCTAGTCATTCATTAGCGTTAATGGCACTTCATATAAAACCAGCACATCGGGTGGAAGACGAAGTAATCCCTTGGCTGGTATTTCCTCTTGATATTGTGTTTGCTGTGTTGTCGCCTATGAAAGACACTTCCGGGTAGAATATTGTTGATCTACCGAAGGTCTTGGCTGGAATACGCTGTGCGCGCATTGTCATCGCCTATTGGAATACGAGTTGAGGTAACATTGGCTGTATGGCTCACAGCAATAGAGTAGTGTTCGCCATGTAACGTGTTTGTATGTGTATGTAAGTTGATTTACTATATGATTGTTTCACTGTTAAATCCTTGGGATGTGACTAACCAATGACCTTGATGTATGATGGGCTATTTTGTATGTGAATTATGCTTGTGTGTGATTTTCATGTAGGAATGTCTGTGGAGGAAGTAACCAGGGAGTCCCATTTCCATTTATGTTGGGTGTTGTATTCCTAGAGGTAAAAGGAAATCTTGGTTATTGTACCTGTATTACCTGTCATTGATTGATAATGGTTAGATTATATTTACTGTACATAATGGATTTTAATGGTGTTTGTTTCTCCTTTTAGAATGATTGTCACTGCTGAGTTCACGTGACCAAGCCTATTTTATGTTTGATCATTGGATGGTGAAGCAAAGGATGAGATGCGTTATAGGCCTAGGGAAGAGAGGGAAAATCCGGAGCAAATTGGGAAGGTGGGCCTAGCGACGTTACCCGAGATAGAAGTTATTCAGTACCTTCTCTCTGTGCTATGCAGACTTCTAGGGGCCAGTATATTCCCTCTCCCCCTGTGAACTCCGAAATGGTAGAATTGAGAGCGACGTTGCTGAAGCAACAGGAACAGATAAATCTGTTAACTAGAAGTTTGACTGCTTTACAGGTGCCTGTACGCCATGTTGGGTCTCGCCGTCCTTCCCCCGTTATCTGCAGGCGATGTAAAGAGAAAAAAACCTGGTCATTATGCAATAGTGTGACAATGAGCGAGTGGTTTTCGCACAGCCGTTAGCTCCTCAAATCCATCGCCAGGCTGACTCTATTCCCCCTTCTCAAATGATGGAAAAATAGCTCCCTCCAATGTGCAGAGCCACATGTTGGGTGGGGGCAGTATGGGCTCTCCGGGTCAAACCCCGGCACACCGTACTGTGTCATCTCTTGTTGGGCAGTGTCCCAAGGTAGCTGTTAGGGTAGGGGGAGTAATTGTTAACTGTTTATTGGATACAGGGTCTATGGTGTCTACTATGGTGGAAAGTTTCTTTTTAGATAATTTCCAAGACCAGCTCCGGCATTGTCATTGGTTGCAGCTTCGTGCTGCAAATGGTTTAGAAATACCCTATACAGGCTATGCAGAGTTAACCGTCGAGTTGCTGGGAAGGGTAATTCCTCATCGTGGTTGGTTAATAGTCAAGGATCCCCCAGGTCAGCCTCTTCCATCCGCAGTGTATTGGGAATGAATATAATTCGAGAATGTTATGATGAGCTATTTGGCCAGCATGGCCCCGCTCTATTTGATCTCCCACCAGTGGTTCACGCTTCACCTTCATGGCAGAGAGCCCTGCAACATTGCCACCTAGCCCAGTTCAATTTCCCTGGAACTAAGACAGGGGTTGTTAAAGTCCGGGGTCAGAGGCCCATTCACATACCTGGGGGTACTGTTAGGTTGGTGCCTGCCACCTGCTCTCCCCACTTTTGTAATACATCTGCTGTTCTTCAACCATCTACAAATTCGTTACCGGAGGGTCTTGTTTCACCTGCCTTAGTTCAGGTGGAGCAAGGTACCCCTTTTATCCCCATTGGTAATGTTGGATTTACCCGTGCTACACTTTACCCTCGTAAAGTAATAGGCATGGTGGCTCATGTCACAGTCGCAAGCCTCCCTACAGGTATTACTGGGGTGGTTCAGGGAACTAATACTGTTACGGCCACCCTTAAGGCTCACACTGGGCAGATTGATAGTGTGAAAGAGCAGATTCAGGCTATTGACCTATCCGTACTCCGAGTTTGAACAAGAACTAGTGAGGGCCTTCCTGTTGAAGCATGAGTCCGTTTTTTCAGCTTTTGAGGGTGATCTTGGCTGTACCAATCTGCTATCACATGACATCCCCTTGTTAGACGACCAGCCTGTTAGGCATAGGTATAGGCGTCTACCCCCTTCTGACTATGAGGCTGTGAAGGTTCACTTACAGCATCTTTTAGACCGTCAGGTCATTCGGGAAAGTAGTAGCCCATATGCCTTTCCTATTGTTCTGGTGAGGAAGAAGGACGGCAGCCTTCGTATGTGTGTGGATTACCGACAACCAAATCACAAGACACGGAGGGATGCCTTTCCACTTCCTCGTATAGAGGAGTCCTTCGATGCATTGTCTGGGGCACAGTGGTTTTCCACGCTTGATTTAGCTAGTGGCTATAACCAGGTACCAGTGACTGAGAAAGACCGCCCAAAGACCGCCTGGTGTTTGTTTCTCCTTTTAGAATGATTGTCACTGCTGCTTTGCCTCCTGTAGTTTTAATGTAATTGTAGCTTTTGCCTTATTTCGTTTTCTTTATTTTTGTTATTTTGTTTGCCCATTTGAGCTGGCCTAAACGTAAGCGTGGTTGGTTCTCTTGTTTGCTTTTTTTGTGGGCCGTAACTGGAGTAATATTGGCTGCCCCAGTAGGTTTAATAGTAATATCAATTTTCCTTCTCCTCTTTGGGGAAGTAGAGTGTTGAAGCTAGTTTGTGGAGCAGACTGCAGGATTTGAGGAATTTTTTTTTTTTTTTTTTTTTTTTTATATCGTGTTGCACACAGTAGTTGCAGTGGTAACGTGCACCTCACTATTTGCAGTGATTGCTCTTGTAGTGTCTGTGCCTGTGAGTGTGTGAGTATGTCTGTGTGAAAAGGCAACAGAATCAGCAGCACGGGTGGTGTGTTGGTCTCATTCCTCTTCTAGGACAGGCAACCTCTCCCCAAACAGCCGATCCATCAAAAGATTAAGTGTTTGCATTTTTGATATTTCAGGTGGCAGCCACTATCTCCCTCTGGCTGGTCTAGGGTGTCTAATCTGTATCGTCCCATATTATTTTGAGAAACAAGCCCCAGACTGTTGTTGTATTGAATTACCTGTTAATAAATGGTTGTATTTTTATTGAAATCACGTCTCTGTCATTACTTTAGTATCTGTGTGTGAGAGCCCTCTTGTCTAAATCTAGTTGTTGGAGGCTTACATAAGGTAAATCTTGGTGTGAAAGGCCCCAGGTGGCGTAGTCGAGCACCCTATAGACAATACCTTTTGTCACTTAGCTCCCGTAGGTCACAATCGCATGCTGTGCTGGGCTGTTGACAGCAAAGGGTTCGACAGGAAGAGGAAATGCTGGTATAAAGGGCTGGAACTATGCTTAGTGCTGGACAAAATGTCCCTGAATTTCCCCAACTATCCATCCTCTATGAATGAGCTCATTTATGTCTGACCACACCAGTCTGTATTATTACATCACAACTTGGTAAATAGAGAGGTTTTGATGAATGCATAAACATAGAAAAACACAAAATAGAACCTTTTATTTATGTATTATGATGCTGGTCAAAATCTCTTCAGAAAGTTCAAAACGTGTGAGGTGACATTTACGCATGCAATGATATGAATCATGTGCATTAACACTTGTGTGTGATTCCAAATTATGAATCCGGTCTTTATACAACCAAAAGTGCCGTGACGAGGGCTATACATATCTTAAACTATATTCGTTGTATTCTTTGTTATACATAATGCTTAAAACACCAACAAAAATACAGGACTGAAATATTTAATGGTTAGCCTAACTGGAAAAACTACCAAAAATCTCCCCAATATGATCCCATTTTTGTAATTTTTACCAAATTTTTTTTGGCTTGCCTATTCACTCAGGGTTTACACCCTTATCATGAGGGTAGATCGGACCTCTTGCCTTTTGAGGTTCTCGGTCTGCACTCGTACAGCAGACAGTGCCTGGTGGGGACTTTTCAGAGCTCAGGGAGAAACAGTGTTTTATCTTGAGAACTTTCTTCTCACAGCATGATACGAGTAGCCTTCACACATGCTTGTTTGATGGTTTTGATACCCTTGCATGCAAAACTATAGATAGATAGATACAGATAGATAGGCTTGATTCTGCATTTTCCTAAGAGATGAATGTAGAAATGACTGTGCATGTTTGTAAATGTAGAAATTATAAAAAGTCTTACAATGCAGTAAAGTCTAGTAATGATGAAATTGTAGAATTCGATCTGTTCTGGTTTTAACAGCAGTGTCGTTTACAGTAATGTTACGAATGACTGGGAAAAGTCTGTGGCTCTGCTGTGCTAAAAGAAGAAATCTGGGTTTTTGGGCAAAGCAGCAGGAAAGAGGATGCATGGGTGGTGGAAATCCCCGTCAGAGCATATCTGTGCAGGCCTGCTGTATTTGGAAGTCGGACTAGCGAAGTTGTCTTTTGTTAAAACCAGTTTTTGTGGTTTCTCCTGTTTGGAATTTGGCAGATTCATTTTCAGTTGCTTACACATTGTAATCATTTGTTTAAACTGTATTTTATGTTCTAATGTACAACAAAGTAAATCTTGTTTTAGCTAAAATGACAGATAACACTTTACAATTAAGCTCAATTCATTAGTTGCATTATGTAGCTAATATGAACTAACGATAGCTTCATTTAAATTTAACCAAATGACCTTTTATTAACCGGAATGATGGCCTTCATGCACGATTTGAAGGGGTGGTGTAGACCTGAAATAATGTAATCAACATCTTGCACATACATACGCGTAATACCTCGACAAGTATGTTTACACATGTATCACTAAGATTTGCTAATATTCACTAAAATATTCACAGTAGCTCATGTAGAATTGTTCAGAATACTGCATGCGTACATATGTGATTCAGATTGCTATGTTTGGGGTTCATATAAACAGAACTTAAGAGTCTGAAAACTGATTGGATTCACTCACTTTGATGATAGTGCATGTAAACATAGCTACTGATTTTTTTTTTACAGAATTTATTAATATTGTCATGTTTGTTTATAATACATTAACTAATGTTTACTTATAGTACTTAAAATGTTAAAACTGCATTTGCATGTGTAGAAATTAATGTATTTCAAAGTTATATATATAAAAAATCGCATAACCAGCAATTTATTTATTTATTTTTATAAATGAGATGGCAACTTCAGTGTCTCCTAAAACAATCATATTATGATTTTGATATCACTTTATCATTTATGACACTCTGCAGACAGACATGAATGTCCTTTAGATGTATTGCAGATGAGCAAACACTCTACAAAATCTGTCTTGCAGATGTAAATGCAGACGTCATATAGACATCTCTGTGATGTATATGTGCTGTCAGGGTCCATTATATTGTATACATCCATTAAATATATAGGCCTATGCTGAATAAGTACAGAAGGCCAGAGTAGTGCAAACATACTGTGACAGAGAACGGATAGCAAACCTGCTAGACTGCTACACTTACGATCAGCTAGGTCATGGTTTCCCAAACAAACTGCAGAGGGTTTGTGAGCTGATGAAAAGCTATTAATTGAATGTAAAATTACAATAAATGGGACAGCACTATAATTGTGATATAGCTTAGTGAGATTATCAGATCAAATGCTGAGATTTAATTAAAGTGTGATCTGCTGGGTGTTTCAGAGTGAAGCGTGGCACTGTATTCAGTGAACACATGAGCAGATGGTGATTTCAGCATCTCAGAGTGGCTCGGCTCACAGTAAATGCATAAACATTTGTATTGTAACTTGTAGTGTTAGTTGGTTCTTGTAAAGAGTTAGGGTGGACTATATGCCCTCTTTTTCCTGAAGTCCTGGATTTCTAATTTGCCTAAAATGGTCCGGGTTTTTGCTTTGTTTTCCTATTGACTTGCTCTCTACTGTCCTAATACCTTTTATGTACACATATTTACATTGCTTTGACTGTTCTCTGTGGATCCCCCCTCCTCGCATGCCATGATTAGTCAATTATGTACAATGCCTGCATGCTATTGGTCAAACTTTTGACCAAAATTCATCTACAGGAAAAAACTAATTGACTAAATGAGTGAAATCAATTATAATAAAACACTTACTTAAAAAGATTAGTTATTTATCTGTTTACTTGCATGTTATGTGACCACTAAGTGAAATTAGACAGTGTGAATGTGGCATTTAATTATTGAAATAATAACATATAATCTCAGGGGGTACTTCATGTAAATATTTCACATCCAAAGTGTTTGGCTGACAGTAACTTTTAGGTACCCCTGCCCTACTTGTTGAGGGGGACCTGATTGTTCACAAACAAAGAGGGCTGCATTATGCTTTAAAAACAAAATAATAAAAAAAAATTATATCTAACTTTGGAGTCTCCCCCTAGGGGAGTAGATCTGGTACTACAGCATTTGGGACCTGTAGGAGAGGGTCTTTTAAAAGGTTCATTTGATGCAATTTGTACTTCTCTCTTCTCTTTGGAGTGCTTAAAGAAGGTCTGTTAAGTTGCAAAGACTAAAGTCTCAAATCCAAAGAGATATTCTTTATCAAAGTTAAGAGTCAACCAGGTCCCCTAAAACGGCTCATCCTAAAGGCCTTTATATACTTCAGACTAAATCAAAGATGATCAAAGCGAACTTTCTGGGGGACCTTTGAGCTTCTATTGGTCAGTGGTGGTTATGCAATCAGTGGGTGTGTTCTGGATCTCCACCTTCTTTGATGTGAGAGGTTTTTTTTCCCGGTTTGTTTCTTATTTAGCGGAGGTCATTCAGGAAAACAAAATCTCCTAGTTACTAGCAACATGAATACATTGGAGTGTCAATAGATGAGCTGTTACAGATATTTCCTATTGATTATGGAAATGGAATGTTTCTTTTGTCTTGCAAACATGATACTTGACTCTGAACTGCTGCTAATCATCATTCTTTTGTCTATAATATTCTGATCATTGAGGCCCATCTCGCACATAGATTGCCTACACTTCATCATTTAATTTTTTTTTTTTTTTTTAGGGGATAAGTGCGAGCATCACAACACATGTTTACATTAATCTACACCCCGCCTCCAGCAGTGCAGGGGTGTTGGAATGTTCCGAAACAGAATAATAACCTTTTCAAACTTCATGTTGCCCCCAAACAAGGAACAGACACTAACTTTGTTTGAAGTATACCAGGGTCTTAACATGCCCCCACATGCCTACGTCACGATGTTGGGAGATTTGCATAACGCCGCCCAAATGTTCACGCAAAGGAAGAAGGCATAATGTTTATTCTTGCTGTTGCTGCTAGCGCCATGTTGTGAAGATACTACTAAGCGAAACTACTTTGTTTGGCCTTCCAAAAGAGGACACGACTAGAAATCAGTGGTGAAGTTGTTTTTACAACAATGTTCCCGGAACAATACAACCCAAATATGTGTGCAGCGCATTTTACGGAGGATGAGGACTGTTTCCTGAACATGCAGACTAGCCTACAATGGGTCTGTGATCAAAGATTGTTTCTATGAAGTTGGGAAGTTCCAACTTCGCAAGGACAGTCTGGCGCTTCTGACTCACAGCCTGTAATTATGTGTTTATAATTAAATAATTTGCAGATGATGATTTAAACGCAAGTTTGAGCAGTGTAGAGTAGGCTTGTTTTTGTTGGCCTCTGATCACAAATGCAGACATGGTTTTATGTTTATGCGGCACGATATGCAATGCAATGCAACGCAACGCGTAAAAAGACAGTATAAGTCATCATAATCAG
This sequence comes from Carassius carassius, assembly GCF_963082965.1. Lineage (NCBI taxonomy): Eukaryota > Metazoa > Chordata > Actinopteri > Cypriniformes > Cyprinidae > Carassius > Carassius carassius. The sequence goes on from NC_081772.1 coordinate 21,268,617, forward strand.
TAATTATGTCCCCACTGGATGCAACAAATGCCTCGTTTGTAATGGGTTTTATTTTATTTTATTTTTCTCCTCTAGTGATGACCGGATTGCGAATGAATCGTTCTATTTAACTGGATCTTCTTAGTGAACCGGTTGAACCAGTTCACCAAATCGAACTGAATCGTTTGAAATGGTTTGTGTCACCAGTATGCACTAATCCAAAAATTACTTTATAAAAAAAAAATTACTTTATTTTAAAATTACTTTATAAATGTGCCTGACACTCCTTCTGACATGAAATAAACCAATATCCTGAGTTATTCAGTTACTCAGTACATTTACTAAACTGCTAAAAGAGAACTGATGATGGGATGTGCACGAGCAGAGCAGACTGGACAGAGTCTCGTCCTGCCGTGAGACGGCATCACAGTCTGTTAAGGGGCATAACATTTTTGCCACACACTTGAGGTATTCGGCCAACCACAATGCACTGGATAGCTAGCCAATCAGAGCACACCTCGCTTTTCAGACCGATGAGCTTTGTAAAAAACAATGCGTTTCAGAAGGCGGGGCATAGAGGAGAAGTAATAATGTACAGTATGTGGAAAATAATGTATTTTGTTGAACCTTAAACCAAAATAACACATTTCATTACATCAAATACACAAAATAATGTTATTTTGACAACATATGACCTCTTTAAAAGCGGCATTTGACACCACAACTGCACTGGACAACATCCAGACAGCTGTTGGACATCATTGTGGGATCAGGGCAAGGATGTGAATAAAAGGAAATTGTCCCTATAATAATGCAGTGAGGGCTAATGGCTGTACAGAACTATTTTCAGCCCGGGAGTCTCTGCAGAGCACATTCATGTCTATTTTTCTTCTGGTTAAAAAAAAAAAAAAAGCCCAGACTCACCCACTTTTCTGCAGCTGTCTGACGCAAAGCCATGGCGGAAAAGGTGAACAGTCTAGACGGATGTAACAAATAACAGAACCCCACTAGTTTAGAAACAAATCTTTGTGAAGGGTACAATCACAGAGGACGAGGGATGTGGTGTGACCTATTTTTGGAAGTCACTAGCTGTGGTATGCATTCAGGGCACCAAATACATGTATGTTTAAAGAAGTAAACCACAAGTGAAACCAGAAGCTCCATTTAAACATCTGAAGCACGAAAAGGGATGGTTGAGTATGGTAGAAAAAAAGTATTGTTTTCCTACTGTAACGAAATACAGAGTTTCACAATAGCCATAGCCCAGATAAACACCTCCATCAAGTGTTGCTAAATACTGTAATTAAAAGATTTGTGTAATCTGGGTTTTTCCCACTGATTATAAACCTGATTTATAGGCTCCTGTGTGTAACTAATTAGAGGTCGACACAAAACAGTCACTAATTATATCTGCAACAGAAGCAGGAATATGATCTTAACAGCCGGTTTGAAAAAGAAATTGAGACCATATGCTTTAACTCCTCCCATTACACACGTCTCTGCACCCATGTTGAATAGAGTTTTACATGTTCTACCTGAGATGTTTAAAAAAAACATTTGGACATACTAATTCTGTCACCAATGGATCCTTTACACTGAATGGGTGCCGTCAGAATGAGAGTCCAAACAGCTGATAAATACATCACAATAATCCACAAGTCATCCACACCACTCCAGTTAATGAATGTTGTGCATGAGCTGCATGTTTGTAATAAACAAATTCATCTTTAAGACATTTTTAACTTTAAAGCGTTGCATGTAGCTAAAGTACTCTATCCATAATATTTCCTTTTCCAGTGAAAAGTCATCTAATCTGAATCAGGAGAGAAATATGCACGCGTTTACAAGCCAAAAGTGCCCAAGATAGTTCTAAACAAATATGTTGGTGAATTTTGATGTTCAAAGACAACAACAAATGGACATCGGAGGAAGCATCATTATGGATTATGGACTGGCATTTTGATTAGAAGCGACAGTTTAAAGTTAAAACACCTTACTGACCTTACATATGTTTCTCAGGATAGCCGGAATGATAAAATGTACATTTTTGGATAAACTATTCCTTTAATAGTAAAATAAACCTTCAATACAAATGTATTAGTAAATGATTAGCAGCTCTTTCTGACACCACACGGTCAACATTGCCATCTGCTGGCTCTTTTGAGGAACACATTTAGACCAAAATATAACTTTGTCCCATTAAATAACCTAAAAGTCTAACTGTTGTAGCTTATATCGTTAGCTGAAAAATTTCTTTGCCATTTCAAGTTTATTTCCTAATAGTCTAATTGTTGAACGTCTTTCAGCCAATCATCTGAAAAATAATCTGGTCGTCATGACAACGTGGCGCTTTGTGGCTGCTGCCCTCTGTTGTGTTTTGAAAATGGCTCTTTCGATCATGATGTCACAGAACTGCTGGACACTGAAGAGGTGAGCAGTCCTAAAGCTGAGCAGAGAAACCACACAGAAACAAACCCCAAACTCCCCCTAAAACATGCCATTAGTCTTGGAGTCAGATTATTATTGCTGGTATTTCCCCAAAAGATGTATGATGTTTTTTTTTTCTCAGTTTGTTGAAAAGTGCAGATTTTGTCCACTCCCTGTGTCTGGTAATTACCCTTGTCAAAAAATCCTAAAGGATTCCAATAAGAAAACTGTACAGGATTCTAATTGGAATTTCTATCATATTTTGGAACCATTCCTATAGGATTCTGATAGGAATAGTCTTGTAGGACAAGACATAAATATCTTGTAGGATCAGTCCTATAGGATTTTAATGGGATCCAGTTGGGTGACTGTTTATATGGGATTTCTATTTTTTTTTTTATTATTATTATTCTAAAGGTACACTTCTCCATTGTATTTGTTTTATGAACAAATAGTACTTGCAGTTTGCTTAAACTCACCCTGATGTAGACATTGTTCATTGTATGTTGCACAACCTTTAGTAACATTGTAAACAACATGAGAGGTGATTTGTGCAGCAATACAGCATTAGTGCAAAAATTTCTAAGGCACTGATAATGGATTGATCATACACACGCACACACACACACAATTTAGCACTTGTGTCCTCCAATGTAAATATCCACTGGACCAGTTCTAGACTCGAAAGGAATGAGGAAAACCATATAAAGTGTACACAGGAAACCAAAAGTTGAATATAAAAATAACACTTTACTGTAACAATAATAATAGCAAATACAATCACAACAAAGAACAATAAAACATCAAACAATATGTAGAATTTGATATCGTAACTCAATTAATGTAAATGTAATGTAAAAAGAGAGAAAAAGCTAATATATAAAATATTGTGACAAATATATTCCAGAGCAATCACTAATGCTCTATCAATTGAACATATGCACAATTACTTCATGGTTTTAGATAAGCCAGCTCAGTCATTTCCGGTCAATTGTACTGTGCTTTAACCAAACCAAACGTCCACATTTACCATTTCAGGAATGACAAACGCGGGTGTTAAATATTAAGCAGGTAAATCTCATAAATTGTTCTGGACTCATTGCTACGATTGACAGTAATAACGGACAAGCCAATGTCAAAATAGAGCGGTCCATTAAGTGATTCAGAATAAATTCACAGTAGCAAAACTACAACAGTAACAAGTCTGTGTTGACAATATATTTAGCAGCTTTTACAGTTAAAGATAAAACTTTAAAAATGTAGTTACTAAATTAAATATAAAAATATAAAAAAATGTGTAATGCATTATTTAATTGTTAAACCATTAATATTTAAATTTAATTTGTAGTTAACTAGTTAAGTATTTAAATAATTCTCCCTTGTACTGTTGGTGTTGGGACATATTTTTGTTCTTATTAAATGTCATGAGACTTTGTGATTCTAGCACTTTTAAAAAAAAAATTCTGACAAGAACTAGGCAGGAGAGGTTTCTGTACCTATGTAAACCACCACAATCAGCTTTAACGGAAGTTTACGAGCTGGCTTATGTTTATGCGGAAGTTATAAAGATCTCCGTGCATATGGTCAATTGTTTACCAGGCAGGCAACGTAACAGGTCCTCGCTGACAAAGGCCCGTCATCTTATTCTCTTGTCATTCATGTCTTCTCCATGTAACTTAGACACACACACACACACACACACACACACACACATCACAGGAGAATTGCTGTCCCATGTGTCAAACTTTTTAACTGGAACATAAAACCTGTCCTGGACAACAGCCCATAAGAACATATAACTCCATAAATACAAATAATGCGTTAAACAAAACAGTAAAGCACAATTCAAAACAGCTCAAAGTGGCAGAACAGGCATTTTGTACTCACTGCTCCAGTGTTTTATACAATTAAATGTTATTATAAACTGCATACAATAATATTTCATTAATATCAGTTGTTAAACAATTTAGCTTTTGCTATGTAATGGCAGACTCCTGTACTAATCAGAAAACGAGATCAACAACTCACCAACAGATATAGTTAATTAACTCAAAAATGTTTGTTTAGGATGCAGCCCAAATAAGTATAGTTATTTCTTCTCTTTTAGCGTCTTTAAATAAACTTTTAACAAGTTTAACAACGTTAATAATCGATTTCTCAGTGTCCTCTCCTCTTTGACCGTTGCTGTTTAAAGTATGCGCGCTACAGTTGCACGCGCACTACATTTGAATTTCTTAAAGGGGAAGCGTCACGACAATACCATTATAGATGTTTGTGTTTCTATGAATTTTTAGTCACATGTAAGACATTTGAAATTATTCGGATATTATGAAATGACATATTTATTATTTTTGCCTTACTGTATAATGAATTTCAGTTTTTATATTTGTGTATATTCAGGCTGCATTTTTATTGGTTACAAGTACACACACACACACACACACACACACACACACACACACACACACACACACACACACACACACACAGTGTTGTTTTAAAAATTTAAAGTTACTCTTAAAAGTAATTAACATAATCAAATAAGATCCTACAAGACAAAGTGAATTTCCATTTAAAAATCACAATGTCCAATATGATACAAATCAATAAAAGATCCTACATGAAAAATTTAAATCCCATTAAATAAAACACAATGTCCAATAGGATTCTAAGCATCAAATAAAATCCTACAGGACACAGTTAAATTCCATTAAAATCAATCAGAATGTCCAATAGGATTCTAGAAATAAAATAAAATCCAATAGGACAAAGTGAAAATCCATTAAAATCAATCAGAGTGTCCAATAAGATTCTAAGAATCCAGTAAGATCCAATAGGACAAAGTGAAATTCCATTAAAATCTATCAGAATGTCCAATAGGATTCTAAAAATAAAATAAAATCCAATAGGACAAAGTGAAAATCCATTAAAATCAATCAGAGTGTCCAATAGGATTCTAAGAATCCAGTAAGATCCAATAGGACAAAGTGAAATTCCATTAAAATCTATCAGAATGTCCGATAGGATTCTAAGAATCCAGTAAGATCCAATAGGACAAAGTGAAATTCCAATCGGATTTTTTGACAAGGGTACAGAAACAACATGAGGGAAATCCACACCTTACATGTAAGATATAAACGTTTATACCAAATAAGGTGAGATATTGGGAAAATGCACTTTAATGTTTAATTTTAGAGTTAAAGTTTTGTATGTTGTACACTTAAAACCAGCAATTGTGATTTTGAAATGTCTGTAGGTTTTACACTTAATTCAAAAAATAATATTTTTAGGTTGTCAGTAGAACTTATAATTAAAACAGTTCATTTTATTTGTTTTGAATCAACAAACTGCACCACCGGAGGAAATCGTAGAACTCATAGTTGAAGGGTTAGTTCACCCGCGGATGAAAATTTGTCCATCTTCTACTCACCCTTGAAGCATCCTTGGTGCAGGATCCAATCAGAGTTATTTTAAAAAATTGTCCTTGTTCTTCCAAGCCTTTCAATGGGGTAAGTGGGAAGACGTCACGTCAGAAGACATGAAATAAAGCGTGCAGATCTGTAATAAATCATCCCTCACACGGCTTCAGGGGGTGAATAAAGCCCCCCTGTAACGAATCCATGCATTTTTGTAAGATAAATATCCAGATGGACAAATTTTCATTCTCGGGTGAACTAACCCTTTAACACGTTTTTTTTTTTCTTTTATTGAAAGAACAAACTGCAACATTTGAATAAAGTTGGAAATATGGAGTCTTTGGGGTGCTTTTCAAATTTTAGGTAAGAAAAAATACTTATTTTTAGGTTGTTAGTAGAAAACTATTATATATATATATATATATATATATATATATATATATATATGTGAAGAGTTCAGATTCAAAATCCTCTAAGTGCCATCTGAAATATTTATCTAAAATTAGGATTTTTATCAGGCTCCTATATTTATGTTCAGTTATTTTACTTTAATAGCCTGGAAAAGGACCTGCACATTGCAATTAAAGTAAAATGACTCAACCTAAGCATAGGAGCTTGATAAAAATCCTAATTTTAGAAGAAAATTTCAGATGGCACGTAGAGGCTTTTGCATCTGAACTCTTCATATATATATAAGTACATACACAGTACGCACACATATATTATTTCAAACATTTATACATCTACATTTATTTATATACATAATCTTCCCTCCATTATCAGCCATTTTATTGCCATATTACATGACTCATGCGCTTGCAAAGTGAAAATATGTTTTGAGCTGTATATTGTAATTGAACCTAATGTAGTTGAAGTAATGCTAATTTGGATCACGTCATAATGAATGTCCCTGTGTGGATGAAAACAGCCTTTCTCAGATGAGCTGGGTTACGCTGAGGACATGCTCAAATGGCCTTCAGTACCATACAGACATTGAGACCTTTGTTGGCCAAGACAAAGCATATCAGTGAGAGAGCACAGTTCTACCCACACAACACATACAAACCCATTCAACCGACAGGCTTCCAAGAGTGAAATTCAAGCACTTTCCCAGCAATTTCATTTATACATTTACTTTATAAAAATCACAGAACAGTTCAGAAGTAGGATAAACTGCTATGAAAGGAAGACCATTGCAAATAATGTTTTATTTTGCTTCCGCAGCAAAAGAAAAAATCAGTGTTGCATTTCCATGACAGTCCAAAAGAGGCAAAATAGAGTCAGATGGATTCTGGCGATCAGAAGAGAGAACGCTGTCAAAGTTATTCTCTCAGCAGCTTAACTAGTTTTCTGTAAAAAAGTACCAGTGTAAAATAACACAAAAGTATACATGTAAAAGAACTTAAAAAATACATTTTTGTTACTTGAAATAAACGTTAACTGAAATATTTTAAAATCTCTTTTAAAATGTATTATTTTATTTCAATAAGTTGGGAGGGAAACGCAACTTTTCATTTAATTTTTGTATGTATTAAAATGAATGCAGTGAATCATTAGTGATGAAAAGGCATGGACACAATTCATTTTATGGCTGACCATACATAAAACTGTAGTATTTTATTAATGTTAAACCGAATAGTAAAAAAAAAAAAATTACACTTCTTTTTAAAAACCATTTAATGATTCAGTACAAACAACGACAAGACAAATATCAAGCGTTACCAGTATATTAAATAAAAACTGAAAATTCAGCGTGAGGTATGTGTCCCTGCATCGATGGAAGTCCATCAGATGTTTCACAACACTAATAATTCATACATACATACTGTACAGAGTCAATAAAAAATACACATACTGTGGAAATGTTCAGTGTAATCATGTTACTGTAGTTCCATTTTAAGACAAAACAATTATTTTTGGTCTCACCTCCTCAGTAGCACCATGATCAGTAAATATAGATTCACTGGCCCATGATCAGTGCATTAAGACAGTCAAAGACACAAGTTAATATTTGGAATCAGAATATTAAGTGCTTTAAATAACAGTGGCTAGTGGTTAAACCACAAATATATGACAAAATATATTTGCAGTTAAGTGCTAGTAACAAGAGCCGGGATGTGAACGGTGTTGGGGACAATAGAAGGGTGAAGGTCCAGCTCATTAGTCATCTGTACTTGAGTACTGTTGTTGTCAGGCTGCTTGGTCTTCGGATCCTCATCCTCATCTTCATCATCATCCTCTTCCTCATCAATTTGCTGGTCTTCAAACAGGTGCTCTGCCTCTTCAGAGAGCCGCATATCTTCATCTCTCTCCTCCTTCTGTGAAAAAAACAACAACAGCAACAAAAACATTATAATATGACAATTAGATACTGAAATAATATTCATATAAAGGACCACCATACCTCCCTCTTTGACCGGCTGTATTCATCGATGGCATACTGATATTTAGCTGAGGTGATGCCAAAAAGTGATGCCATTCGCTCACCGATTAAATCACAAGCTGAAAGATGGGACAGGCAGAATTTGACATGTTATGAGAATTTGATTGTGAATATTTCGATGTGGCATAATAAAGCACATTTCTGCTTTAATTCTTGATGGATGTTTGTGTACGTGTTCATCCATTCACTGTAATGTTCTCCATTTTCTGGCTTTCCAAGGCGCTCCATATTAAAAAAGCTTAGTGAATCTCTGTGGAGTTGCAGGATTTCAAATAATTGAAGAAAATCTTATGATGTGGTGCTTTGCTAAACATGAACTAAATGGTACATAAAGATAGCTATATCTATTTTTATTTATATATATATCACATATATATTTAAAGCTCGAAAATGTTTCTGCTGTTTTGCATTTTTGAATAAAACATCAAAACCACCATGCCATAATCATTTAAAATCATCCACAACTGCCTGCGGAGGATTTCATTGCTAAGTGCACAGGCACAAACATAAATATGAAAAAACATTTTTAATCCCCAGGCAGGATTAAGCACATTTCTGTCATTATGCCTGTAAACAGGATGTGGATATGATTTTTAACAGTTTTCTCCAAAATGAAAAGCTAATGTTGTTTTTAATTTTGCAGAAGCTTATGTGTTGTTAGGGTGTGGATAAAATATTTTGGACGGGTGATAAAACATTTTTTTTTATTTATTATATAAATCTACCGTATTTTTCGGACTATAAGTATAAGTCGCATTCCAAAAATAGTCCAAAAATACGTCATGGCGAGAAAAAAAAAAACATATGTAAGTCGCACTGGACTATAAGTCGCATTTATTTAGAACCAAGAACCAAGAGAAAACATTACCGTCTACAGCCGCGAGAGGGCGCTATATGTGTTCAGTGTAGACTACAGGAGCACTGAGCAGCATAGAGCGCCCTCTCGTGGCTGTAGACGGTAATGTTTTCTCTTGGTTCATGTCAAATTAATTTTGATAAATAAGTCGCACCTGACTATAAATCGCAGGACCAGCCAAACTATGAAAAGAAGTGCGACTTATAGTATGTAATTGTAAATAGGTAGTATTTTTTATTTAATTAGAATTATATATATTGATAAAGTCAAAAAAATGTTTGGTTGTATGCACTTTTCCCCCCTACAATATACGTAGTTCTCAATAAAAAATAAATAAAAATAAAATAAAATAAATTGTAACAGCGTGTAGTCATGTACGTGTATTTGTTTAGTTTATGACTTTTTGTGTAACAAATCTGGGTAACACTTTAGAAAAAGGTTCCATTCAATCTAAATTTGTGCTTCTTAACATTAGTTAATGCACTGTGAATTAACATGAACTAACAATGAATAACTGTTTTTTTAATAAATACAGTAATAAATGTATTGTTCATTGTTTGTTCATGTTAATTAATAAATTAACTAATGGACCCTTATTCTAAAGTGTTACCGTGTTCAAATCTGTAGCAAAATATATCAGCAAAGAAGGCAAACATGACAGATATTTGCTTTAACGTGCGAACAAAATACTTCTGCAATTACATTTTTAATCTGGAAACTGTTAGTCACATCAGTTTTGTCACAGACTTACCAGATATAGTGGATGTAGCTGCTCTCCACATCTGAAACCAGACATACGGGCCCCAGGTCAGCTTGGACTTAAATAGAAACAAAATAAAAATGAAGTTATATTCAAGTCTCGTTCTGATTTTTTCATTGTATAGAAAAAAAATCTACAGTAGGCTACAGGTTTGGAATGATATGAGGGAGAATAAATGATGACAGACAGGGTGAACTTTCCCTTTAAGGATCTTTGTAGAATTAGTTCAAACACACATACAGTGTCTATGGAGGACAGAAGGTCTTTCTTTGTGTTCTGTGTTGTGTCTTCCTCCTCCTCATCTGTGCTGTATTCTTCCATGGTCTCTCCGCTGGAGAAATGAATAATGCGGCGTGGGGTCTTCTCTTTTCTGTCCAGATCACCAAGCTCCACACACTCATAGTCCTTCTCTTTTCCAGAGCTCTGTCCACAGGCACACACCAGATATAATAGAAATAAGCTGATCATGCACAAAATGATGGCCTTTTAACTGGCATGAGGAAAGAAAACTGGCCTAGTGCCTTTACAAAAATAAATAACGAGTATTTTCCAAAACACCACATTAAAGTTGTTGCGTCTGTTCTGTAACCATAATAAATGAATATGGGTGTGATTAATAAAATAATAAAAATAAAAAAATCTGCATTGCTTCAAAATTTTCTTAAATTTTTTATTCTTTATTAGTTCATGCCTAATAACATGTTATATTTTTTTCTTCGGTAGTAATATAGTAAGTTTAGGTGGAACAGAACTGTAAGTTACTATGTTACTATGCAGCAAATATTTAGTATGTTAAAATAAGGTGTTTAATATTTGTATAGCGTTATGATGTCAAAGACATTTTTTATTTAATTCCTGGCACGATGTGATTGTGAATGCTAAAATACAAATTGATAACAGTACAATAAAACGGAACAGACTTTAATATTTTATTGGATTTTAAAATAAATGGAAATATTCAGGCACGTAACATTACGCCTGATTTAAATTGGTCAAATATCAAATTTACCTTGCCAGGGTCCATATCATGTGCCACAGTTATACTGACGCTGGATAGATAAAGCGATATTTCTGCCATCGCTTTTGTGCACAAAGTAACTCCGCTTTCCAGCTCTTACAGCATCAACCTGAACGGGGCGGAGCCACTGATGCAACGGCCTCGGGGCGGAGCCAACGACAGATTACTGCAACCGCGCCACCTACCGTTCTGGAGCATGGCTCATTTTATCTTACATCTATATATGTTTCTATAAAGAAATACTTTTGTGCACATAAAACGCATGATAAATGATAATACTAAAAACGCATGATAAATGATAATACTAAACAAAACAATCTACTTTAAAAAAAAAAAAAGGATTTGTTTTTGTTAGTGTAAAATAATAATACATAAGTCCGTTCTTTTTCATGATGTTACAAACAGTAATTATAAGACAAAGTGTATTTGTAGTCATGCGAGTTCAATTATATATAATACATAATAAACATTCAATAACAAATCCTTAATAAACTAAACCTAAAATATCCAAACAACATACTTTAACTATGTTAACACTCCTGTAGGAATATATTCAGGGATGTAGACCAAAAATAAAATAAAATAAAAATAAATTTGCAGACAAAAATGCAATGCTGCATTACATACAAAAGCTAAAAAAAATATGATATAATCCAGTGTCCAGGAAGCACAATACTTTGAATGCAAGTGAATTCAAACATTTTATAAAAATATAATATAAATGATGGATTCCCAGTCATAACATAGTCCATACATAACATTTTTTTTATTTATACTGCACATATGTGCTATTAGGAGATATATATATATATAAACAAATGTTTGAACATAATATTAGGATAATAATTGAAATACTCCATATAACCCGTCTCAGGTTGTATAAAGGTCTTCCAAATAAAAACACTTAACTCTGCAGCTCAGGACCATCAAACATGTCAGGATTGTGTCCTCTGTGCTTCTAGATTTCTATTACAACAAACAAATCCCAATTTGATTTATTTATAATGTAATTTTACCCACATTTCAGATGCTGCGTATTATAATATAAATCTAAAATTTAACCAACACAGCTTCAGTCAGCAAGTTGGATCCAAAACTCTTGGCTGATCTGGTGCTTAGTTTGTTGGCCTTGTTTTCATTATAGTGGTGAATGATGTTCCTCATTAGAAACAGATGTGTTGATGGCAAAGACATGTCCAAAAAGTAGTCGTTTTTCTTCATTTGAGCAAAGAGTTGCTCTGTAATCTCACTATTGACTTTGTCGGCCAGCTGAGGCACGAGGGTGAGCTTCCTCAGAACATCTTCATCTTCTGTGCTGCCTTCATGAAAATGGTAACAAAGTACGTAGTGATCAGATGAACCCGTCACCGGGTGTCCGTGAGGATCTGTCCCTCTCGTTTTCTCATCTAGCCAGGGCAGGGACACTTTCAGCTGTCCACACTTGGCCAGTTCTATGCTAGCTTGAGTGGGTTCAGCCAGGCGTCCTTCAAACGGAGAGATGGGTAGCTTTTCTGATGCCCTTAGATTGGTGTGTTTAGAAAGAGCCTGTGCAAAGTCATAAATGATGACATTAGGCATATGATGCCACGATAACAACAAATCAGCAAAATCTCGATGGCTCTCAGCTTGAAAACTGCACTTTAGACTGTAAACAATTCCACAGGGGCACATAATGACTCCCCAGCCTCCTAATAAAAGATGGAAAAACACAAAAGAGAGAGAGAAAACAACAACAATTTAACAGGTTAAATTGAAGAAAAGGACAAACCTTTTAGTATTTAAAACTAAATCTTTCTTCAAATACTTTTATAAGGTAACAAAAGATTTTGTTCTATTAATCAAAGAATCCTGAAAAAAAAAAAAAAAATAAATCATGGTTTTTACAAAAATATAAAATTGTAAATTTTTCTTGAGAACTATTCCAGCTTTGCCATCACAGGAATAATTTTCATAAAAAAAAAAAAAAAAAATACATATTTTCAAATGTAATAATATTTCACAATATTAGTGTTTTTATTGCATTTATGATGTAGCCTTAGTGTGAATAATAGACTCAAAAACCTAAAAATCTTACTGACCCCAAACTTTTTAAAGTGTATACTTTACAAGGTAAAAGGTGTCTTTACAAAAGTGATGAATAACTAATTCATAAATATTTTATGGGGAAATAATATTTTGAACTACCTTTGCCATGTCATTAAAAGGTCAACAACATTTCTGTTCATGTTGTTCACACCACATACTTTGATTTGGAAGATAAACAATTTTTTTGTATGTAAGCAGTAATTTGCATATTGACATTAATCCCACAATACTACACATTTACAGGAATAGAGTTAAAACAGTAGAGTAAAAATCAAGCTCACCAGTGGCACTCCAGATTTTTGCATAGATTTTGTCATATGCTTGCGTGGATTTCATTTCATCAGACAATCTAAGAAGGAGATCGCTGCGAGATCCAGTAGAGTCCACAGCACATTCATGGCATAAACTTCTAATAACATCATCCTATCAAAAATAATGTTATTTTATAAATGTTAATATCAATGCAATATATATATATATATATATATATATATATATATATATATATATATATATATATATATTGCACATTAACACACATTAAAAGTGTTGTACTAATAAAGCAAACCTTCTGTTTGAAAAGTTCTTCTCTGAGTCTTTCCTGTGTAACTTTCTCAAACTCTGTGTTTAGCACAGTGTCTGAATGCCGTGTGCTTTTGGCTATCCAAGGAGCCCAAAAATGATAACTTGGTGGTACTGCAAAAAGATTGTGTCTGCCATCTAAAACAGCAGAAAAAACATAAGATGCAGCATTCTTTCCAATAGTTTACAATATAGTGTAACAGACACTTTATGCATGTACTTGCAACAAATCCTCGACTGATCATCTCTTTGGACAGTGACTCCCAGAACTCTTCCAGATTGACCTCCCCTTTAAAATTCCCTGGAGGTTTTTCAATGTAACTTCCTGAAAAAGTTGCTTGAGTATTTTACTACAACAAGTCAAAAATTATTAAAGAAATAGACTAGCCAATGAACAGCATTACAATTTTTATACCTGATAATGGAGAAGCAGTCTGTTTGTGTACACCCATGATCACCACCGGAGGATAATCGCCACAGGTGGGGCACGAGTAATTATATTCGTGTTCTGTGAGGGCTTGAAACTGCAAATATGCATGCAGTATTGTTTCTGGAGATGGAAACTCTAATCCTGTCGTAAGTTGTAAAAACTCAACAGCTCTGTTCACTGATGTATGGACCTAGAGAAAATATTGGTTGTGTTCTAGTTTAAATTTATACAAAATACAATTACTTATTAACCAGTTAACCTAAGAGTGCTTTCTAGGCCCATTTAAGTAGTACTTAAATACATGTTTACATAGAAATTCATAATTTTTTGAAACATGGTTAAAGAGTAGTGCTATATTGTAAACTAAAATATAATGTAATTAAACTTGTATGTCAATAAACTTTGATAAACTTTAATGCATGGCAAAAAAAAAAAAATATATATATATATATTTTTTTTTTTTACATTTTTCTTTAAAAATATTAATTTGAGATTATTACTTTAAAAGCATTCTTAAAAGTGTTAAGAAACACTAATGAATTTAGTACTAATGAACTACACTTATGAACTCTCTTTAGGTACACGTTTGAGGCCTTTTATTTCAAGCTAAATTATCTGCAATTACAGTTCTTTTAGATTTGAAGTACACAAGTGCAAATTCAATAAAAATTTTAATAAATAATACATTTTAGGTCAGTCATGATTTCTTGATTAAATTTGATCAATTCGAGTGGTGCATTCCACAGACGAGAATCTATGAAAAGCATTATTAGACCATCTTCTTAGTCTGCATGAATTATTATTATTTTTTTTTGTAAAGAACGTTTGACTTTCTTTGCTTGTTTACTTTGTAAACACTGGTTCGGTACTTCTACCTATGTCATGAGTGACCTTTCAATCGTGACTACTATGCGTGAAGTCGAGCTAGTGCAAGACGAGCATTTGTGGTTAAAAAGTATGAACATTATTATAAAAAAATTTAAACCATGACCAATCGTTTCGCTAGATAAGACCCTTATTCCTCGGCTGGGATTGTGTAAAGCCCTTTGAAGCTGTGCTGAAACTGCAAATTTGGACCTTCAACTCATTGGTTCCCATTGTAGTCCATTATATGGAGAAAAATCCTGGAATGTTTCCCTCAAAAACCTTAATTTCTTTGCAATTGAAGAAAGAAAGACATAACCATCTTGGATGACATTAGTACATTATCAGGAACTAATCCTTTAATCTGGTCTTCATTTATTTGCATGCAAGTTATGTGGATCTCAGAGCGGCTTCATTCACATCAAATGCTGCTCCACACAAACAGTTATCATTTATATTTGCAGACTGTCTCAAACTCCATCTTTGCGTATGTTGTAAGTCTGATTTCAATTATGCATGACAATGTTTTCACAGCCGTGAAAACGGCCCAAAACGCTGTATTACGTAAGCCAGGCCATTAGTTGGCGCTGTCACCTTGTTAAGTAAACAGTATCTGTAGGGAAGTGATGACTATACAATGTATATGATGTGTCTCTACTGTTGATAGTAATATTGGTGAAGTAAATCCACACTTTGCTGAAGAAGCATTTGCAAACTCTTAAGCAGCAGCAACAACAATATCATATATTCTGCCATTGTTGTTTATGTTTGTTCGCGCTTGCCTTAAATTTAAACGTACTGCGCATGTCTACATACCTAATACGTACAGGTGCATCTCAAAAAATGTGAATATTATGGAAAAGTTCTTGCCATGGAGGCAATCAGCCTGTGGGGCGTTATTGAAGCCCAGGTTGCTTTGATAGCGGCCTTCAGCTCCTCTGTATTGTTTTTCAGATGTTACTTGTCTTCCTCTTAACCAAAACCTCATAGATTCTCTGGGAGGGTCAGGTCAGGTGAGTTGGCTGGCCAATCAAGCACAGTAATATCATGGTCATCAAACCACTTGGAAGTGGTTTTGGCACTGTTGGCAAATGGAAGCATAAAGTGCTCCAAAATCTCCTGGTAGATGCTGGTACGCAGCTACTATTGGTAAGCTGCTGCAGAGCGAGGCATTCTTTTTCTTGCTGAACCATTTTCCTCTGACCATCTCTGTTAAAACGTCTTCCTTCAGTGAGACTTGTTCCACCAAAGACTTGCAAAAGCTCGCTGCACTGATATGCATGCACTGGTACGATGTGATGCCGCTCCTCTGCGCGACATCTATGTTAATCTGGCACGCTTTCGATTCGCAGAGGACTCTGCTGTTTTCGCCCAACGTCTGGCATTGTACGTGTAGCAGGACGCCGTGGCCTTTCACGACTTTGAGAACTACGAATATCCCATTTATCTCATCTATACATTGGCTTGTAAGCTGAAATGTCTCACCAATGTCTAATTCAGACTGATCTGCGTGTTTGCGCTCCATGTGTTTTACTAGGTTGTTTTTATTGATGAGCACATTGCACGATGGACAATTTTTTTTAATAACAGGCCGCACGCGAAACTTTCCTGTCGCGGTGGGTGTGATTGTCAGAGCAGTCATATCTGCACTGGAGGTTGACGGTGTGTATGTGACTGAAGAAACTGTCTGTGCTGTATCGATGATTGATGGTGTGTTCATAACTGTTGGAGCGGTCACTGACGCACTGTTGCTTGACAGCATTTTTGTGGCTGATTCTGAGTTTGGATTATGCTTACAGACTTGTAAATGATTTTTAAAATCACCTCTCCTAAGAATTGTTGTTGGACAGTACATACAGTGGTAATGGAGTGATGCTCTACAGCCCAGTCCACATCTGTGAATAGTGAAATCTAAAAAAAAAACAAATCTGTATATTAGTCAAATATATTTATGCTACACATACAGATCCTTCTCAAAAAATTAGCATATTGTGATAAAGTTCATTATTTTCCATAATGTAATGATAAAAATTAAACTTTCATATATTTTAGATTCATTGCACACCAACTGAAATATTTCAGGTCTTTTATTGTTTTAATACTGATGATTTTTGCATACAGCTCATGGAAACCCAAAATTCCTATCTCAAAAAATTAGCATATTTCATCCGACCAATAAAAGAAAAGTGTTTTTAATACAAAAAAAGTCAACCTTCAAATAATTATGTTCAGTTATGCACTCAATACTTGGCCGGGAATCCTTTTGCAGAAATGACTGCTTCAATGCGGCGTGGCATGGAGGCAATCAGCCTGTGGCACTGCTGAGGTGTTATGGAGGCCCAGGATGCTTCAATAGCGGCCTTAAGCTCATCCAGAGTTTTGGGTCTTGCGTCTTTCAACTTTCTCTTCACAATATCCCACAGATTCTCTATGGGGTTCAGGTCAGGAGAGTTGGCAGGCCAATTGAGCACAGTAATACCATGGTCAGTAAACCATTTACCAGTGGTTTTGGCACTGTGAGCAGGTGCCAGGTCGTGCTGAAAAATGAAATCTTCATCTCCATAAAGCTTTTCAGCAGATGGAAGCATGAAGTGCTCCAAAATCTCCTGATAGCTAGCTGCATTGACCCTGCCCTTGATAAAACACAGTGGACCAACACCAGCAGCTGACATGGCACCCCAGACCATCACTGACTGTGGGTACTTGACACTGGACTTTAGGCATTTTGGCATTTCCTTCTCCCCAATCTTCCTCCAGACTCTGGCACCTTGATTTCCGAATGACATGCAAAATTTGTCCAAAAGTCCAGTGCTGCTTCTCTGTAGCCCAGGTCAGGCGCTTCTGCCGCTGTTTCTGGTTCAAAAGTGGCTTGACTTGGGGAATGCGGCACCTGTAGCCCATTTCCTGCACACGCCTGTGCACGGTGGCTCTGGATGTTTCTACTCCAGACTCAGTCCACTGCTTCCGCAGGTCCCCCAAGGTCTGGAATCGGTCCTTCTCCACAATCTTCCTCAGGGTCCGGTCACCTCTTCTCGTTGTGCAGCGTTTTTTGCCACGCTTTTTCCTTCCCACAGACTTCCCACTGAGGTGCCTTGATACAGCACTCTGGGAACAGCCTGTTCGTTCAGAAATTTCTTTCTGTGTCTTACCCTCTTGCTTGAGGGTGTCAATGATGGCCTTCTGGTCAGCAGTCTTACCCATGATTGCGGTTTTGAGTAATGAACCAGGCTGGAGTTTTTAAAAGCCTCAGGAATCTTTTGCAGGTGTTTAGAGTTAATTAGTTGATTCAGATGATTAGGTTAATAGCTTGTTTAGAGAACCTTTTCATGATATGCTAATTTTTTGAGATAGGAATTTTGGGTTTTCATGAGCTGTATGCCAAAATCATCAGTATTAAAACAATAAAAGACCTGAAATATTTCAGTTGGTGTGCAATGAATCTAAAATATATGAAAGTTTAATTTTTATCATTACATTATGGAAAATAATTAACTTTATCACAATATGCTAATTTTTTGAGAATGACCTTTAATATACATAATAAAAATGTGTGTGTGTGTGTGTATATATATATATATATATATATATATATATATATATATATATATATATATATATATATATATATATATATATATATAAAAGAAAATGTTTACACCTCCATGGACAACTGCTTTGTTAAGGTGGCATTTCAAGTGCAACTTGACTTTGTTGACTTTGCAGGGCTTAAATGTACTGGCCATACAAAGGGGACAGTGAGAATTGTGGCAGCATTTTGTGCATTTCTCCAACTGAGGAAACTTTTGACCTTTCTGAATGGTAATATATCTCTGAAAAGAAGAAAAAGAAAAAAAAAATGCTTTAAGATGACGTTTACAGATTGAATTTATGCTTTTATTCAGATTTAAACACTACACATACATAGATCACATCAATTATGGTAAACAGAAGCCAAGGAGCGATTGTGTCACACTGGAGAATATAACCTAAATAAAATTGTTTGTTACATAAAGTGTCTCTTCAGAAGACTTAAATCACTCGAATCGTATTACTTTTATTTGTCTTTCAAACGTTTTGAATAAACGCGCTTATTAATTTAATTAATATAATTAAATGACAAAAAAACTCAAGCTTCGTTAAAAATAACTTCATCTGTTCTAAATATATCAGCTAGCGATTGATATTTACCTCGTAACTGTGCAACGACTAAGGAGAAGACGTTACGGTTTCATTCATTTGTTTACTTGGATAACTTTAACTTCACACAAACACGCACGCGGTTTTCTTTTTTTCTTCTTCTATTATGATAATCTTTTGGTCAGGGGCGTCATGCATTCATGATTTTTGAGGGGGCACATTTGGGGGGGGGGGGGTCGGGAGTATAAGTTATTCTACGAAAGCACTGTATAACTGATATAGGCTTATTTTTTATAATTTTTTTTTCCTTTTTATTCAAAACAATTCCAAACATGCTTAATATATCAGGAAATATCTCGTTTCTCAAATATGTGTAGGTAAACGCGTTTTGCACCTTTATAGATTGTTATTTGATCAATATATGGAAATGTAGTATAATCTATTAACTACACATAAAAACCTGACTTTTTACTTAAGTGCCATATCATGCCATAAAATATTTTTAATACGACTGAATTTGCATTTAATGTAAATTTTAATAACAATATTGTAAGATACTTATTTTAACACTTTCATTTTACAGAGAGTAAAGAACATTTACATTATAAAAAAACATTTTCATTCAGTCTAGCCAGAGTTCAGGCACTCTCAAAAACTCCCATTAAAATCACTGAAGCACTTTACATTATGAAACGAATATCTTACTTACATTCGTACGCACATCTGCACTTTTTGTTGTTTCTGATGAGAGAATTCGCTAAATAATTCAGTCAGCGAGCAAGTGTACAAAACACTGCGTTTCAGTGATGACTCTTCTGGACGTCTCTGATTGGCCATTGCATCCATAAGCGCAACAGAATAGTTTCTGATTGGTTATCATGAAGCGTTGTACGAACGCGTCGGTCTCTGGCTCAGCACCAGCCAGCGAACGCAGATTTGAATTTAGCAGCTGATGCTGTGCACTGAACGATCTATTCTCACCGCTGTGATTGTATCAAATATATAAAAAATATTATTCTGCAATTTTTTTTTTTCGTTTGGAAGCTGCATTTAAAATCCACTTGGCTCAGAAATCTGAGGGGGCACGTGCCCCCTCACTTTGAATGGGCACGACGCCTCTGCTTTTGGTTGTTGTTATGTTTCTCCACATATATTTCAAGCTCTGGCAACATTGTATTTTTTACAGTCATGCCAATAAAGCAATTCTGAATTGAATTAAAATGAATTGAGAGAGAGAGAGAGAGTTTGCGTCTTCAGAAGGCAACCCGGAGTCAATACGCTTGAGATAATAGAGTTAGGTGAGTTGCAGGACTTGCAACCAAGCGTCTGCAGCGTTACTACTTACATATAATGAAGAATTAATTTTCGTCATTTTGCAGTGCTTGCGTAGAAAACAACACCTAACGTTAGCCGCACTCTTCAGGCCACTTTTTCCAGCAACCCGGATGTGTTGGTGTTGGTGCTGGTGTTCACCGATAATGTTAAAATGAATAAAACATCATAAAAGCACCAACTTACCGTTGTTGTCTCCGCCATAATTCTGCACTATTTCTCTCTGAGCTGTTGGCCTGGACGGAAACTGCTGGCCCAGTCCTACTGTCCTGAAATTGCTGCAAAATGGCTGCAGTATTTCGTCGTTTCCGGTGCCTTCGTGCTCAGAAGCGCCTGGCTGCTCGGCAACCAGACTCCGAAGTCAACAACAGGTGAGTGTTTTGTGTCTTCTTTAATGTACCGAAAAAAGTTTTTCTTTATTTCCGTCATTAACTGTATAACATCAGATTGACTCGTTTGTGAAAAAGAAGTGTGTTTAATTGTATTGTGTACTCTTTTTAGTGTATTTCAAACAGAGACGTGCAGACAGTTAATCAGGGACAGGGGCACAAATGTAAAATATGGAGTGTGTGTGTGTGTGTGTGTGTGTGTGTGTGTGTATTTAATTAATTTATTTTATTTTTATTTTTGCAAGAAGTCCTTTATGGTCATCGAACCTGCGTTTAAAATACATTTTATGCAATGCAGATTTATTATCAATGTTGGAAACATTATTCTTTTTTTCACCATTCTTTGAAGAATAAAAAGCAAAAAAAAGAACAGCATTTATTTAACATACCTTTTGTGACAATATATACTACCATTCAAAAGCTTGAGGTCAGTATTTTTTGTATTATTTTTAAAAACAAAAATATGTTTATTTTTTATTCAGCAAGGAGTTGTAGAAACAGGGATAGCACAAATGTATATTGTTAGAAAACATGTATATTTTGAATAAATGCTGTTCTGTTTAACTTTTTATTTATTAGTGAACATCAAGAAAGTATGACAGGCTCCAATAAATAATAATAATAAAACTCTTAAGCAGCACAACTGTTTTCAACATTGACAATTAATCAGCATATTAAAATGAATTCTGAAGGATCGTCTACTGAAGACTGGAGCAATGATGCTGAAAACTCAGCTTTGCATTGCAGAAATTAATTATATTTTTTAAAGAATATTAAAATAGAAAAACATTCTTTTAAATTGTAATAATATTTCACATTATTATTTTTTATGATTTATTATTGATCAAATAAATGCAGGCTTGATGAGCATAAGACACTCTCATGCTGCATAATTATAAAAAATGGTAATATAATAAAATCCTTTCATGTCACCATTTCGCCAGCTGAAACTTCACAAAATAGGCCTGTAGATGGCACTAATAAACTATGGTAGTTTCATGAAATAGTAAACGGTGTAGGGCACGCTATCATACAGAAATATACAGGTGCATCTAAAAAAATTTGAATATCATGGAAAAGTTAAGTTGAATATCATAAAAAAAGCAAACTTTCTTATGTTCTAGATTCATTGCACACAAACTGAAATATTTCAAGAGTTTTTTGTTGTAATTCTGATGATTACAACTTACAGCTTAGGAAAATACTGAACATTCAGTATCTCAAAAAAATTAGAATTTTCTATTTTGAGCTTGATTAGTTTGATTAATTTTGAGTATAAATACTGGGTACCTCTTTGACTAGTTTATAACATGCATCCACAATTATGGGGAAGACTCCTGACTTGACAGTTATCTAGAAGATGATCATTGACACCCTCCACAAGGAGGGTAAGCCACAGAAGGTCATTGCTGAAAGGGCTGACTGTTCACAGAGTGCTGTATCAAAATATGTTAATGGAAAGTTGACTGGAAGGAAAAAAGTGTGGAAGGAAAAGGTGCACAAGCAACCGGGATGAACACAGCCTTGGGAAGATTGTCAGGAAAAGCCAATTCAAGAACTTGGGATAACTTCACAAGGAGTGAACTGAAGCCGGAGTCAGTAGATCAAGAGTCGACAAACTCAGACGTCTTCAGGAAAAGGGTTAAAGCTGTCACATTCCTAGAACCAAGCCACTCCTGAACCAGAAAAAACCTCAGAAGCATTTCACCTGGGGTAAGGAGGGAAAGAACTGGTCTGTTGCTCAGTGGTCCAAAGTCCTCTTTTCAGATGAAAGTAAATTTAGCATTTCATTTGTAAATCAAGGTCCGGAGTATGGAGGAAGACTGAAGAGGCACAGAATCCAAGCTGCTTGATGTCCAAGTCAGTGATGATTTGGGGAGCTGTGGCGTCTGCTGGTGTTGCTCCATTGTGTTTTATCAAGTCCAAAGTCAATGCAGCCATCTACCAGGAGATTTTGGAGCACTTTCCATTTACTGACAAGTTTAATATAGATGCTGATATCCTTTTCCAGTAGGACTTTAGCACTTGCCCACAGTGCCAAAACCACTTCCAAGTGGTTTGATGAACATTATATTACTGTGCTTGATTGGCCAGCCAACTCACCTGACCTGAACCTCCCAGAGAATCTATGGGGTATTGGTTAAGATGAAGACAAGTAACATCTGACAAACAATACAGAGGAGCTGAAGGCCGCTATCAAAGCAACCTGGCCTTCCATAATGCCTCTGCATTATTTACAATTACATATAATTTTAAAAAGACTCAAAACTGACACAGTTACTGAGATACAGGCTATCCATTTTGACAGCAAGTGATAACTAATAATAACTCATCTTTAATTTATATATTCTATTGTAGTACATTAAGATGTTAGCTTAGGCAGTTACATGTATCCTGTTCCTAAAGCGAGCTTAGAGACTGCATTTTTGTTGTTGTTGTTGTTGTCCTGTTCCTCTGCCTCTAGCCCCATAGTTATTGTAATAGAAGTTTTTTTCCCAGAGAGGTGAAAGTCATGCGTCGCTCAGCTGCCAAATCACGGGCCGATAAAAGCCGCACTGATTCTGTCCCAGTTAATGCTGCTCCAGCAGTCCAGCCCATTGAGACAGTGGACATTGTCCCGGGTCGCCTTACCGAGTCCAGCTGGACCAGCATGATCTCCCAGGAGGAGGGTGAGGAGGTGGTGGCAGACATTATAGCAGAACTGATGGAAGGAGTGATGGACAGATGCTATCAGCTGTATCTAAAAAGACAGGTGAGCAGCAAATTTATCTAATTATAAGTTTAAGAGTGTACAATGTTTAATCATATTCCAGACGATGTTATTTAAGTATCATTAAGATACTATTAGAGTTTGTCAATATTTTGAATTATTTAGAATTTTCATTTTAGTTAACGTTTTAGTCATTTTTGTTGCAGGTTTCTGTCAGTTTTATTATTATTATTATTATTTAAACAAGTCTACATATTAGTCATTTTCATTTCAGTTTGAGTTATTGTAGTACGTCATGTTAAGCTCCATATTAAAATTTTGACAGGAATGAAAACAAGACCGAAAAGAAATAGGACATTGTTCAATGGATTTTACTGTTGTGTATCAAGATAATGAAACATCTTTCCAAAAGACTTTAAACTCCATTAAACTGCTTGGAAAGTTTAGAAAATTACATGACATCTAGGATCTTTATACAACGCATGCCATTATAAAACCTTAAGTCTATCTCTCACAGCATTGTTTTCATCCTTGTAAAATGTTATATGCAGCCTACCCTGATTGAGGTCTTTATAGGAATAGCTTATTTACATTCTCAGAAATAAGAGTAAGCTGTCATAACATAACATAACATAACATAACATAACATAACATAACATAACATAACATAACATAACATAACATAACCCAGTGACAGCTTTCATACATTTTTTTCTGAGAGTGTTGGCTACAATGGAAAAGTTTTATTAGGCATTCATTTAGCTCATACATACACTTCCTGCCCTCAACCAGTTGATACCCTTCTCGGTTTGGTGGGCACAAAATAACCTGGTGGAGACGCTAGAATGTCTTCTCCTGAGGAGAGATGAAGGGGATGATCCAGAACATGGACTCTTTTGGCAAGAGGATCCAGAACCACAGCCCTGTGCGATTGATTCTTGGGCTGAAGGATGTGTACCTGTGCTTCATGCTGCTCAGGAATAGCACAACGCTTTATCACAGGTAAGAAAAAACTGAGTATAGGTGATAGGGCGTCGGGGCAGTGAAATGATCTGAATTTGACTTTCAAACACCCATCCTTTAGAATGACTTTCTTAACTTGTTATATTTTAGGTTTATATGGCATTCCGACATCCTGAAGTGAAAGGACTGCTGGACCATACAGAGGTTTGATATGTCTAACCCAAAATCCTGTTGCACACAAATTGATTGTAATGTCTCAAGAGAACTACACCAACTTCAACCTACTTCGGCTCAATCCCAGTAGAGTAATGATACTGAATTATTCACGAAAACTCAAGAAAGTCTGACTTCATTAAAACTCCACACATAAGGAACTCCAAGGAAGCAAATCTCTGATTCTCTAGGGGTGTAATTGCCTCTATTTCTTGCCAAGTGTAGTCATAATTCAAATATTTTTATTTGAATCTCTCAGCCTCGAAACACAGACTTTTTAGGCCTCGAGGTGAGGAAACAGTGATGCTATGAGTTCCAAAAACTCATAGATTAATGTTGTAGTCCTTAGAGCACAGGTAGTAACAGACCAGAACAGTGTGAACCATGACTGGAAAAAAAAATAGCAGCTTTAGATTCCTGCTGCATACAGTGTAAAGACATTTTTACTGCGCTTTTTTTGCATTGAGTAAATCAATGCCTTGTCTGCATTTTTCTCTGACTGTTGTTGTAATAAAGAGTTTGTCTTAAGTCATCTTAGATGTCTGTCTGTTATAGTGATTCTTTCTTTGTCCAATAATTTTTATGCAGCCAGATAGTGTAGTATTTACTAGCTGGGGAAAACTGGACAACATAAACCAGACAAAACAAAATAAAATAAATAAATAGTTTATGCATTTAGCAGAAGCTTTTATCCAAATATTTATAAACTTATAAATAAATAGAGTAAATGTACTGGTAATTTTTCTGCCAGGACATTAACCCTAAAACACAATGCAATGCAGTGGAAAATTCAAAATACAGGTAAAACACTGGTAAAAAAATACAAATATATAGACTTCTATATAGATAAAAATATCAGGGACTAATGAATATTGAGTAAACAAAATCATATTTATTACATCTGAACACTATGGACTTCTTAAACCCCATTTAAGAAGTGGTGAAATAAGCAAAATGATGTGCTTTTAAAAGGGAGGTGAAGCAGTCAAGCAAGTGTACATTAATGACTTCCACTTTAATTAAAACATATATAAGAAACACGATTAATGCAACCGTTTTAAATAAGGTTTTATTTTGCTATAACTTTTAGAGCAAAGGCACCATCATCTTGCAACTCCACAGCATGTGACGTCATGGGGTTGGTTTGCTCCATTGGCCAGTGCTGTAATATAAACATTTCTTTACTTTTTGAATGCACGCTTGTCTTGAAATTGAGAAATGCAAACTTAAAAGGACTGTTGAGCCCATAATAAGTCTCACTGCTTATGCATTTCAGCCGATGTGGCGAGGGGACTGAGCATTACCATTACAGGTGGAGGAAATCCTGAACCCACTGGTTTGGGGTGAAGAATGGGTTGGAAACAACAGGTGTTTACTCGTCAAGACAGTGATTCTGACATAATTTTTGTGTGCATTTACTCAAGATGACATGAAAGACAACTCAGTTTTTAAATAAATCAGCTTTATCCACAATCATCCATCATGTCAACCACAAGATGTCGCTGCAAAACCATAAGTCTTCATATGGCAACACTATGCCCTATGACAGAGTTTTAAACTGAGTACTTGGAAACTACTTCAAAATGCACATTAGTTCAGCTGTGGAAAAACAACCTCATGATTATTAACTGCATGATCAGTTTATACCTGACTGAATGACACAAACTGTCTGTTTCTAGATGGAGCCAGGTTGTTTTAACATTTGCACAAAATAAGCAACATCAGTATGAATGCTGTAAGCTCATGAATATTCATGTAACTAATGGCCTGTGGGGACTGGAATGTTCTTGGAAATGGAAACTTTCGGTTGGAAAAACATAACCAACTTTTCTTTACAGCGATTATGGATATTCAAGTGAACTAAATAAAGAGATGTGTAGGGAGACAACCATCCCTGCTGAAAATTTTTTTATGTTTTAAAGCATGGCTGCTGGTATGAGCTAGTTTAAGCTGGTACATACCTAAAAGCTGGTACATACCTAACCAGCATATGCTGTTTTTATCAGCAGGGATATAATCACTGCTAGAAGTTCCTCTGCCTTTATGCTGATAGATTTACATGCAATTTGACAAATGTATCTCAAGTCCATATTAACACACAGACCTAGAATTAAATGCTAGAAAAGTTTCAGCCAAAATAATCTGAGTGGCTCACAGATGCTGGTTCCACGTCAATGGAAAGGATGATGTGAGATTAGAAGGATATTGGGTAAAATCATAAAAAAAGATATTCATGTAGACTGTGATCTCAGCATTCAGATTCCAGCTGCCAAAAATAAGGATGAAGTACAAATGTAAAATGCTTTTATTCTTCCTGTGAGAGTAAAATTGGAGCTTGAGGGCCTATTAGGTGAATTTGCAAGAGATGTCAACGACACCTTCCACTGTTTTATTCTGTACCGAAGAGTAAAAAAGACGTTCCAAAAAGTCTAAAGAACAAGCCTGGAATACTGATGAGTATTTAAAGGTCTGTATGCGTACAGCCACACCTGAGCTGTTCCAATCATTAAACTCTCTCATGACCTGATTTTCCAGCTGGTTTACACTCTCATTTCAACTCTCAGTCCTCAGTGGGACCGAAATTGTCTGGAAATGCCTTTTTCTGCACGACGGGGATCTTTTAAAAACCTCTTTCCTTGTTTTACCCCATCAAAAACTTGGACATGTGAGTTTACTAATGGTTTTTAATCAGTTTCATTTTTGATTCTCTCAGCGGGGGCTTTAAAGGACATCAAAATCCATTTTTTTGACCACAGCAAAGCTTTAGATGTGTCAGTGCCAAATTACAACAATCTCATTTTGATTTGATGCTTGCCACGCATCATTTATCTACGATTTGGGCTCACATTTATGTTCCCAGGTGACAGATTTATAAAAAAAATCCTTAAATCGATGTCTTCGCCCAAAACATCATTGTCAAGGCGAATGACATGTGATGGTGGCCAAGAAGAGTCCTGCTGGTAGTGCATGACGAGGGAGACACAATGCTTATAGTGTCTTGTCACTGCTGCCATAAATAAACTATCTTTTCTCTCTTTTGACACTTTGTGGAGGTTCAGGTGCCGCCACACCACCCTTTCCAGACACCCTTTCACTTCTCCCAGCTGACAAGCACAGTATGCCCCTTTATCATTCTTTTCATGGGCAATTTTATTTGTATGTGTCTATTTGCATTTTTTAAAGCCTCTCCAAGTCCTGTCAGTGCAACCCCCCACTGTGTCAGTCTTCACTCCCTCGAACATCTAAAAAAGGATCAGTTACCTGAGGAGCACAGCTGAAGAGACAAAACAGAGATTTCTTTCTTTAACGAAACGCCAGCTGGTGAACCACTTAAAAATCACTTATTTTTCTAAATGTAAGTGTAAAGGGTGTACAAAACATTTCTGTGATGGATTGATTACTTTTTAGAAAGCCCTTCGACCCCCCCCCCCCACAAAAAATAAATAAAAACAAAACCTCTTTCACAGTCAGACAGTCAGATGTAACTCAATGTTAAAATAAAGAAAGTGGAATTTGCCGCTGCTGTCACCGCTGTCATGCTAGGTAGGCGTGGTTTCAGCAACCAGCTCCTGCCTTTTCGCCCATATTCAATTATCCGGGAGTGACAATCGGTGATGCGCTGCCAATATGGCGATGGCCGCTCTGCACACTTTTGGCTTTAAAATTGTCTTTGAAAACCAATGGGTGACGTCCATGTTTTTATACAGTCTATCAGTGCAACACATCTCCTTTGCATAGAGTTGATCAGGTTGTTGATTGTGGCCTGTTGAATGTTGGCCCACTCTTCTTCAATGGCTGTGTGAAGTTGCTGGATATTGACAGGAACTGGAACACGCTGTCATATACGCCGATCCAGAGCATCCCAAACATGCTCACTGGGTGACATGCAAATGGGATGTTTTCAGCTTCCAGGAATTGTGTACAGATCCTTGCAAAATTGAGCCTCAGGATCTCGTCACGGTATCTCTGTGCATTCAAAATGCTATCAATAAATGCACCTGTGTTCGTTGTCCATAACATACACCTGCCCATACTATAACCCCACCGCCACCATGGGCCACTCGATCAACAACGCTGACATCAGCAAACCGCTCACCCACATGACCCCATACACACTGTCTGCCATCTGCCCTGTACAGTGAAAACCTGGATTCATCCGTGAAGAGAACACTTCTCCAAAGTGAATGTAAGAATTTGCCCACTCAAGTCGGTTCCTACGATGAACTGCAGTCAGATGGAAAGCCCGATGAGGATGACGAGCATGCAGATGAGCTTCCCTAAGCTTCCCTAACAGCATCTTAATATGCTACACCTGTAAGGTGGATGGATTAAGGAGAAGTGCTCACTAACACCAATTTAGACAGATTTGTGAACAATATTTGAGAGAAATAGGCCTTTTGTGTACATAGAAAAAGTCTTAGATCTTTGATACACACACACACGCACTATCGGTCAAAAGTTTGGTATAATTGATATTTTACCACTAATAATTGGCAATTATTATTATTATTTTTATTTTTTATTATTATTATTATTATTTTTTTTTTTAAATTCTTTGGAAGGATGGACGCACGCTTGGACAAGTGTGCTCTTTGTTTTGCTAATAGTTTTCATATTGTGCCATTTTTTACATCATTAAACTAAGATATTGTTACTGTATGGCTGGGTGTTGATAGCACATTGCTAGGCATTGCTAGCATGTTTTATCATGTCGCATGGCATTTCTAGCATGTAGCAAGCTTATTATGTCAGAAGAAAAGTTTTGAGGGACACGGAGACATTTAAAGCTGCTCAATAATTCCACTTTGTCTTTGAGTCAGATTGATGAGATGATACCGCAGTCTCAAGTTCCAGTTGTCAGAGAGAAGTGCATTAACCTGCAGTTTCACTCAAAAACTCAATACTAGCATGACAGTATATTCTGCTTGACAAGGATTCAAGGTAGCACAGGGATGTGTAAATGCCATAAAGTGACGGGGAGACAGACTAGACTTACTGGATTTCACAGCTCCCTCGAGGTCTTCTCCAGTTGTTATATCCATCCGCTTCCTTCCTTCTCGCTCTGGTCCGAAAGGCAGAGAGCAGATGGTGCCCTCTAAAGTCCCACTTAATCACGAGCAGATGGAGAGTGTTCACTGTGTCCAGGGCTGCACTCGCTTGATTTTATTAGAGGTTTCAAGAGCATCTGCACATCCTTACAGTGAAGCTGTTTTATGGAAGACTGCTTCTTTCATCTCCCAATAACCCATATTTATTTGAACATAAAATGTTAAGGGATGGTAATTTGTGGTTGTAAAGACAGAAACACAAAGTGAGCATAAGACACACTTTGTTGGACAAAAATGTACATTAGCAATATATTAAAATAATGGGCTGAACAGAAGATCTCAGCAGCAGCTAATCTTGAAGAATCAGTCTGACACACTGCCTTTACTGCTGAAGGATTATGATTATCTGTTTTATTGTACTGGGACACTGGAGAATAAATCTGCTCTGATGTTTGTTTTGAATGTTATTTATGATCATATCCATAAACCATCCACTGTAACTAAGAGTGAGCAATGGGAAAAAAATGTCTCATAATTTGATTTTTAGACCATTTGTTTTCTAGCCAGTCAGATAAAATAGAAAAAGAAAAAAGAAATGTTCATACAATATATCATCACAATGTCATTTGATATATAAATTATATTTAATCACATAACATTCTTGGTCATAGTATATTCAGGAGCATATGCAAATCAACACTTAAATATTCATAGGGAAAATGCCATTTCAGCCCTTTTGAAGGTAAAATACATCAAGTGAGACAAAATAGTAACCAGCACAAAAACTTATTTCCTTCAGAATCAATCCACCATCTGCGTGTGGACAAAATTTGAACTCATCAAAAGTTAACATTGGCATTCAAGGCTAATGCTGGTAGCACAGGAAGGGCTTCTTTCATGATAGTAATTTTTTAACTCTTTAGGTTTAATGGTCATAATCATGATAACATAATGCCTCTTCTTTGTAATACAACTGCCAAGCAGCTCTGAAGGACTTAATAGCCGTGTTAAAGAGACTTGTAAAATAAATGTTTAGTTTTTATAACTTAAGAAAAGAGGTTTAATGCATAAACCCTGACAGAATTAAAGGGGGACTTGTTTTACTATATAATTTAATTAGAATTTATAGATATTCATATGAATGGTGTATTTCTTGTGAACATACATTGTGTGTGTGTTTGCATAGAACAAATGGTTATGAATATATTTTTGTAAATAAAATCTGATAGAAAACAATATTTGAAAACAACACAACAGAATGAAATCATATGATGTCAAAGAGGAATGTGTTAGGTAAAAGTTTATTTTGATAGCCCACTTTAGACATTATACTAACTGTAAGCATGTCAACTACCAGTCAAGAGTTTCAGTGGACTGTCTGCTTAATATCTGCTAATTGTGATAGTATATTTCACATACGATTGATTTGATTTATTATAAAAACAATAGGATATTGAATTCATGAGGAAGCTGGAGAATAAGGGAGATCAAATAAAGGAATCTTGGTTATTTATATGACAGATAAAACCCTCCTGGTGGAAAAATGCAGAACAAATCTGCAAAGCAGCAGATTCAAATGGCGCTGTGATTGTATTTAAGTCTCCAGGGCTATCAAGAATCACAGAGAAAGGACATCTGTGACTAAAGCAGAGGGTTGCTGATCCACGAGGAGCATTTACTAAAACAAGACGAGTGCTTGTCCTCCCACATACAGTATACATTCCTCATAAACCTCAGTTCTCCATCTGTCTGGCTTTTCCAGATCAGGCATCTGGAATTATGTATTAATGGGAACTAGATGAGTCAGAGATGGGTCAGTTACTCTCTGACACAGAGCAAACCTTGGGGAATTTCCAAAAAGGTCCTTCTAAAAGCAGTTTAAATCCAACCGCTTTGGTGTGATGTGACACCAGAAGAGAAATGATTCTTGAAACGACTCCTTTCTCATACTGAGCTCTTTACCAGTGACCAGACTGACAGATGGGCCCTGAAAATGACCTGGTTTCGTTTTCTTGAAGCCTTTCTGATGTGCAATATTAAGTTGAAATGAGGTTTTTAGATCAGTAATTTAATGCAAACAAGACGGGCTGTAATGCACTGCAGAAGTTTGTTTAAAAGAAATGACTTCAAGCATCAGGTATGTAATAGCAGACAACGAGAATCAAGCCTGTGTCCATTACAGATGCACTGAACCATCAGAAATGTTATTACTTTTTGGATGCCACTGTATTAACCATGAAATGAAGGGTTTAAGTTTAGTAACTGAAGAGTTTTGATGTAATGACAGTCATTATACTAAATGTTTCCTTAAGTACTGCAAATTAAACTTAGAAAAATTATTTATACAGTTTGAAGAGTTGTGTCAGAGCCACTATTGTGATATAAAGAAAAGCTCTGCTCTGAACTTTATGGCAAATTATCAAGTTTATCAAGGGTCCAAAATAAACTTTTTTTTTAAAAAGAAAACAATTAACTAGCCAAAAAATAAAAAAATAAATAAAACATCTCATTGGCCAAAAATATTGTGTAAGAAACAGTACAATTTGGCATTGTTTTATTGAAATACTTTTGTTGTTGTGATGACATTACTTTTATTTTTGCATAATTAAAACACAAAGACCCTTTTTATTGTTTTATTTTATTGTTTTATTGATGTGTTTGTTGATTTAACAAGCCATGACTAAGAACATAATTTCTGGATTCATAAAAACAAACAAGAAAAATAAATGTTTTATTTAAATAAATTGCTAAAGACACAACAATATTTGGTTATACTTTTATTTTTATTTATATAACTGGATATAATCAACTTGTACTCTTAATTTTATTTTTATTTTTTGTATTATTAATTGTATTTGATGGGTTTGTTAGCCATGACTAGGTACATAATTTCATACATTTTTAAAAATTGAAGACAATTATTATTTAAAAATAAAAATAAAAACACTGCCTAAATGTACGTTTCAAATTTTTTTATTTTGTATTTATTTATTTTTTTGCATTCATAAAAACCTTTTATATTGCTGTTCTGCTCTAAAAATTTTGATTGGCTGGCACTTACATATTTTTTCACTTTATTAAAAATGCATTTCCATTATCTTTTTATTTTTGCATAAATCCCTGGAATTCTACTTCAATTTGAATTTGAACATTTAGGTTTCAAAATTTCTAAATGTATTTTTAAATGCAATACAAATCAGTTATAAATACCTGAGGGTATCCATGTATTTCAATCCGTAACGGTTTCTTATAATAAAGGAATTTAGGAGGTATTGATTTTTGCTCTTCTCTCTTTACACCAGTTACTTGTGGTTGGGTTGAAGGGCAGATTACATTTGGTTGATAGCACATTATCACCCACAGGCCTTGTGCTTCTAACATTGACTTGAGATTAAAGTGTTGGTTTTACAGCCTGTTTCCCACTGAGTTTTATGTACGTCTCTCTCTCCCACCTGATACCCTCCCAGTGGTGTATGTGTCTTCCTGATGGTGGGGATGTATTAAAGTGTCACTGGAAAAATTTGTGTAAGTTCAAGTAACCAGGGCCCACAGAGTTCATGGACAATGACTGACACATCCAAGCCTAATGATTTAACCAGGGGTGTAACTTCATGGTCAGGCCTTATCTCCACAGATTTATCCGAGATCATGTCTCGTAAAAAACAGGAGAGAGAGAAATGAAATTGATAACATGTGAATGTGACAACAGTCACTTGTCAGACTGCAATTGCAATTGAGAACGACTTAATATCTTATCTAAACTTTAAAGTGCATCTTTTATTAGGTGGGAAGGGAATGGTGATAACAGGTTGCAGCTGTTTAGTGACCCTCTTAAAGGGTAAGTTCTCAAAAAACAAACAAAAACCTGTCATCATTTACTCAGCCTCACATTGTTCTACAACCTATGACTTTTTCCCCCCCAAAAAAAGTTTTTGTGTTGGAGACAAATTACTAAGTGCCAGAAATGACCAAAAACCACTATGAAATCGTCATAAAAGTTATATATATAAAAGTATATGATAGCTTTGTGTGAGAAAAAGACTAAATTTAAGGCAAAAACTGGATTGTTTTAGTTTCTGTTGTCTATCATTTAGCCAAAAAAAATAAATAAATTAATAAATCCTCACACAGGAAGTGGCTGGAGCTCAACTTCCTCTGAGGGTGCCATATGGTGGGATTATTCCACTTAACACTCTTACAGACTGTCTCAGTGCTCACAGTCTGCATAACTATGTCATTAAGCTCTTAAGATTTATTTAGCGTGGACATTAATCCACATTTCCACCAAAAGCTGCTCTGCTGTCTTTTGTAAAGTTTCCAGACGGAAAAGAAAATGGATTAAATCATTTGTTTTACAGAAGCTAAGGACGATTCAGTCCCCCCCCCCCATCTCTGTATCCTCCACAAAGCTAATTGTGTGCCACCCAAATAATTACACAGAAAAATTTCAGTTAAAACACTTTAACTCACCTTAATACACCCACTTAGCTCTTTTTATTCCTAGCCCACATTTCTTTTTACACAGTAATCATTTACTTTTGTCTATTTTAACTTCACTTTGCTTGGCTGCAATGCTAGCATCTACTGTGTTAGCTTGTCAGCAAAAAATCAGTTAACACTGCTCTGCATAAGTTACATCACCTAATTAATATTCATTAGCCAGCTCTTAAGGGTTATAATGTGTCCCCCCATTTTTTAGATCTCACGCCCCTGCATATAAATCTCTTATACTGTATTTACGGATGTAGCAAGAGGCAGGCTTTCTTCTAAAATTTACATTAAGTGTCTGAATGTACATATGTCATTTAGCGCTGGTGTCCTCAAGAGACTCCTGTGTACTAAACCATCTGTTCTCTGTCATCTGCAGGGCCTTCACCCCTTCCCTTCATCTCACCCTAATAAATGTCAAATGCTTGAGGCAAGCACCACTGAATAACTATGAGAAAACGCAAAGATTTATTATATGTATAGAATTTGCAAAATTCACCCATGAAATGTTGATGTGAAAGATAGATGATTTGTGAAGATGTATTTTTGGATCACACTTACAGGCTTTTTATGAGGTTCTGTGCCACCGCAGAGTGGCTCTTTAATAATAAATGATTTTTTTTGTTCACAACCTCTCAGCCTCATCCGTTTCTGTCCTTGAAAGTCTTCAGATTCACTTTTATCAATGCAGATAGCATTATAGCACTCAAAAACTGTTGAACATTTATTGAAATGAAGGCAAAACTTTGTGTTGAATGTTGCGGGCCGGTTTTTTCTATTTTTATTTTAATTTTTGCTGGTAGGGGAGTATAGAAGAAACATGAGTAATTATGCTTCACTACTGTACCATTTCGATTTTTATTTTGTACATTATAGCTACACATTTATATATACACTGTTAGACATTTCTGTAATTTCTACAGTCATTTACTGTATATCACCCAGTATAATACATAAAATTCGCTTTACAGTAAATAACTGTAAACTTTTGCAACTTTAAACCAAAATACAGTTTGCTACTGTAAAACCAATTACAGTAACTGTTGCCAGTAAGTTACTGTAAAAACCCTTTGAAATGTCTAACAGTGTATAAGTACGCTAAGTGGTAAAAAATTATAAAGGAAATATTCAGCTTCAATACCACCTTCAATTCACAGGTGAGCATGTCTCTTATAATAACAAAAGCTGAAAAAATAGAGTATAAATCAGTAATATTGTGAAATATCATTACAATTTAAAACAACTGTTTCTATTTTAATATATTTTATATGCATTCCATTCCTGTGATGGTCTTCAGTGTCATATGATCCTTCAGAAATTATTCTAATATGCTGATCTGCTCAAGTATTTGAAATGAATTATTATAAATCCTTAAGAATGTTGTGAAGCTTAATATTTTTATAGAAACTGTTATATTTTTTCATGATTCTTTGATTAATATAAAGTTAAATATAAATATAAAGTAATATAAAGAACAGCATTAATTTCTTTTTACGTTTAATTAAAGGATTCATTCATTTAAAATTTATATCTTTTTGCAATATATCATGTATATTTACTTTTAATGCACCATTTCTGAATAAAATCTATTTAACAAACAAACAAACAAACTTAAAAAGATCTTAAATGTTTGAACGCTAGTGTATAAACACTAATTCTAGAAACTATTCTATGCTATACCACACTGAACGGTAACATAACTACTATACAAAATTAAAAGTTTAATTAACAAGTGTCAAGTAAAAATGTGATTAAAAAAGTTTACTTTGAGGAAATACTGTGGAAAAAATTAGATATTTCATGTACAGTCGTGGCCAAAAGTTTTGAGAATTACATAAATATTGGAAATTGGAAAAGTTGCTGCTTAAGTTTTTATAATAGCAATTTGCATATACTCCAGAATGTTATGAAGAGTGATCAGATGACATGCATAGTCCTTCTTTGCCATGAAAATTAACTTAATCGCAAAAAAACCTTTCCACTGCATTTCATTGCTGTCATTAAAGGACCTGCTGAGATCATTTCAGTAATCGTCTTGTTAACTCAGGTGAGAATGTTGACGAGGCTGATTGGGTTAGAATGGCAGACTTGACATGTTAAAAGGAGGGTGATGCTTGAAATCATTGTTCTTCCATTGTTAACCATGGTGACCTGCAAAGAAATGCGTGCAGCCATCATTGCGTTGCATAAAAATGGCTTCACAGGCAAGGATATTGTGGCTACTAAGATTGCACCTAAATAAACAATTTATAGGATCACCAAGAACTTCAAAGAAATTCTTGTAAAGAAGGCTTCAGGGCGTCCAAGAAAGTCCAGCAAGATCGTCTCCTAAAGAGGATTCAGCTGCGGGATCGGAGTGCCACCAGTGCAGAGTTTGCTCAGGAATGGCAGCAGGCAGGTGTGAGCGCATCTGCACACACAGTGAGGCCAAGACTTTTGGAAGATGGCCTGGTGTCAAGAAGGGCAGCAAAGAAGCCACTTCTCTCCAAAAAAAACATCAGGGACAGATTGATCTTCTGCAGAAAAGTATAGTGAATGGACTGCTGAGGACTGGGGCAAAGTCATATTCTCCGATGAAGCCCCTTTCCGATTGTTTGGGGCATCTGGAAAAAGGCTTGTCCGGAGAAGAAAAGGTGAGCGCTACCATCAGTCCTGTGTCATGCCAACAGTAAAACATCCTGATACCATTCATGTGTGGGGTTGCTTCTCATCCAAGGGAGTGGGCTCACTCACAATTCTGCCCAAAAACACAGCCATGAATAAAAAATGGTACCAAAACACCCTCCAACAGCAACTTCTTCCAACAATCCAACAACAGTTTGGTGAAGAACAATGCATTTTCCAGCACGATGGAGCACCATGCCATAAGGCAAAAGTGATAACTAAGTGGCTCGGGGACCAGAGTTTTGAAATTTTGGGTCCATGGCCTGGAAACTCCCCAGATCTTAATCCCATTGAGAACTTGTGGTCAATCCTTAAGAGGCGGGGGGACAAACAAAAACCCACTAATTCTGACAAACTCCAAGAAGTGATTATGAAAGAATGGATTGCTATCAGTCAGGATTTGGCCCAGAAGTTGATTGAGAGCATGCCCAGTCGAATTGCAGAGGTCCTGAAAAAGAAGGGCCAACACTGCAAATTCTGACTCTTTGCATAAATGTCATGTAATTGTCGATTAAATCCTTTGAAACGTATGAAGTGCTTGCAATTATATTTCAGTACATCACAGAAACAACTGAAACAAAGATCTAAAAGCAGTTTAGCAGCAAACTTTTTGAAAACTAATATTTATGTAATTCTCAAAACTTTTGGCCACGACTGTAGATTGTGTCAGATGCTTATTTGCTTGTTTAACTTTCATATATTATTTTGTGTTCTCATTCATGTACAGCTTTTATTTTCGGGTTCTTGTTGCTAGCTCATGTAATGTTCTGTTCACAATTCCTCCTTTGATTGTTCCCAGGCATAGATGTATTAATAAGTAGATATGCCACATTCAGCAGCCGCGCTCCATCTGATTCTCAAAAAAACTTTATAAGTGAGGCTTTAACCAGATGAAAAAACGGCCAGGTTACGGAGACTTTCCTGGAAGAGGCAGTCCAGCCAAACATGATTATCTGTTCCAGGAAATGATTCTTATTTACCTCTTTTGTTGTCTGGCACTGGGAAAAAAAAAAAACATATGACTGTAATAAAACCTATTTACAACTTTGACCAAAAAATATAACAATCGCAAATGAAAGGAAAATAAAATAGTGAGGTTGAAAAGATGAGTAAGGTGAATTGAATAAAAATTTGAGTGATTTTGTGCTTTACTATCTAGCAGACAGCTAAATGTCTGAGAGGATGGAGGGCAGAAGATAAAACGATGTGTAAGAATAATATATATGTAAACATTCACTGGTTCTTCAAAGCCAAAGAAACAGCTGTATGATCTTGAACTCTCCGTTCAGCTCAGCTGGCTAATCTTAAAATGTGAAAGAGGAATTGAGAAACCTCTGTGAAACCCAGGATGGGTCGGTCGGGTCCCAGACTCCTCTTTTATACCTCGATATCTCCAAAGATAAAAGATCTTTGCTTTCATCTCCTCTCTTTTTGTATTCATTAGACATGAAAGTGCTTCAGTTTTGCTCTCTCTCAGGATCTCTGTGATGCAAAAATTACACAGAAGCCTCCTGGTATCAGAAAATCATCTCCCATTGTCCCATTGAAATTATTCTGGGCTTGTTTTAGCTCTTTTGCAGAATTATAGCAAACAAATCTCGCTTCACAACATTACTTTTATTTTCATTACAGTGAAGGGTCATTAGATTCCAACAATGGTTGTTCAATTTAAATCTTCAGCTTTAGACATGGATCTGATTCTATCTTTTAATAAGAGAAGAGGAATTAATCTTTTTTAACATTAGCACATAGCATTTTTACCATAGATTTTGTAACTGAAATTTTTCAGTAACACCTTACTATTTAGGTTTAATTTGCTGACAATTTGCTAATCACACAATGCCATGGAATGCTATAACGATAGCATGATTCAGATAGATAGATATATGTACATCAGCCTGCTCTTTTGGGTAACTGAAGACGACACTGCTTACAAATCTCTTGTATCACACAGCAGACTCAATTACCTGTTTCATAAATAAGCAACTGGAACCATCCAAAATAATCTTTTGGAATAGAACTATTTACGCTTTGCCGATTTGGTTACTAATTTAGATGAATTTGTAAAATCTCATTCAGACATTTTTGTGCAATCTGCTTAGGGCCTGCTAATTAATTAGGAGTCGACCTTCATGAATATTTCTCTAAAAATCATACTTCTTTCATAATTTTTTACAAACTCCCCACCTCATAAAATACTCATGAGGTCCACGCTATCCATCTTGAATCTTTGAAGGTGTGTTTACAATTTTAGTTCAGTTCTCTTGGTTCTTTTGGTCCAAACCAAAAAGATAATGATACATTTAGTCTAGGTTTGCTTAGCATTTACATTGTCATTTTTTTTTATCACTGAACCTACAAATAAAAGGCAGAAGTATACCATCAAAATTGGACAGCTTTGTTTTATGACATATTTTCAGAATCAGAATTAGGTTTATTTGCGCAAACACACAAGGAATTTGTTGAATTTGTGTGTTTTTTTTAAGGTGCTCCTGGTACATACAAACATACATGCATACATACACATCTGACATGAGAACAAAAAAGAAAAAGAAATTTAGCAATAAATAATGTGAAAGAATCTGGAACAGAATATTGATTGATGTACATATTTGTGCATTTTTACTCTATATAGAACTGTATAAATATTAGAGATATGCATATGTATTTACATAATACATATGCATATCCATTATAGACAGCCATTAAGTTCCGTATCAGTTACATATTATCATTACTTACCTATAAGGCCCTAAATGGTCTAGCTCCTGCGTACTTAACTAGCCTCATACCACATTACAATCCATCACGCTCCCTAAGGTCACAAAACGCTGGACTTTTGGTAGTTCCTAGGATAGCAAAGTCCACTAAAGCAGGTAGAGCTTTTTCACATTTGGCTCCCAAACTCTGGAATAGCCTTCCTGATAATGTTCGGGGTTCAGACACACTCTCGCTGTTTAAATCTAGATCAAAAACGCATCTCTTTCGCCAAGCATTTGAATAATGTATCTTAAATTGTGAGTGTAGTTGCATCTGATCAAATGCACATTCTTATACTTTAGCTTGGGTTAAACTTATTAATTTTACTTTGTTGGATCAGCAGCTTTTACATCCCGTGGTACAGTAACTAGGATTTACACAAGCTCCAGTCTGGATCCAGAACACCTGAGAAGAGATGATGCTGACCCTCAGAGGACCTCAGATGATGCTAACCCTGAATCAACAAACAGAACTAACAAATATTGCTACAAGTGTGACTGCATCATATAATAATTATTAATTATTAATAATATTAATAATGTTCATCGTCTGGCTGACTACGTCTTGTATTAATTTTTCTACAAATCCTGTCATACGTGCACAAACTGACAGTCACCACTTATAAGCTATTACTAAATATTGTAGAAACATAATTTTCTGTAAAGTTGCTTTGTAACTATTTGTATTGTAAAAAGCGCTATACAAATAAACTTGAATTGAATTGCTCAACCTCTTGTCTGTAAGCAGACTCATCACCGTCCTAAATTGTCGTCTGCAAACTTCAGGAGCTTGACAGAGGGTTCTTTTGAGGTGCAGTCGTTTGTGTAAAGGGAGAAGAGCAGTGGGGAGAGAACGCAGCCCTGAGGAGCTCCGGTGCTGATTATACGGGTGTAGGATGTGAGTTTTCCCAGCCTCACTAGCTGCTGCCTGTCTGCCAGGAAGCTTTTGATCCACAGACAGATGGAGGTGGGTATAGAGAGCTGTGTGAGTTTATTCTGAAGGGTGTCTGGCATGATGGTGTTGAAAGCGGAGCTGAAGTCCACAAACAAGATCCTTGCATAAGAGATAAATGTGAAGATGGGTGATAGCTGGACAGCACAGGCTTTGAGGCAGGCTGGAGAGACACCGTCTGGGCCTTTGGCTTTCCTTATCTTCTGCTTCCTGAAGACTTTGCACACATCCTCATCGAAGATCTTGAGTACAGGCTGAGA
This sequence comes from Carassius carassius, assembly GCF_963082965.1. NCBI lineage: Eukaryota > Metazoa > Chordata > Actinopteri > Cypriniformes > Cyprinidae > Carassius > Carassius carassius. The sequence goes on from NC_081772.1 coordinate 21,309,392, forward strand.
AACAATAGGGGGAGGTTGTTGATGACTGTGCTGTGAGATGGTCAGAGTGGGTGTGGGGTGTCAGACCAGGCGTTTGCTTTTCAAACCTGCAGTAAAACTCGACTGGCCTCATTGCTGGGGGACGGGGACTTGTAGCTGGTGATGGCTTGCAGGCCATTCCACACTGATGTAAAGTCATTACTTGAAAACTGTGGTTTATGCTTTTCAGAGTAGTTTAACTTTGCCACTCTTATCTCCCTATTCAGTGTGTTTTGCAAGTACATCCAAAACTGCTGTCTTCTGGGCTAAATGTGCTTTCTGTATGTGTGTACATCTAATTGTATTTTTACCAGTTGATAACTCACAATGAGGTTATAACGTGTAAATGAGTCAGAACCACCAGGAATTTGTCTGTTGCACACAGAGATCTGCTACAAGGAGATGGCAGTTTGGCAAGCTCTTATGATGAGACGAACTAGAGCATTCTGACCTTTTTAGGGTCACATCTTGTGACATTATGTCCTCTTTTTGGTTCATTTAGATGTCTTTATTCCATGTTTAATAATATTAAATTATTATGTGTATAAGTAAGAGTAATTTTAGTCAAAAATATTGATACGAGCTTGTCTATAGTATTTGTATTCTGATCTCTTCTGAAATCATTTTTCAAGTAGATTAATGTGTAGTGGTATTTCCGCAAATCTGCGTTCAGGACAGATCATATTGAAGCACAAATGGATGAACCATGGGGAACACTATTAGGCGCTTCAGATTTCTGACTGTCACTGACTTATAATTGAAAGTATGGGATTTCCAAAAAACTCAAATATCTAAATTAATAAATAATCAATATCAACATCCATAATGCATTTTTGAATGCAAAACAATGCACAAATGTTACAATTCAATCTGTTGTTTTTACAAAAGCCCTGGAGCAGTCAAAATGCAAGATAATGCAAAATTGTACACCTGCTGACAAATACTTAGGTCTGGGTACAGGTAACATGGAGAAAGAGTTTCACATTGATCATTTACACATAATTTGGACACTGTAGCAATACAAAGCTGGTTGAAAATTTGTGAACATTTCATTTAATATTTTATAAGGTAATTATCATTCCCTTCACATTATGAGGATACTATCAAAATAAACTTAGCTCTTGCTTTACCACAGCAGACTCAGACTAAATCTTTTTTTTTCTTTTCTGACAAGCAACAAGGGTAAATGACTGGCTTAAAAAATATGTATAGGTGCTGGTCTTATAATTAGAATATCATCAAAAAGATTATTTATTTCACTAATTCCATTCAAAAAGTGAAACTTGTATATTATATTATATTCATTCATTACACACAGACTGACATATTTCAAACGTTTATTTCTTTTAATTTTGATTATTATAACTAAGGAAAATCCCAAATTCAGTATTTCAGAAAATTTGAATATTGTGAAAAGGTTCAATATTGAAGACACCTGGTGCCACACTCTAATCAGCTAATTTCATTTATTTCATTTAATTTAATCATTTAGCAGACGCTTTTATCCAAAGCGACTTAAAAATGAGAACAATAGAAGCAGTCAGGTCAACAAGAGAACAACAACAGTCTCAGTTAGTCTAGTACAGAACGCATAGCCAGGCTTTTTTTTATTTTTTATTTTAAATAAATGAAAAGACAAAAAAAAAATCAGAGGGAAAAGTGCTAGTATTAGTTGGTTAAGTGCTGGGGAAAAAGAGGAGTCTTTAGTTTCTTTAGTTTCTTGAAAATGAGTAAAGACTCAGCTGTACTAATTGAGATTCGGAGGTCATTCCACCAGCTGGGCACAGTCCAGGAAAAGGTCAGTGAGAGTGATATTGAACTTTTTGGGATGGGACCACAAGGCGTTGTTCACTTGCAGAGCGCAAACTTCTGGAGGGCACATAAGATTGAACTAGTGAGTTTAGGTATGTTGGTGCCGTGCCAGTGGTTGTCTTGTAGGCAAGCATCGGTACCTTGAATTTGATGCGAGCGGCTACTGGTAGCCATTGTAACCTGATGAGGAGAGGAGTAACGTGAGCTTTTTTTGGCTCATTGAAGACAACCCTCGCTGCTGCATTCTGGATCAATTGCAGAGGCTTGACAGTACATGCAGGATTAAAGTAAAAGCTAATTAACTCAAAACACCTGCAAAGGCCTTTAAATGGTCTCTCAGTCTAGTTCTGTAGGCTACACAATCATCGGTAAGACTGCTGACTTGACAGTTGTCCAAAAGATGACCATTGACACCTTGCACAAGGAGGGCAAGACACAAAAGGTCATTGCAAAAGAGGCTGGCTGTTCACAGAGCTCTGTGTCCAAGCTCATTAATATAGAGGCGAAGGGAAGGAAAAGATGTGGTAGAAAAAAGTGTAGAAGCAATAGGGATAACTGCACCCTGGAAAGGATTGTGAAACAAAACCCATTCAAAAATGTGGGGGAGATTCACAAAGAGTGGACTGCAGCTGGAGTCAGTGCTTCAAGAACCACTACGCAAAGACGTATGCAAGACATGGGTTTCAGCTGTCACATTCCTTGTGTCAAGCCACTCTTGAACAACAGACAGTGTCATAAGTGTCTCGCTTCAAAAAGGTCTGGACTGCTGCTGAGTGGTCCAAAGTTATGTTCTCTGATGAAAATTAATTTTGCATTTCCTTTGGAAATAAGGATCCCAGAGTCTGGAGGAAGAGAGGAGAGGCACACAATCCACGTTGGTTGAGGTACAGTGTAAAGTTTCCACAGTCAGTGATGGTTTGGCGTGTCATGTCATCCGCTCTTGTTGGTCCAGCCGTATACCAGGAAGTTTTAGAGCACTTCATCCTTCCTGCTGCTGACCAACTTTATGGAGATGCAGATTTCGTTTTCCAACAGGACTTGGCACCTGTACACAGTGCCAAAGCTACCAGTACCTGGTTTAAGGACCATGGGATCCCTGTTCTTAATTGGTAAGCTAACTCGCCTGACCTTAACCCCATAGAAAATCTATGGGGTATTGTGAAGAGGATGATGCGATATGCCAGACCCAACAATGCAGAAGAGCTGAAGGCCACTGCCAGAGCAACCTGGGTTCTCATAACACCTGAGCAGTGCCACAGACTGACCAACTCCATGCCACGCTGCATTGCTGCTGTAATTCAGGCAAAAGGAGCCCCAACTAAGTATTGAGTGCTGTACATGCTCATATTTTTAATGTTCATACTTCTCAGTTGGCCAAGATTTCAAAAAATCCTTTCTTTGTATTGGTCTTAAGTAATATTCTAATTTTCTGAGATACTGAGTTTGTTATTTTTTTTAGTTGTCAGTTATAATCATCAAAATTAAAAGAAATAAAATGTGAAATATGTCAGTCTGTGTGTAATGAATGAATATAATATACAAGTTTCACTTTTGGAATGGAATTAGTGAAATAAATGTATATATATATATATATATATATATATATACATATATATGTATTGTGTACACCAGACTTAAAGAGCCAGGTTAGAGGTATATGTGTGTATTTTTATGTTCTCATGATGATTTCAGGTGGCAGACGCAGCAGAACGTAACTGCAGTCACTATGAAGCATCCGACTGGTCCTTACTGACAGACAGAGGTGGGTAGAGTACCCAAAAATGATACTCAAGTAAATGTAAAAGTACTAGTCTGAATAGTTGAATAAGAGTAAAAAAGTATCGGATAAAAAAACTACTCAAGTAGTTAGTTACTAGTTACTTTGGGTCATATACTGAATATCTATAGTCTATTTTAATTTAAATATATAGATAAAAGGTATGGTATGTAGTGTGTGTGTATATATATATATATATATATATATTTAATCAGCCTTTACTCCACTCTTCAGTGTCAAATAACCCTTCAGAAATCATTCCAGTGTGTTGATCTAATATCAATGATGATCTTTTTAGCTTTCTATTCATCAAATAATCCTAAACAAAATGTCACAGGTTCCAAAAACTATTAAGCAGCAAAACTGTTTCCAGCGCTGGACATAAATCAATATATTAGAATTATTTTTTGAAGGATCATGACTCTGAAAACTGGAGTAACAGCTGATGAAAATTCTGATTTGCATACCTGAAATAAATTATATTTTAAAGTATGTATTATAATTCACTTATATCAGCCCACACTGTCTGAAGAAAGAACTTTGTCTCATGGAACCAAGTTTGGCTATGGGCAAAATTATTTGACATTTGAACTACGCATTTTCTGTTATCTGAATAAAAAGATAAACATTACATGTTCCATAACCATGTACACTATTGTTCAAAAGTTTGGTGTGAGTAAGTTTATTTAAAATAAATTAATACTCAATAATTAATAACTCATTCATCCCGCAGGAATGCATTCAACTGAAGAAAAGTGACAGAAAATACTTTTACCTTGTTACAAAAAATTATATTTCAAATAAATTGTCCTTTGAAATTTTGTATCATAAAAAAATCTTGAAACTATAATTGTTTCCAAACAAACAAACAAACAAAAATATTAAGTAGCGCAAGTGTCTTTAACATAATACAAATGTTATGATGATGTTATAATGATTTCTGATTTATTTTATTTTATTTTTTTGACCAAACAGTCTAAGTCAACAGTCTAGAATGACATGAGAGCGAGTAAATGACGACAGAATTTTCATATTTAAGCACATTACAGTTCAAAGATTCTGACAGGTTGTGGATTCGGTTGATTTTAAAGATTCATTAGATGAAAGCGCACAGCTGACTGGGTTTTTTCTCCACTCTAATGTGTCGGAATTTCACAGGTGTGAGAGTGACGAGTTGCTGCCAGCTGAAACAATGCTGTGAACACATTCAAAGCTGCACATGTTCACAGAAATTCCAGAGCTTTTAAAAGGAGTTCAGTCACAATTCACAATCTATGTGTCTGATTTTGTGGGCATGTAGACCTGCTGCTGTCATCTGTCTGATCATGTTCTACTGACTCTACACACCTGCTGCCGACAGTCCTCTTCAAATAGATTGTAATAACATAGCATAATTAGAATGTGTCTTACAATGAACCATGCAGACCATGTCACATTTCAAAAGCGTCAACAAAGCAGTTAGGTTGTTTAACATGCTGTGTGTTCATGTCTTGGGCAGCACATGTATCCATGTTACATTACAGCAGTAAAACTTGTTGGAAAGAGACAAGAAAAATCAAGGATGTAGATTGATTTAACTAATGGTAGAGACATTTGAATGTACATAAGTGTCATGTTTTTGTGTACACAATGAAATTCGCCTGTTACAGTAGCATGCTTATGCAGAGAATCTAGTGGTATAATGGCAATACTACAAAAAGAAAATTCTGCTGCGCGTGTCCTGTGACCTAATTGCAAACACTCAATTTATAAATGTATAGTTCAAGCTAGACATTTGCATAATTGGTGTAGAAAACAACAAAAGACACTGCAAAAAAAAAAAAAAAGGCTTATCCTACTTAGTATTTTCTTACTTCTAGTCAAAATATCAAAAAATCCTTAAATCAAGATACATTTATTAAATAAACAAAAATACATGAGATATTTAGTATAGTTTCCTGGGGAAAAAATCTACATGAAGTGAATTTTGCTTAAAACAAGTAGAATCCTCAAAACAAGATGATTTTTCTCATGCCATTAGCAGATAATTGTACTTATTTTAAGCAAAATGCACTATATATATATAAATAAATATAATTTAGCTTATACAGTAAATGCATCTTGCTTTAAGAATTTTTAGATATGTTAACCCTCTGGAGTCGATTAACGCGTATACGCGTTTTGCGGGTTAATTTCCTGATAACGCCGAAAATAACTTAAATTGCACTTCCAGTTTTGATCGTACAGATAAGAGCAACATCAATCGTATCTGTAAAGTGTTTACTATTTTTTATATACACTCGTGATAAAAACAAAACGCTATACTTTTGTAGAATAAAGAAAATAAACAGTGTGCGTTATCTGCCATCTCTGTCTCTGTCACCTCTCTTCACAGACACCTAAATGAAACAACCCGAATCTCAGCGAATACTTGCCTCAAATACAAGATAAATATATCTATAGAAAGCTTAAAATGTTTACTTTTAAATAAACAGATTCAAGTAAAAAACAAATAATAAATGTTTATGTAATTTGTATAAAAGTAAGGACTGGTCCAGTTTCTCCTGCATCGTCTCATTATAGATAATGTGTTCCCGCCTAGCGCGCTGTTCATATGGAAATGAACTGAGGTGAGCCAGGTAATCACGTACACGCCCACGAGAAATTACATAAAACGTGAAGGATCACCATAGAAATTTACTTTTTTCCTGCGCGTTTGGATGATGGCACGCTACACGGGTGAAGAAGCGCTTCGGATGATCCTGGACAGCGACGAAGAGGCTGCTTTCTCCTCAGAGGAAGAACATGACTCAGATGACGAATGTTTGCATTTTGAAGATCGTCTGGACCCAGCTGAGGATATAATTCCTGACGAAACAAACAAGAAAAAAATAGTAAGATATGTATTTTTTTTCTTTGCAGTGCAGCTGGGAAGTCATTTGAAATGTAGCTACAGTGTCAAACCATGCGCTGTTCAGAGAACGCGTTTTCAAAGAGGGCGCTGATCTGTTTAGTGAGAGTACAGAATGGCTTCTCAGTTGGTACCGCTTTCTTTGCCATGATTTCGGTGAGAAAATTATACATTCTCATGATTTATAACGGGCGGTGTTGTCACCATATACAGGGCTGTTTCTAACTAATTTGACGCCCTTTGATATGACGCAATTTGATTTATTATCTGTAATATCATTGTGTTGCCACTAAATGCCACTACAGCCCTACAATCGCTAGTAACTAAGACATTATAAAAGCCTGATCAGTGGAAAAAAAGTAATCAATGCATTTACTTAATCATTTGCTACTCATTAATGCGTGAACCTCCCCTTTAAATAACATGACGCTTTGCCCTCTGTGTGTATGACGCTCCCAAGCAAACATTGGTCCGATGGGAAATTCTGTCCCTGGCCAAAAATAGTCACGGTAGGACGGTAAAAAAATATGACTGAGCTACACCTGTTTTAAGTCGATGGAGTCAGCAAAATAAATTCAACTAGACTAATATTAGCTATTTTTATTTTATTTTATCTTTGTTGTTCTAAATAATAACTGACACAAAAAAGAACAAATGAAGAGTTTGGTTCCAAAACCCTATAAATCCATTTTCATTCATTTGAGAAAAATCTGTTTTCTTTACCATTGAAACTGCTGAAAATAAACAACATAGTATGTTGATCCACAATGACAGCTCTGAACTTGGTCAGTACTTATCTTATAAAGGCTACAGGCACTGGGCTAAAAATACATTTATCAGTATTCTCTCCCAAAATGAATTCAATGTGTCATCTTGTTTTCTATAAATTATTTACAGCATTAAAAGAAAATTATATTAAATGCCGATCCATCTGAAAGCAAATGATGGAGATTTACCAGTACTGTTAATCACAGAATTGGCTTTACTAAAGAGATTCGCATTACAATCATATGCGATTTATTGTGCAGCCCTTATTTGCTGATCACAAAGTACATAATAGATGAGGAAAACTAGGATGCCGGGTCTATTCAAAGCACCACCATTACTGTCTAGAGTGCATGGAATGGTGCGCTGTGATTGGGGGATATATCACATTCTGCAGATAAGGGAGACTGCCATTTGTCGCGGTTTGAAAAAAAGGGAGAAAACAGAATAACCCAGCGGGTATTGCATTTTGCGTAAAATTAAAAATGGACTTTTCAATACTGATTTTGGTGGAAACTCAACTTTTTTAAAAATGGTGTTTATCGCGTTTTGGAACCAAACTCTTCAAATATAACAAAGCAAAAAGTGTATAGTGTAATACTTTTTCATTTTACATCTAAACATAAGCGTTCAAGTAAGAAAAACAAATAGTAAAATTAAAAAATCACTTTAGTGTGTCCATTACAAATAAATTTATTATTAAAACTACAAAAGCAGTTCAATCAGGGGCAGTGAGTGATTCAATTAAGTTCAGTTCAATTCAAGTTTATTTGTATAGCGCTTTTTACAATACAAATCATTACAAAACAACTTTACAGAAAATTAAGTTTCTACAATATTTAGTAGCTTATAAGTGGTGACTGTAAGTTTATTTGCATATGACAGGAATTTTCAGAAAAATTAATACAAGACGTAGTCAACCAGACGATGAACATTATTAAAATCAATTATTATATCATGCAATCACACTTGTAGCAATATTTGTTAGTTCTGTTTGTTGTTTCAAGGCAAGGCAAGTTTATTTATATAGCACATTTCGTACACAATGGTAATTCAAAGTGCTTTACATAAAACAAAGTAAAATAATCATGAAGAAAAATAATAACAAAAATAAAACAAGCAATTTTAAAACTTTTAAAATGATTACTTAAAATGAATTTAAAAACGGTTAGAAAATGATTTTACATAAAAAAAATAAAATAAAATAAAAAAACAGTGAAAATATAGTGCAATCAGTTCGGACATTGCACAGTGCAACCATTTGAGTACCATCCCAGAAAGCCCGACCCAGTTTTCCAGTCTCTCTAGTAGTATGTTATGATCGACAGTGTCAAACGCAGCACTGAGATCTAGCAATACCAGCACCGATATTTTGCCAGTCACAATTTAAACGAATATCATTTATTATCCTAATGAGTGCTGTCTCTATGCTGTGATGTGGTCGGAAACCAGATTGAAAATTGTCCGGGTTTCCATTTGAGTTTAAGTATTTGTTCAACCGATTAAAAACTACCTTTTCTATAATTTTGCCTATAAAAGGAAGATTAGATATTGGTCTAAAATTGCTCAAAATGGTGTTATCAAGATTGCTCTTTTTCAGGAGGGGCTTAACAACTGCAGTTTTCAGGGAGTTTGGAAATGTCCCAGAAAGAAGTGAGGCATTCACCACATCTAAGAGATCTGCTTCTAAGCAGTTAAACACATTTTTGAAAAAAGATGTGGGAGGTGTGTCAAGACATGTCTTCCAGAATTTTGCCATCAATTGTTTCAAAAATAGACATAGTATCTTTTTGATATTGTGGCCTAATCTGTCTGACCTCTGCATTACTTGAGGATGTGCTAATCGCCTTCCTGATATTGATGATCTTCTCAGAAAAGAAGGAAGCAAACTCATTGCATTTGCTGTCTGATAGCATTTCACTGGGAATCTGACTTGGGGGGTTTGTCAGTCTCTCAACAGTGGCAAAAAGAGTACGAGTGTTATTTAATTTACTGTTTATAAGGTTTGAGAAGAAATTCTTTATTAAAGTCTTTATAGATGCTATAGTGAATTTCAAGTTTCGTCTTCCTCCACATCCGCTCTGCTTTTCTGCATTGTCTTTTCATAGTCTGAACTGCTGTTGATCTTCTCCAAACTGATTTCTGTCTGTTTGTTTTCTTACTGATTATTATTGGTGCAATATCATCAATAACATTCTTAACTTTTGAGTTGAATGAATCAAGGAGAGTATCAACAGAGTCTGCAGAAATGCTTGGTGTTAAAGATATAGCCTCCATAAATAGTACACTTGTTTTCTCGTTTATGCATCTCCTTCTGACAGAGACCGATCTAGATTAAGTGGTAGCAGAGATCTATATATCAAAGAAAATACAGAAGTGATCAGATAGTGCTATGTCCTTAATAACAATGGATGAAATGTTTAGACCCCTACTGATGATTAGATCCAGAGTTTGTCCACCTTTGTGTGTGGGTCCATGCACCTGCTGAATCAGGTCAAAAGTGTTTAGAACCGTTATCATTTCTTTTGTAGTTTTGTTTTCTGCATTATCTATGTGAATATTAAAATCTCCTGCAATTGCAAAACAGTCCAACTCTGAGGAAATTATTGATAACATTTCTGTGACCTCCTTAACAAAGGCTGGAGAGTATTTTGGAGGCCTGTAAATAATAATAAACAGAATGCGGGGGGCACCTTTCAGCACAATCCCTAGATATTCGAAAGACAGGTACTGACCAAATGACGTTTGCTTGCATTGATAGACATCTTTAAATAGAGCAGCTACACCCCCACCTCTCCTAATAGTCCTGCAGACACTCATGTAAGTGAAGTTAGGAGGGGCTGCTTCATTAAGGCCTGTTGCATTGCAGCTGTCTTCTAGCCATGTTTCATTTAGAAACATAAAATCCAGATTGTTTGTGGTTATAAAGTCATTGATTAGAAATTATTTATTTTTTAGTGAGCGAATGTTTAAAGATGCTAACTTGATGGCAGTGCTTTGTGTCTTTACATCAATCTTAGTTTGATGCATAATAGGCCGCAGATTAGATGAGTTTGCCCTTCAGCTTGAGAAGGCCTTAGACTTTCTATCACGTGATTAAACAGAAATAGAGAAAGCTACAGGCACACTGGGTTCCTGCTTGTTCTGTAAGCATTTGTGAATGTTGCTATTATAGCGGGGACCCGACACATATCACTGAGAGCTGCTATCAGTTGTTTTTGGTTTCAGGGTTAGCATCATCTGAGGTCCTCTGAGGGGTCAGCATCATCTCTTCTCAGGTGTTCTGGATCCAGACTGGAGCGTGTGTAAATCCTAGTTATAACGGGATGTAAATCTTTGCTATCCTAGGAACTACCAAAAGTCCAGAGTTTTGTGACCTTAGGGAGCATGATGAATTGTAACGTGGTAGAAGACTAGTTAGGTACGCAGGAGCTAAACCATTTAGGGCCTTATAGGTAAGTAATGATAATTTGTAACTGATACGGAACTTAATAGGTAGCCAGTGCAGAGACTGTAAAATTGGGGTAATATGATCATATTTTCTTGACCTGGTAAGGACTGTAACTGCTGCATTTTGGACTACCTGTAGCTTGTTTATTGGAAGTGTAAGTCCCATAGATGTGTATTACAATAGTCCAGTGTAGAGATCATGAATGCATGAACTAGCTTTACTGCATCAGAAACAGGTAACATGTTTCGTAGCTTGGCAATGTTTCTAAGATTGATGCAGTTTTTGTAACTTGGGAAATATGGTTTTTCAAAAGACAAGTTGCTGTCTAATATAACACACAGATTTTTGACTGTAGAGGAAGTAACAGTCCATCTGTCTAGTTGCAAACTGTAGTCTACTAGATTCTGTGTACTGCTTTTTGGTCCAATAATTTATATCTCTGTCTTATCCGAATTTATTAGGAGAAAATTATTGGTCATCCGTTCATTGGGTTTACTGGGTTTTAAATCTTTTACATTTTTAACACACTCTGTTAGCTTAGATAATTTAGAAGTTTCATCTGGTCTCGTTGAGATATATAGCTGAGTATCATCAGCATAACAGTGTAAACTTATCCTGTATTTTCTAATAATATTACCAAGGGGCATATGTTTTGAAAATAGAAGGGGACCTAGGACAGATCCTTGTGGCACTGCATATTTTACTGGTGAAAAATGAGATGACTCCCCATTTAAATAAACAAAATGGTAGCGTTTGGACAGGTAGGATCTAAATCATTTTACAGCCTGCCCTTAAATACCTGTGTAGTTTTATAATCGATCTATGAGTATGTCATTATCTATGGTGTCGAATGCTGCACTAAGATCAAATAAAACTAGCAATGAGATGCAGCCTTGATCTGACGCAAGATGCAAGTCATTTGTAATTTTAACAAGTGCATTAATTTCCTCTTTTCTTTTATTTTGGGATTAACATTAATGTGACAGACAGCCTGTATTAACATATTATAATGCACAGATCTAATATAATGTTACACATCCAATGTTTCTCCCCAACAGTTTCCCAATTGTTCACTTAAGATATAACAGATTATATTTTTAGGAATACTTAAATATATTTACCATATTGTAAACCTGTGTATAGCCTATGTGTATCGGGATAGAGCCGTCGGTGTCATCTTTATGCAGGCGCTTCAGGAGACAGTCTGCAAGGAAACGAATGGAGAAAAGGTCCTCCTCTCAGAAAACATACAGATAAATATACTTTTAAATGTTTAATTTCTATTTGGAGATGAGGGCTTAATTAATACATTCCTGTGAAAGTCTCGAATTGCTATTTAGCAAAGATAAATAGCTGTTGCCATTTAAAATCTGAGTGTTTACATAATCAGTTTTATGTTATTTTGAGTTGGATGGGGGGCACCAATAGGGATTTTGCCTATGGTTTTGAATTTAAACATTTATTTAAAAATGACAAATACATTTAATTTGGAATTGACCTTTCTACTACAGTCTTACAAATCCCTGCATTTAAGAAAAACCTTTATATCCTTGCCGCTACATATTGCCGCACAGGTCCTTTCAAGTTTCTTGTCTGAGTTGGCTGTGTCCTGTAAGTCTCACTTCTAGCTATGATCTATTATATGAAACTCAACACTGAATTAAACAAGCCTCTCCCTTCTTTGTTGACCTGATGCATCGGGTTTTCCTTCAAAACATTATGCAGATCACTCGAAATTTATACTGAAGGATTGATGCATCCTTGCAACATTTCTCGAAGGTCTGGTGGCTGACAGAATCGAATAGCAATGCATTGTCCTCATCAGAATCAACAGACTGCCAAGGTAGAAAAAATAAATAAAAACTTTCTTACGGTGCTCTACTAACCTTTTTTTACCCAATATATGATGTTTTATTAACAACGTTTGGGGGGAGCATGTCAGATACTTAGCCTGATTAACATAAGAGGAGCACACTCAGGTTAATCAACAATAAGAGGTATAAATACAGCAGACGTACCTCTATCCATTAATGATTTATCAGCGTTTGGGGAAACCATACTTGGGATTTTTTGTATCCTCTGGCCAATCGGTCTGCCCCAGGATTGCTCCTTCTCTGCCACAAACCGCTGCCGAGCTAAGAGCTTTATTGCGGCAGTTGCTCCCTGCTTGATCATCCACACTCTCTCCACAATGCCAAGGCTTAACCTCTCCTCAACTGGCGTCACTTCCAACTTCTTTCCCAGGCATCCTCTTATCTTTCGGCTGTGCCAACATTTTCTTCGATCAGAATGTGTGGGCTGTATTTGAACCTAAGGGCAAACGCTGATTAATTCCGACGCACTGTACTCGAGTAGTGTAAACAAAGTGGATCTGTACTATCTGAGTTCTTGATCTTCCTGCAATCAGCTAACCTCACTCCTAAATCCACTCCAGCAGGGCAGCTAATATTTTGAGCAAAGCTTGCAAGGCCCCGAACTCATCTCGCTCAACACCTTCACTGCTCCACACAAGACCCGGCTCGGGCCACACCCCAGATCTCACTGCAGCAAATAACCATTTATTTGTTTTAGATATTTATGTTTAGATATTTCTATTTTGCGGGAGTCCTGTGATTCATTTAATTATTCCTAATCCCAACCACATAAGTGTCTACCCGCCTGCACCAGCACTTGCCCATCTTGTCCCACGCCGGACTGTTGCGTCAGGTCTCGCGGGAGCAGGTCTCTAATCCTTTGGCACTGGATTCGACAGTGCGTGACCTAGATCCTTTTTACAATGTCTAGATTATAAAACACTGTATTCTGTCAGCAATGTAATGTGGCAGTAATGTATAGAGACCTCAGCTTATAACTATACTCTTAACTACCATTTAGAAAATTATAATGTGCTAAATTACTCCATTACTAAAAAAGTAATCAAATTACAGTAACGTGTTACTAAGTAATGCGTTACTGCCCAACACTGCTTTTCAGAATGATGAGCTTTATAAAAATAGATGTGTTTCAGAAAGGCGGGGCATAGAGGAGAAACAATAATGTACAGTATGTGGAAAATAATGTGTTTTTTAGCCTTAAACCGCATAAACAAATTTCAATACACCAAATACACAAAATAATGTTCTTTTTTAGCAACGTCATATGACCCCTTTAAGTACATTATAGAGTAAACCCTTAGCAACACCCTAGCAACCACATAGCAACCAAACTTCTATGCTTTGCTTTTTTATGTGTACACGCCAAATTCAACTGATCTACTGTAAGTGCACTGATTTATGATTCGGGTATGAATTGTAAGTGTCCAGCAGCAATCCTCTAAAGTCTGTCTGGCTGTAAATGAGGCACAGAGTTTGGTAAAGGGGTCAGGTCTCCCACCAGTGATGAGATGAGAATTGAGGATTATTGGAGGATTATGTGGAGAGATTGAGCAGCTGAAGAAGTGTGACTCTGCCTGTGGTTGCTTTACTTCATTAGCTCTCATAGACACACAAACCCTCGCTGGGATCCTTCAGAGAGGAAACTCGCATAACCGGCTTCCCAGTGTGGCTCATTACAAGAGACCAAGATCACTGTCTGTCACTACAATGGGTAATTCTCAGGCAACGATGCCATGCATGCCATGTGTGTCCCCATAACTTCATTATAATTCACATTATACCAAACTTTGTCACTTAAAATAAATAAAAAAACTTTCATTTTTTTTTCAATATAATTTTTCAACAGAATATCAGCTAGTTTGCATGTCCCTATCCATCATCAAATTCTGCTTTATTGAAGTTCAAATATGCATTCACTCTCTTTTTTTATTATTATAACATGATTGTGAATGTGATTTTGCTTTTATGCAACAGCTCAAGTAATAAATAAAAATAATATCCTAACTTACATTTTAGGGCTACTTTTTCATTTTTTTTTGTTTTTGTTTTGCTCTACCAATGAATATTCCAAACAAAGCCACAGGAAAACCACTGAAACAATGAACAACACACAGTGGTGGTGTTTCTTTTATGAATGATTAAATTTGTGAATTCTGCTGAACATGCTAACAACAATGTTACAATGTATTAAAACATGCTAGCAATGTTAAAACGGGCAAACATCATGCTCAAACATGATAGCAATAAATGTTAAGTACTAAAACATGCTAAAACATGCTAGTAACATTCTAAAACATTAGCAATGTGTGCGGAAAACTGTAACCCTGGCAATGCTGATAACTACTCTAATATATATATATATATACAGTACAGACCAAAAGTTTGGACACACCTTCTCATTCAAAGAGTTTTCTTTATTTTCATGACTATGAAAATTGTAGAGACACATTGAAGGCATCAAAACTCGTCTCTAGGTTACGAATGTAACCCTAGTTCCTTGAAGGAATGAGACACTGCGTCGAGAGCTTTGGGAAACGCCTTTGGCAAGATCAACTCTGAATATCATGTGCAATCTGTCCAATGGAAGAGCATGACGTCACAGGCGGGGTGACGTAGCGACCAGGAAGCTATAAAGGCACATGCCACGCAGCTGGCTTCAGCTTCGAGTAGGGAAGCAAGCGCTGGCAGGGGTGCCGGGAGTATGGCTCTGCGACGCAGCGTCTCGTTACTTCGAGGAACTAGGGTTAAACTCGTAACCTAGAGACGTTCCTCTTCAGGAACTCGAGCTGCGTCGAGCGCTTTGGGGAACGATGTGCCTACGCTGCCAGACTACCAATCCCCTGCCTAGTGTGTATCCGAAGAGCACAGCTAAGGCAAGAGGACAGAAGAGCCAGGAGCGGCTCGCATATCGAGATTGTAAAATCTGGCAAATGTAGAGGGCGTGGACAATCCCGCAGCGTTGCAGATGTCCAAGAGGGACACACCTGCTAGAAAGGCCTTAGAGGCAGCCATACTCCACGTAGAGTGAGCCTTGGCTCCCAAAGGAAGGGGAAGACCAGAGGACTCAAAAGAGACGTTCATAGCCTCGACTATCCAACGACTAAGGGTCTGCTTAGAGGCAGGGGAACCCTTTTTAGGAGGACTGTAGCAAACAGGCAATTGGTCAGATTTTCTCCACAGGGCAGCTCTGTGGACGTACAATTTAGCTTCTCCTGGTCTGGCTCCCAAAAGGGAGGAGGGCAGAATGCCTGCAGTACTATAGGCTGTGGTGTAACAGAGGGAACTTTGGGAACATAGCCCTCTCGAGGGTATAAGAATGCTTTGGCCATACCAGGGGCAAAGTCTTAATAGATAGGGGCCACCGAGAGGGCCTGAAGGTCTCCAACTCTCTTTAGAGACATAATTGCCAGTAACAGGGCAGTCTTAAGGGTCAGATGTCTATCTGATATATCTTGAATTGGCTCGAATGGCGCTTTACAGAGAGCCTCTAACACCACAACCAAGTCCCACGGGGGAATACGGGACCGTACTGGAGGTCTCAGCCTCAGTGCACCGCGGAGGAAACGTGTAACTAGGGGGTGCCTACCCACTGACTGACCATCGAAAGGGACGTGGTAAGCAGCTATGGCCGCCACGTACACCTTTAAGGTGGAGTGAGTTAACCCCGCAGAGAGCCTAGCTTGTAGAAACTCAAGAACTGTACCACCTGGGCAGTTTACAGGGTCAAGCTGGCGGTCTCTGCACCATGAGGTGAAGAGTTTCCACCTCAGGGCGTACAGTTTCCTCGTAGAGGGAGCTCTGGATTGGAGGAGGGTCTCAACAACCTCCGTTGAGAGACCGGAAGCTATGAACTGTGCCCCCTCAGGGGCCACACTGACAACTTCCACAGCTCTGGGCGAGGGTGGATTATTTTGCCCTGCACCTGAGAGAGTAGATCTGTCCTGATCGGAATCTCCCATGGAGAGCCATCGAGGAGAGAGACCAGATCTGCTAACCATACTCGGCCCGGCCAGAACGGGGCTACTAGCAACAGATGGAACTCCCGCCAGAACTCCCGGGAGCAGAGCGATGGGGGGAAAGGTGTACAGATGAAGCCTCGGCCAGGTCTGTGTCATTACATCTAGTCCCAGTGGAGCTGGGTGAACTAGAGAGAACCAGAAGGGACATTGCGATGTCTCTTAAGTCGCGAAGAGGTCCACCTGAGCTTTGCCAAATATCTGCCATATCATCCATTCCCCGGGCCTCGGCCCCTGTCTCGACAGCATGTCTGCTCCCACATTCAATCTCCCAGGAATATATACTGCTCTTAATGAGAGGAGTTTGCCCTGGGACCACAGGAGGATCTGGTATACCAGCTTGTATAAGGGGCGCGAACGCAGATCTCCCTGGTGATTGATTATAAGAGACCACCGATGTGTTGTCGGTGCGCACCAACACATGATGTCCTCTCAGGTCTGGGAGGAAATATTTCAATGCTCGATACACTGCTAGCATTTCTAGACAATTGATGTGCCATATCAGATGGCGACCACTCCACAGACCGCGGGCAGGGTGGCCACTCATGACCGCACCCCAACCGGTGAGGGACGCGTCTTTCACTAGCGTTACACGGCGACCAAGAGCTCCCAACACCGGGTCCTGATTCAAGAACCAAGGTTTCTTCCATATGTCTAAGGCACGAAGGCATTGCCGCGTGACCTTGATAGTTCGGAATGGATTTCCCCTTGGTCTTGAGCCACCACTGTAGGGGCCTCATGTGCAGGAGGTCAAAAGGTATCACGTTGGACGCAGCTGCCATGAGCCCTAACAGTCTCTGAAACTGCTTGACAGTGAGTGACTGGCCTTCTCTGACTCTCTTGACTGAGGAAAGGATTGACTCGATCCGAGCAGGAGACATATGTGCCTGCATCGTGGTCGAATCCCACACTACGCCTAGATAGGTGGTTTTCTGAACTGGAGAAAGTACACTCTTTTTAAACCCAGCTCCCCCATATGGGCGAGAATGACACCTCAGAGCCATCTGCTCTGATTGAGCTAAAATCAACCAATCGTCGATATAGTTCAGAATGCGGATGCCCTGCATACGGAGGGGTACCAGAGCCGCATCTACACATTTCGTGAACGTGCGGGGTGAGAGTGCAAGGCCGAAGGGAAGTACTCGATATTGGTAGGCTTTGCCCCCGAAAGCGAACCTCAGAAACTTCCTGTGTTGTGCAAGGATGGATATGTGGAAGTATGCATCTTTGAGATCTATTGTGACAAACCAGTCCTCGGATCTGATTTGAGCTACAACCTGTTTGACAGTGAGCATTTTCAGTGACATTACTGAGAGGTTTAATTGACGTAAATCTAAGATCAGACGCAACCCCCCATCCTTCTTTGGAACTATGAAATACCGGCTCTAAAACCCGGACTTCCTGTCTAGGCCTCGATGGCCTCCTTCCTTAATAGGGTATTCACTTCTTGTTCCATCACCAGAGTCTGCTGGGGGCCAACGACTGTCGGTGTAACCCTATTGAACCTCGGCGGTGGATGGCCGAACTGAATACAATAGCCTCTTTCTACTGTGTACAGGACCCAATGAGATACATTTGACAGTAGTTTCCACGCCGCTAAATAATGTACTAAGGGAATCACTGAGACTGATCTCTGGTGTAAGAGGCCCCCGAAGGGGTGGCGAGCTTCCCAGCTCTGCTACGCTCGCGGGCAGACATAACTGGGAGTGACACTCGAGGGAGACCACTGCGCCCTGAAACACTGGCAGGGTTGGCAGACCGGCCTCCAGAGGGCACTGGGGTGAGACAGGCACCGTATAATGAGGTGGACACCGCTCTACTCCAGTAGGGGCTACCCTCAGGGTCACTGTGCCTCTGGCGTCAGGACCTCTTTTTCGAGGACTTTCTAGCTTCGTTAATTGTACGAAGATCTGATTTCGCTTTGGAAGTCCCCGACTCAGTCCCCGGCTCTGCTTTTGAGCCTTGCAGTATGAGGAGCTTGCCTGTGGCGTGGGTATCTCCCGCACAGATAGCCCACGAGAGTGACGAGGGAGGAAACTCTGGAACGCCACCGCCTGTTTGCGTGCCTCCTGGAACCTGTCGACGACAGTATTGACTCTGTCGCCGAACAGGCCCGAGGCTTGAAGTGGGGCGTCCAGGAGGCAGACCCTTTCACGCTCTCTTATCTGAGACAGGGTCAGCCATAAATGCCTCTCCGCAGCCACCAAGGCTGCCATAGACCGCCCAATCGCGCGAGCGGTCTCTTTGGTGGCGTGGAGGGAGAGATCAGCGGTGATCCCCTCTCCCTCGTTTACGTCTCTCAGCAGGTCAGCTTGATATGCCTGGAGGACTCCCATAGTGTGAAGGCACGCCCCCGCCTGACCTGCTGCCACATAGCCCTTGCCCATTAACATAGATGTCGTTTTTAATGGTTTTGTGGGCAAGGCCGGAGCCTTCAGAGGCAACGCAGAACCGGGTGACAGATAGCTCGCAAGCGTCTGCTCAACCCGGGGCATCGCTCTGTACCCTCGCTCTGCCTCGGCAGAAGCGGGGCCAGCACCGCGGGGAATGCTGGCGAAGGCTCCCTCCTCGAAGAGAGCCCTCCGGGATCCCAGGCATACCACGCATAAACTTTATTGGGACAGACAACAATAAATAAGACTCACAAGACAGACTTTTTGACATGCACACACAGAGCGCTTGCTTCCCTACTCGAAGCTGAAGCCAGCTGCGTGGCACGTGCCTTTATAGCTTCCTGGTCGCTACGTTGTAGCAACTCGTCTAATATCAAAGACAAAAATGAAACACAAAAAAAAAAATAAGGGGGGAATCACATCCAAATATAATTGCCAACCACCAGCTCAAAATGAATATATATCAAAACAATATATCACAACACCATAAAGCAATAATAGCTTACAATCACCCAAAACCTGGTCCAATGAGACCTTCAACAGTAGTTCAGTCCATACAAGGTAAACACAAAACCATAAAAGGATAATATGGATGATATGTGTGTAATGGAAATAATGAACCTGCCATCCAGCGATGATCAGTCCAATTGATAGTGCACAAAAGTTCAGTTCAAAATTATACCAGTTGCGACCACAGTCCCATCACCGCAAAAAACCCACTCAGCCAAAACTTGTAGTCCTCTGGGCCAGGTTGGAACAAAAAAAATATATAATCCACCAAAGAAATCCGTTCGAAGAAGATTTGATGCAGGGGTTAAGCCCGTATTGAACACAAGGATTCCGGGTAACACCAAACAACACAATTGAGGAAATATGGCCTACATTGAGTATTGCAAATGCACTGTTCCTCAAATAGTAGCCAAAAGAGGCATAACCATTGAGCCTTAACTCAAAACCCCTCTTTAGTAGAAAGAGTGAGTCCTCTCCAAGAAAAGCCACCACATGGCCTCCTCAGCTAGATCACTCATTCTTCCTTATATGGGTACTCTAACCCCCTTACCTGAGGGCATTGCCCCCTGGTGACCAGGAAGATAATTACAAAACAGCTATAAACAGCCAGTAATAGTGAACACACTCTGAAACTGTTACAACGTCACCCCGCCTGTGACGTCACGCTCTTCCATTGGACAGATTGCACACGATATTCAGAGTTGATCTTGCCAAAGGCGTTTCCCAAAGCGCTCGACGCAGCTAGAGTTCCTGAAGAGGAACTAACAATTTTTAACATAAAAAAAAAACACTGTATGATTTTGTTTAGGTTCTCTTGTTGTTGCTGTCAGGAAGCAGACAGACTGGCTAAACCGACCGTCTGCTAGCTGCCTCCCGTCACAGAGGTCAGTTAATTCTCAGCACATAGAGACTTTTTCACCTAGATATCACACTATAGAGACTGTGTCTGTTCCCCGAACTAGAAAAAACAAAAAACGTCCAAACCAAGCTAAGATTAACAATTTAATTGACGTTCAACAAATAAAAAACAGAAGCAATATGGATAAACAAATGATAAAGCTTGGCTTATTGAATATCAGATCCCTTTCTACGAAAACACTTTTTGTAAATAATATGATCACTGATCATTATATAGATGTACTCTGTTTGACAGAAACCTGGCTAAAACCTGATGATTACATTATTTTAAATGAGTCCACCCCCCAAGATTACTGTTATAAACATGAGCCACGTCTAAAAGGCAAAGGTGGAGGTGTTGCTTCAATTTATAACAACGTTTTCAGGATTTCTCAGAGGGCAGGCTACAAGTATAACTCGTTTGAAGTAATGGTGCTTCATAAACATTATCCAGAGAAACAAATGTTAATGATAAATCCCCTGTTATGTTTGTACTGGCTACTGTATACAGGCCACCAGGGCACCATACAGACTTTATTAAAGAGTTTGGTGATTTTACATCCGAGTTAGTTCTGGCTGCAGATAAAGTTTTAATAGTTGGTGATTTTAATATCCATGTTGATAATGAAAACGATGCATTGGGATCAGCATTTATAGACATTCTGAACTCTATTGGTGTTAGACAACACGTTTCAGGACCTACTCATTGTCGAAATCATACTCTAGATTTAATACTGTCACATGGAATTGATGTTGATGGTGTTGAAATTATTCAGCCAAGTGATGATATCTCAGATCATTATTTAGTTCTTTGCAAAATTCATATAGCCAAAATTGTAAATTCTACTTCTTGTTACAAGTATGGAAGAACCATCACTTCTAACACAAAAGACTGCTTTTTAAGTTATCTTCCTGATGTATCCAAATTCCTTAGCATATCCAAAACCTCAGAACAACTTGATGATGTAACAGAAACTATGGACTCTCTCTTTTCTAGCACTTTAAATAAAGTTGCTCCTTTACGCTTAAGGAAGGTTAAGGAAAACAAACATAACCCCAGGTATTTATTCAATACAGTGGCTAAATTAACGAAAAATAAAGCCTCAACAAGTGTTGACATTTCCCAACACCACAGCAGTAATGACTTTATGAACTACTTTTTTTTTACTTCTAAAATCGATACTATTAGAGATAAAATTGCAACCATTCAGCCGTCAGCTACAGTATCTCATCAGACAGTGCACTATAGACCCCCTGAGGAACAGTTCCACTCATTCTCTACCATAGGAGAGGAAGAATTGTATAAACTTGTTAAATCATCTAAACCAACAACATGTATGTTAGACCCTATACCATCTAAGCTCCTAAAAGAGGTGCTTCCAGAAGTCATAGATCCTCTTCTGACTATTATTAATTCCTCATTGTCATTAGGATATGTCCCCAAAACCTTCAAACTGGCTGTTATTAAGCCTCTCATCAAAAAACCACAACTTGACCCCAAAGAACTAGCTAATTATAGACCAATCTCGAATCTCCCTTTTCTGTCCAAGATACTAGAAAAGGTGGTATCCACACAATTATATTCCTTCTTAGAGAAAAATGGTATATGTGAGGATTTCCAGTCAGGATTTAGACCGTATCATAGTACTGAGACTGCTCTCCTTAGAGTTACAAATGATCTGCTCTTATCATCTGATCGTGGGTGTATCTCTCTATTAGTTTTATTGGATCTTAGTGCTGCGTTTGACACAATTGACCACAACATTCTTTTGCATAGACTTGAACACTTTGTTGGCATCAGTGGAAGTGCATTAGCATGGTTTAAATCGTACTTATATGACCGCCATCAGTTCGTAGCAGTGAATGAAGATGTATCCTATCGATCACAAGTGCAGTATGGAGTACCTCAAGGCTCAGTACTAGGGCCGCTACTCTTCACGCTTTATATGTTACCCTTGGGAGATATCATCAGGAAACATGGTGTTAGCTTTCACTGTTATGCTGATGATACTCAGCTCTATATTTCTTCGCAGCCCGGTGAAACACACCAATTTGAAAAACTAATGGATTGCATAGTCGATATAAAAAACTGGATGACGAGTAATTTCTTACTGCTAAATTCTGAAAAAACAGAGGTGTTAATTATAGGACCTAAAAACTCTGCTTGTAATAACCTAGAACACTGTCTAAGACTTGATGGTTGCTCTGTCAATTCTTCGTCATCAGTTAGGAACCTAGGTGTGCTATTTGATCGCAATCTTTCCTTAGAAAGCCACGTTTCTAGCATTTGTAAAACTGCATTTTTCCATCTCAAAAATATATCTAAATTACGGCCTATGCTCTCAATGTCAAATGCAGAAATGTTAATCCATGCATTTATGACCTCAAGGTTAGATTATTGTAATGCTTTATTGGGTGGTTGTTCTGCACGCTTAGTAAACAAACTACAGCTAGTCCAAAATGCAGCAGCAAGAGTTCTTACTAGAACCAGGAAGTATGACCATATTAGCCCGGTCCTGTCAACATCGCACTGGCTCCCTATCAAGCATCGCATAGATTTTAAAATATTGCTTATTACTTATAAAGCCCTGAATGGTTTAGCACCTCAGTATTTGAATGAGCTCCTTATACATTATAATCCTCTACGTCCGCTACGTTCTCAAAACTCATGCAATTTGATAATACCTAGAATATCAAAATCAACTGCAGGCGGCAGATCCTTTTCCTATTTGGCGCCCAAACTCTGGAATAACCTACCTAACATTGTTCGGGAGGCAGACACACTCTTGCAGTTTAAATCTAGATTAAAGACCCATCTCTTTAACCTGGCATACACATAACATACTAATATGCTTTTATTATCCAAATCCGTTAAAGGATTTTTAGGCTGCATTAATTAGGTAAACCGGAACCAGAAACACTTCCCATAACACCCTATGTACTTGCTACATCATTAGAAGAATGGCATCTACGCTAATATTTGTCTGTTTCTCTCTTGTTCCGAGGTCACCGTGGCCACCAGATCCAGTCTGTATACAGATCAGAGGGTCACTGCAGTCACCCGGATCCAGTACGTATCCAGACCAGATGGTGGATTAGCACCTAGAAAGGACCTCTACATCCCTGAAAGACAGTGGAGACCAGGACAACTAGAGCCCCAGATACAGATCCCCTGTAAAGACCTTGTCTCAGAGGAGCACCAGGACAAGACCACAGGAAACAGATGATTCTCCTGCACAATCTGACTTTGCTGCAGCCTGGAATTGAACTACTGGTTTCGTCTGGTCAGAGGAGAACTGGCCCCCCCAACTGAGCCTGGTTTCTCCCAAGGTTTTTTTCTCCATTCTGTCACCGATGGAGTTTCGGTTCCTTGCCGCTGTCGCCTCTGGCTTGCTTAGTTGGGGACACTTCATCTACAGCGATATCGTTGACTTGATTGCAAATAAATGCACAGACACTATTTAACTGAACAGAGATGACATAACTGAATCCAATGATGAACTGCTTTAACTATCATTTTGCATTATTGACACTGTTTTCCTAATGAATGTTGTTCAGTTGCTTTGACGCAATGTATTTTGTTTAAAGCGCTATATAAATAAAGGTGACTTTGACTTTGCTGTAGCTGCATCCTTTTGTTTCTTGGAATTTAAAAGCAATCCAAACCAGCCAGATACACACAGGATTCTGACATTAAATTTCTATACTGCAAAGTACCACGAAGGTTCTTTTGACAATTAGGATGCTGAATATTGCTTGCACATGACTACAGAACAGTGCAATATGCAAAACCACCATGTTTCTTTGCTGGGTGCGGGTTTCTGTTAGGCAGTACTACTGAAACTCTACACTTGTATTCATACTTAAAGGCAAATTATGTATTTATTATTATTTTTGGCCGCTAGAGGGTGCATATTCAAAATAAACAAATCCTTCCGGTTGTGAATATGTGTAAAGCAGCGCTGTTTTATCATACCAGATATGTTTGAAAGTTATGTTTTAATGCTACTTTGTGCGGTCGACACCGGTCTATTAAAACGCACAACCTATTCAAGCGTCTTTGGTGTTTCCATCTGTTTTCTAGAAAACAAAACTGAAAATCGAGGGTGTATGATGTCATTGGCAGGCGACACAATGACAGTATGGGCAAAGTCCATGTCACTAGTTAAAATTGCTTATTTCTCTGGATTTAAACATTCTTTGTAACATTTGGGATAATGTAAGTACACAAGTCAGTAAAATATATAACACTGCTCTTGTGGTTTTTGTATATTTCAATAAAACAATCTTACATATTGTGCCTTTATTTACATTTCCAAGGCAAAATCTAACTTTTTAAAATATAATTTATTCCTGTGGAAGCAACAATGAATTTTCAGCATCATTACTCCAGTCTTCTGTGTCACATGATCCTTCACTGTAAAACATTTCAAGTTGGTTAAACTTAGAAACGAAAGTTCACCTGCTGCCTTAAAAACAAGAGTTAACTCAACTTAAATATACTCTTTGTTTCAACCCAAAACGTTGGGTTTTACAAGTTATCTAGTAAATGAACATTCGTTGTTTCAACTTGCTGTTACTGTCACAGTGTCTGGTTTGTGTTCCCTGGGTAACCACTAGATGTCCTCCTTCCCCACGGTGTCTGTCACTTCCTGAACCAATTTCCCCACGTTCTCTGTCTTATTATTGCACTCAGCCAATTCCCCATTAGCTTTGCCATTTCCCTGTGTATTTATACCCCGTCTGTTTTAGTATGTGTCCTTGAAGTATTCACGACCATTCTAAGTCTTGTTCCTGCCCGTATGTTTTATGTCTGTTTATGTTGATTGGCTATTTTGGTTTTGACCCCTGCCTGGACTGGATTTCGATTTGGATTACCCCTAAAAAAAGACATACCTGCATTTGGATCTCTCTCTGTGTTTTACTGGATTGCGATCGTGACAGTTACATTGTCAAATGTTGTTTCAACTTGATTCTCCAAGTTAAGACAACTTATAAGGTTACATTATTGAAAACTCATAATCAACATAAATCGTCTGCTCAAAAATATTTTTATTGTAGAATGTTCAGTTGCATAAATTTAACATTGGTTTTGTGATATTAAACAGTTTCATTGTTAAGAATTTTACAAACATTTTATCTTTTAAAGATTTAAAAATATAAAGAACAGAATGAAAAGTAACAATAAGTGCAGTTCAGAATGTGTGAAATCAGTCTAGTGAGCTGGAGAAACTGGTTCCCACACTCGAGTCCTGCAAGCGCAGCAGAAACAGCATCAGGTGCAGGTGAACACAGATTACAGCAGCGTTATTCACTGCTACACACACTCACACACATACTCAGCAAAAGCTTCAGAAATTCTCAATTAGCAACCTTGTAATAAAAACACATCTAAACATTTATTATTAACATATCTTTATTGCGAGGATTAACCCCTTGAGATGAAACATCTCGTTTTCGAGGGGGTCCTCCAGTACATCAAAGCAAAATGAACCAAAACAGCAGAGCAAATATCACGGTCAAAAACAGCACAACAAAACACAACAACACACACATACCAGCTCACAATGCTCAACCTAGGCTTTCCTATGGAACAATAAAGAATAGGACTTTGATTTATTAAGGAGAAGTTTATTAGCCAATAGCCACTGCTGTACAGAATTGAACTGTCATCCCAGCTTTTTAGAGCTTTTTAGAGCATATATCAAAAGGAAGTAAAAATCTATGCTTCTGATATTATTCAGCAGTACTTCGGTTTCACTTAAAATGGTGGGTAATACGAATTAAACAGTGTCAAGTATCCGAAGTGTCCTCTAACGACTGCAAATGTAACATGTTCCCTCCAATATATGGTTTGAGACCAGTCTATAAATTGTATCTCAGGAGTTTGTTTCGAAGTCTGTGTATCTTGGCAGAACAGTGGTCAGTTTTAATCTTCATGATCACTTTCTGCAGGAATTTGAAGGAGTATCTCATACAGCAGGGATTGTGGAGAACAATTGTCTCCATACCACCACAGCCACGTTGGAGACATCAAGAGGAAATGCATCATTCAGGACACCTTCATGTCCAATCAGTAGTCCAACACGCATTGCCTTCATAATGACATCCAGGGTTTCACCATGGACCTAAAACTAATGGACAGTATCAATCTTAACTTAAAAGGCATTTAATAGATTTGGTCTATAAAATGATAGAAATGGTCCATTGAAAGACGGCTTAGTGCAATCATGATTTTACTTCCTTTTGATATATGCTCTAAAAAGCTGGGATGACAGTCAAAACAAGCCACTGAAGAAGCACTAATAAGGCTAAAAGCCACTGTACGGTCAATTATTTATTATAAAAAAATACTAACATGAAGCAATTTAATTAATTGATTACTATTATTATTGACCCTGGAATGAAAAGAAATGTCAAAAGCAAAATCATGACAGTTAAGTGAATAAATTTTTCTCCATCCCTAGTGCTCTGCAATGAATTCAGATTTATTAGTACGTTAATAATGTGTAAATATATTTTTTTACGTCACACATCTTGATTATTTCGGCAGTATCCTCTGAAAAGAAGAATGGAAGACCAAGTAAGGCAGCTGTTCTTCTGTTCTGATTTGTGTCCTATGAACAATTATAAACAACAATGAGTGACTGCATTATACAATTAGAATCCCTATGTTAGTAAATATTGATTAGGGTATCTATTCAGATGTCCCAATTCTATTCTGATTCACAAGAACTCGATTTGATTTAATGAATCAATTTTCAATGGCCCCACCACAAAAAAGTAATAAATTAATAAAATAGTTAAGTTTTTGAACCATGTATCCTTGTATTGCAATAAATGTTATGACACCCAAAATTTTAGATACCACTAAAATTTCTCTCTACATTTTGTAAAATTCTCGATTCCATATAATACCACAGCTGAAACGACTTACATCAATTTCAAAGATTATAAAAAACAAGTAAACAGTTATTAATTGAAAAATTATAATAATAATAATAATGAAATGATAATAATGAAATAATCAGTGCTTTTCAGGTAGGTTATCAGTATTTTTTAGAAACCAAAATTTAATTAAGTATACTTAATATCAAATGCAAAATAAATGTAAAATAATTAGTTCATTTTTATTCATACCTCCTTGGCAATGCATAACACTGCTAAGTCTCAACCTTCTGCTTGACGGCACAGCTGCTTTGTACAGCTCTAAAAGACTTGGCACCAAGGCATCTAGTCCATTTAAGAATGACTGCAGCAGATCGGTGGTGACTAGTCTGTTGAACTCTTCACTTATCTGAAACAGACACACAAGACAGCAAAGATTGAGATGGGGAAAAGAGCAACAGAATAGTGAGGGATAGCAAGTACAGATTAAAATGATAACGCCATATGTTAATCAGACAGCATCATATAACATTAATGCTTTAAGAGTTCATGACATGAGGAATCCCATTACACAAGAGGTCATTAAACTATAAACAAAAAAAAAGTTTCAGACCTACTAACAGAACTAGTAAAAAGAGCCATTTGTTGAAACCAAGTTGTACAAACAACTTAATTTCCAATTCCTGCAATTTGTGATGCCACAAATTGCCATACATTTGTGTCAGACTGCCTTTCATACATTACTAGTTCGGAAGTCCCGCTGCAGTGGTGAGTTAGGTGACAAGAGGATAGAGAGCGAGCAGGTCAGCACAGTGCACAGAATTAATTCAGCTAAAAGTCATCTAAAGCTTATTGCTTTTAATTAACAGCTAGTTTACATAAAGATTAAAATGTAGTGGAAGATCGGCAGATGACAAGCTGTTAGTGGATGAGGAAAATGACATCATGTCTACACCAGATGGGTCAAAAGCAAAACAGAACCAATTTCATTCAATGACGCCGACTATACAGGATACAGAAAATAGACTTAAGACAGTACTATTCCTATTTTATTTCTGACGTACTTCACTAGCTTGAGGAAACAAAAGGACAAATGGATGTAGAAATAAGATAAGCTTTTGGAAATGTTTGACTACAGAGATGAGCGGCTCGTCACCAATGATTTCCTTTCTTCGCTGAGAAAATGTTGCAGTCATCAGTTCGTCAAGAAGCTGCAGGTCTGGATCACACTTTTAGACCTCTAAAAGCATGGTCTTCCGATTCTCCTCTAAAGTGACTGCAGATTGTTCTTCAGGCAGATTTGGCAAGTAGTGGATTTCTCCCTTCTTTGACATCTTGACTGCTTGCAGCTTGTCTGTTCATGCTTTCTCTTATTTACAACAACTTCAGGGCATCCAACTGCCATCAACTTCTGCCGGTAATTGCCCATCTTAAACTGAAAACCCAGCAGTACCATCCTTTGGCAGAACCTGGCTCTTCGAGACAAGGGTGCTTTGCTACAAGAGCTTTGGCTACACTTTCATACTAATCCTTACTAGGATATGGAGTGTATTTTGATTTGTCCAGTATTTCACTCTTTACACCATTGGAGATATCAATGGCTGTTCTATCTCTAGCAAAGGAATCATTTGCTGCTCTCAGTATAAGTTCAACATCATGAGAAAAGTCAGGAATTACAAAAGGATCAGGCCAATCCACTGATGAAAGATTAGTTGGTGAATTCAAACTTGCAGAATCTAATGTCAAGTGAGAAACTGAATCAGAAAATGTGGACAAAACTTTCAGTATTGCTCGAACAGTTGGTAGATCTTTGATATCTGTCAAATTGCAGAGTTAATTTCCTAAATCTGGATCTTCAAACTGTAGAATGAAGTTTCCTTGCAAACCCAAACTGGTACGTAGTGCTTCACATAATTTCTCAACTGACTCGGGTAGGGTAACACGTCTTATTTCTTGAGGTGACACAATAACTCTGAGAAGCATCTTAGAGGAATCAGCAGCTTTAACTAGAGGACAATACAATAAAACGAATGCAAAAGGCCATAAAAGTACAGACAAAAGTATGGATTTTGGTCATTGTTCATAGAGCTCCTTGTAGCGGTGCCTCATGCAGATTTGTTGCACCAAGTTCACACGTACTCTGTCTGCAGTGCATATATAGTATGTGTAAGCGGTGCAGAAGCAGTAGCGCGATCGCATTAGTGGCGCGAAAGCTCATTAATATAATATATCTCTCTGCTCGCACACGGATTTCCTTTGCTCTTGCATAAAACTCTCAGATACACGCTCCTCTCCCCTGGAGAGTGTGCGCGCACTTCAAACGTATCTCTCCTCTCTCTGAAACTGTGTCCTGTGC
This sequence comes from Carassius carassius, assembly GCF_963082965.1. Classification (NCBI taxonomy): domain Eukaryota; kingdom Metazoa; phylum Chordata; class Actinopteri; order Cypriniformes; family Cyprinidae; genus Carassius; species Carassius carassius. The sequence continues at coordinate 21,339,039 of NC_081772.1, forward strand.
CTATGCCCGGTCTGATCTGCATTCTGATTGGTTCTGATAGCATACTGCAGAAGTTCAGGCCCGTGGAAAATCATGCTATAAAGTGATTTAGAAATCGTGCATGCTCAAATCGTGATTTTATGACGATTTTGATAAATCGCACAGCCCTACACTAACGACGTGTGGCATTTACAACTGACAGTGACAACAATGCATCTGGGATATTAATCACATTTTCATATGTAACTGTTCAATCCATCGTATCTGATCTTACTTCACAAAGTGAAAACACGTACAATACTATTGATTATGACTAATGCAATGCATAACTCAGTTAACAGACATGAAGGGGTAAAATTACCCAAAGGCACACATATCAGATTACTCCTAACTCTGAAACAACATCATGTACTCGTATAAGTTACACTCAAATAACATTGACATAATGACCATTTAAAATGAACAGCGGACATCGCGCTAGTCGCGAAACACCCATGCTAACCATGTGCGCTCAGGCAGACTAAACTCATGACACACTATATATATAGTAAAACAAACTGCTCTAAACACACACAACTCATCAGCATCGCATCAAACAGTTTATACTAAAACGTAAGTGTGTTTTGTGCACTATGTGTTGCATTTACCTGGAAAGAAATATGGAAAAAGATGATTAAAATATATAAACAAGTGCTGCAAGGATGGCTTCCTTGACGTATATAACGTTATGTGGCCACCTTGTACATTTCTAGCCTTTTTTATATTAATGTTAAGTCCTACACTAGACATAACCCCTCAAACACCCAGCTGATCATCACCATGTGATTTCCACTTAGATTGCCCAGAAATTAGCTGTGTAATGTTGGCTAAGTTAACTAACTTAGCTATGGCAACGAACATTTTGTTCAAAGCCAAACAACGCTTTCCAGCTCCAGTAACATTAGACACGTTTACTACACACCCACCAACTAACAAAATACGGTATAAACTGTGAACCAAATTGATTTATTAAATTATTTTACCATTTGGTGTTCTGGTAAGGTTGAACTGGTGAGGGAAAACACCATTGTGTCGTTAAATTTGCAGAGGAATTAATGTGTTGCTTACAAGAATTAAAACTTAACATCCTTCATTTATAATTAAAATTAAAAAGAAAAACTCACCTTCCACGGAAATTTAGTGTTATTTAGCACGAGCTCGCGTAATGACTCCTGTTGGCAGCTGTGCTAACTCAAAATGGCGTCAACTTCTTTCTGTTTTTCGCGGTATTTGCTCTGTATCACCCCTCCCCCAACGTTAACTTACAGCTACGAGTTAAATTAACATTTACAAACCAGACAAAAATCACAAGTAGTCAACATAATGTATAAATATAAGTTTAATTTTCGAAAACTTGTACACTTGAGTTTAGGGGTTTAACGATACACCCTTGGAACGGTTTGGTTAGGTTCGGTTTACGGTTTTGGAGCCTCGGTTCGGTCCAGTTTGCTGTGGGGGCAGGGTTCATGCCATTTTACCAGTAATGCTAAGGAACAATAGATTCACTTAACTTAATAATAACAACAAAAATAAACACTGGCTCTCTTTTTCCCTCCACCATGCAAGTGGATTTGACTCCACTGGAAGAGTTGGCACTTGCCTATAACGCTCAACCTCTTCTTTCACCATTTGATATGGATGCAGAAGTGCCCGGCTCCACTGGAAATAACTTTCCAAACAGTTCAGAGATTGGTCCCTTTGTTGCTGGAAGGATCATCACTGCTGGATGCCACATCTAACTGCTCCTCTGAGACCAATTTTCACTTCATAGTTCAGACGCGGGCCGGGCCTCCCGCCTGTTTTAGACATCCATTAATTAGTGATGAAACAAAATTACTGCGCTCGTGGAACCAACATGAGATCTTTACGGATTATCAGGGCCGCTGCTGGCCAAATAGGTGCCCTAAGCAGGATTGTATTGTTGTGCCCCCCTTCCTCAAATATGATGATGATTGAAAAAAAAACACCTACTGACATGGGGTGAAAAAGAATAAAGTAAATGAATACATTTTATTATTTACAAATTACAATTGTAGCTCTCGACATTTACCTATGGCTATAACTTAATTATGACTCAAATTTTATAGTCTCAAGCATTCAGAAATCATGCAAAAGGAAATTAAGCTGTTTTAACATGATAAAACCGTGGTTGTGATATGCAAATTTTTTGTTGAAGAAATTATAAAGGCTGGATTCTTGAGTCACCCACCAGTGATCATCTGAGGCCAGACTGATCCAAAGAGATCGATAACTTGAGGCTTAGAAAAGCTTAAAACATTGGCAGGCGATGATGCAACATAAGTTCTGCTGTTTTTCTCTCACAAACTGAAAGAGCTTTGATACAACGCTCTGGAATCAATGCACAAGCCACATTCGTCTAGCTGCTGTATAGTCATGTAGAAAGTACTTGGACTGCTTATATAGTCTTGATTTATAGTCAGATCAATCCGTGCAGCAGTAAACAAACAAACTGCTGCTTACAACGCCGGTCTTCTGTCAGGAAACATGAGTGAGTACAAAGCATCGTGCTATGCTCCCCGGCGCGCAGTAAGAGCCGCCAAACACAGATACAGGGAATGCATAGAGTCACATTTCCAGCTAAATGACTCCCGACGCATGTGGCAAGGACTAAGGACCATCTGTGACTTTGGAAATAAATCCTCTGCAGAGGTGAGAGCAGATCCGTCGCTGGCTGATGAGCTAAACACTTTCTACGGCCGCTTTGAAAGCAATCTAAGCAGTGTGAGTCTGCCGATCAGCGCGTCAGGAAGCAGCAGTCAGATCAGCGATCATCATGCGATCACCGTGTCGGAGGACGAGGTTCGGAGGGCACTAAAGCGAGTGAATGTAAGGAAAGCAGCTGGACCTGATGGGATTTCTGGCCGTGTTCTGCGGTCCTGCGCTGATCAGCTCGCTGGTTTGTTTACATCCATTTTTAATGAGTCTCTTGCTACATCGGTGGTTCCCACCTCATTCAAAAAATCGGTCATCATCCCTGTGCCTAAAAACAATAAACCCTCTTTTCTGAATGACTATCGTCCAGTTGCCCTCACATCAATAGTCATGAAGGTCTTTGAGGGACTGGTTAAAAACGTCATCTGCTCCTCCATACCAGATACTTTGGACCCTCTTCAGTTTGCCTATCGCCCTAACAGATCCACTGATGATGCCATCTCTCACATCCTGCACTCTTCTCTCTCACACATTGACAGCAATAACAGGAACTACGTAAGGCTGCTATTTATTGACTATAGCTCAGCTTTTAATACTATAGTCCCCTTAAAGCTAGCTTCTAAACTCATAGACCTCGGCCTGAATTCTTCACTCTGCAACTGGATTCTTGATTTCCTCAACGGCAGACCTCAAGTGGTGAAACTAGGCCAGTACACCTCCAGCTCCATCACCCTGAACATAGGAGCCCCACAGGGCTGTGTCCTGAGTCCCCTGCTCTACTCTCTCTACACACATGACTGCGTGTCTTCGCACAGCTCCACATCCATTATCAAATTTGCTGATGATACTGTGGTTCTGGGCCTCATTCACAACAATAATGAGACCGCATACTTGGATGAGGTAGAGAAATTAACATCATGGTGCCAGGACAACTGTCTCTTTCTGAATGTGAGCAAAACTAAAGAGCTGATTGTGGACTTCAGGAAGAAACAGCAGCAGCCCTATACTCCTCTTATGATCAGCGGGACCCCTGTGGAGAGGGTGAGCAGCTTCAAGTACCTTGGTGTAAACATCTCGGAGGACCTGACTTGGACTACTCACATTCAAACACAGGTTAATAAAGCCAGGCAAAGACTGTACCATCTGCGACAGCTGAGGAAATTCAGGGTCTCACCAGCAATCCTGAAAACTTTCTATTCTGGGGCTATAGAAAGTGTATTGACTCAGTGCATCTCAGTGTGGTATGGGAACAGCTCCAGTCAAGACTGCAAAGCACTGCAGAGAGTTGTGCGCTTAGCTGAGCGCATCTCCGGGTCTGCTCTCCCCTCTCTACAGGACATCTACCTCAAACGCTGCAGAAGTAGAGCTACTAAAATAATCAAGGACTCCATCCACCCTAGTAACCATATTTTCACTTTGCTGCCATCTGGTAAGCGCTACTGTTGCCTGGTGGCAAAAACCGAGAGACTCAGGAGGAGGTTCTTCCCCCAGGCCATCAGGCTCCTAAACTCTTAACCAGCCCCTTAACACCCTCATGCCTCCACTTAATGTTCACTTTATCTTTTTCATTTTATTCACTACCTCACATAGACACACTGACAGTGTCACCATGTTTGCACATTTGCTTCTTGTACATTCCTGTGTATCTTATATTTAAGACCACAGTAAAATGCATATATGCACATTGTACATCCCTGTACATCTTAATATTTAAGACTTCAGTTTACGTTCATGCTCATTTTATTCTTATATTTTTATTGTTTACTTCTATTTCATTCTTACATAGCTATATTTATGTATATTTTCACCTGTGTTGTTTTCTTAAATAATTGCACTGTCCATGGAGCGGACCTGACTCACATTTGACTGCTGGTTATGTATGCTATATATAATTTGGTATGTGACAAATAAAACTCTTGAATCTTGAATCTTGATTTCTTGATTACTGTCAAAGCTGACAGCTGACTACACCGTGACTGTTCATACAGGATAATAAGTATTTCTGCATGATTCAGTTTATGGGTGATATGATTAATTATCTCCAGCAAAAGATGACAAAAATATTGACATACACATCAATATATAATTTTAGTTAATTATACAGAAAGATAATATTCATTATTGCCTTAGCATGCAGAAAATTAATAGCCTACATATTTTTATTCCAGTAAACATCAGTTTACTGCAAACACAAATAAAACTCAGTCAGTCAGCCTGGAAATCTCACTGTAGGGATATGCTGGAACATTTCTTCCGTCTCTCTTAAATAATTTATTTCAACAGCAGTGCATCTCAGCTGTTGTACTTGACTGATAAAATGGAATTACAATGTAGCTTAGCCTTCGTGCACAGCCTCTCATTATCAGTTTGCAGCCAAATGAAATTACATGTTTAAAAAAATCAATGTAAGCATTATATTTCAATTTAATGAGTTGGCACATAATTAAATACCCACACAAAATTTCTGCAAAGAGAAGAATGAGGCTTCAGTTTCAGGTATTTCTTTCATTGCTCAGTTTGGTTTCAGATGTACATAAAGGTGAGAGTAATTTCTGTAAACATAACTGCAAAAATACTGATTGTTTTTAAAACAAACAAAAAACCAAACCAAAACAAAGAACAACAAAAACAAAACAATAAGAAAAAACACAGAAAAACAAGAGAATAAATAAATTAATTCTTCAAATGTGTAAAGATGAAGTGTGTAAATGATGTGCCACCAAACAGAAAATAAACAAGTTTTGCTCTTCCTGGCTACTGTTGTTTGTACCCTAAACTTATGGATGAGTCAAAACAAAATAAAATGAAACAAGTAAAGAATTTAGTGTCGCTAGTGGCTCTGAAATCAAATGCGTGGATGTGTGAGAACTAATGAGGATTGTGTATCTTCACAATACTTAGGCACTTTTTGGATTTTTTTGATTTTGGTTACCTGGACTTTTAGACTTAGAAAACTTTAATGTCCTCAGAGAGACAATTTGTTATGCAGTACAGACATATTGACACATAATCCACAAAACAAACTTTTTCCACATCAGTGTTAATTTCGTTAACAAAGATGACGACGAAAAATATTAACGAACATTTTTTATGTGACTAAGACCAGACGTTGACAAGCTAAAAATAATATCTGATGACGAAATTAATGCCGCGTTTTCGTTAACTAGACGAGACTGGACTATAATGTTATTTGAGGACTACCAGAAATTCAAAATGCATCCTATTGTCCTTCAAAATGTGCGTTCATGTCATTGGATTGTGATCAGATAAGGGGCGTTCGCATATCTATTCTGTTTCTGGCAGCCGCAGTGGATGGATAGACTAATAAAACTAGCGATCTGAAACAATGGCCTCAGCAGCCAAAGTGGTAGGGGTAAGGTAACCAGATGTCCCATTTTTCCCGGGAGTCAAAATTCATTTCATTGTCGATTAATTTAAAGTTAGTGAAGGCGGGATAGGCGAAATCACGCTAATAGAAGTGCTCTCTCTCTCTCTTTCTCTAAATACAGTAGTTTATGGATTAAGTGAAGGTGAACAGGTGGGTGAAAACTGAACGTGTGTCAGTATTTCATGCATGCCTTCCGTCTTAAAAGGACAGCATTCTAAATTAAATACCTATCTGTCATTAATATTAACCAACAAAAGATGTTAAATAAATGTATACATGTTAAGTAAAACCTACATTATCTGAAAAAAAGTTTAATTTGCATCTCTATTGTATTTGTCTAATTGTGCTTCTTTATCTCTCTCTCTCTCTCTCTCTCTCTCTATATATATATATATATATATTTATATATTTCCAAATTCAGTCCTCGATTCAAATTTATCATAAGCTTAATTGATTTGGTTTAAAGAGAGAAGAATTAATGATTATTTGAAATCTACATATAAAACAAGACTATTAATCATTTTCGTCTCAAAACTAAGACTAAGACTAAATCAAAAATGCCTGCCAAAATTAACACTGATCCACATGCACAATATAAATAATAATAATAATAATTATAAAAAAAAAAAAAAACGAATCCACATATGTTCTACAGTCATGCCACTCCCCTTGACTTATAAAAGACTTATAAAAAAGAGACAACATTTTGTTATCAACATTAAAATAATTAAGTTTTCTAAGAAAATATAAACGTTGTTGGCCCATCAGCACACTGATCCCAGGATAATTTACGGTCAGTGATAAGACCGAAATATTTATACTCCGTCACCATCTCTATCTCCTCTCCTTTTATCAGAGTTGGAGTGGGTGAGGGAGCCCCATGTCTAAAATCAAATACCAACTCTTTGGTCTTGGACATATTCAAATGCAACTGGGAGGCTTCACAAGTCAACAAATTCATGCAACACCGGACCATGTTCAGTTTAATCTCGCTCCAATTAACTAATCACAGCAGTGGGAAATTATCTCTAAGTCTGTTTGCTCAAATTTGTGGGTGGATAGTATTAAATGCTGATGAAAAGTCTGCAAATAAAATGCGAGCATGTGTTTTACAACCCTACAGGTGTGTATACAGATCATTTAAAAGCACTACAATAGCCTTGTCCAATCCCCTCCCAAGTCTGTAAGCAAATTGTAGAGGGTCAAGAGTATGTCTACAGGAATTCATGATGTGTGTTTTAATAATCCGCTCAAGTGATTTAACTAAAAGAGAGGTGAGGGCACTGGGCCTGTAATACTTGGATGAGGATGGATGGGAGACTTTGAGAAGGGGGTTCACAACTGCTGTTTTCCAAAGCAGTGGAACCACCTGGATGTCTATTGAACGTTGGAAGAGGGAACAGAAAATTCCACTTAATTGGGCTGCACAGTACTTCAGCACTCTGCCTCCAATGTTATCCGGCCCCAGGCTTTTTCGTACGTTAGTCCTCTCAAACACTCGCTGGACGGACCATCTCCTTCTTGATAATCAAAGTTCTCTCCATCCCAGCATTGTCCATCACAATCTGTTGCCAGGCAGAGATATTATCATTATCATTTATTTCAAAGTGGGTAAAATGTTCATTTAAGTTGTTGGCCAGAACAAGGGATGCATCCATAAAGTAATTTTTTTCCCTTTCTTGAAGGGGGCGTTGGCCATCAATTTTATACCAGTCCATGCATCCCTTGAATTCCCTGCAGCCAGGGTACTCTGTATCTTGTCCTTGTACCGACACCTGGCCTTATAGATCTCCTTATTAACCTTCCTTTGCATACCTTTTCTGTTTTGTAAGCTTCCTGAAGCGAAGACTCTCTTTTTCTCATTTAGTATGTCCTTTACGTAGTTCTTTCGTCACCCACAAGGTTTATTATTTGGGTACACCTTGATGAACTTAGTTGGAATGACTGCACTCACACAAAAGTCTATATAGCCCAAGATAGCATCTGTCTGTTCGTGCAAGTCAGCTGAAGAATCCTCAAAAATGGTCCAGGATGTACATTCCAGGCATCCTTTCAATGTCTCTATGCTGTCCTCATCCCACACCTGAATCTGCTTTTCCACAGGCTTAACCCTTTTCAAAGTGGGTCTTAGTAGGGCAGTGTTGTGATCTGAGCCACCCAGGGGGGCCCTGGCACTGGAGGAGTTTGCCTTGGGGATGGAGCCGTAGCTTAAATCTATGATTTTATTTTTTCGTGTTGGACAGGTGACATACTGTGAATTGGTTGACAGAGTTTTTTTGAAGGTACAGTTTAATATTAAAGTCCCCCATTATAAACTGGGGCGCATCTGAAGAGATTTTATCCAATTCTTGGGTGATATTAAAAATAATTTCCGCTGCATTGTTTATGTCTGCTCTTGGGTGTATATAGACAACAGTCATAAATATTTGTGGGAATTCACGGGGAAGATATGAGGGGCGCATAGAAACTGATAAAAGTTCAATATCTTTAGTGCAAATCTTTTTTCTTACCACAGTTGTTTTGCACCATCTGTTGTTGATCATGACGCACACGCCCCCTCTGTGTTCCTTGCCTGTAGCCATACTGTATCCAAATGTACTATATCCTTCAAAACAAACTTCGGAGTCTGGCACAGCATCATTAAGCCAACTTTCAGAGAAGGCTAGGATACAGGCTTCCCTGTATTCATGCAGGTAATGAGTGTTTGCTCGCAACTCGTCTGCTTTTCTTTTTAGTGACTAGACATTAGAATGATAGTTGGAAGTGGCACTTTTGTTTTCCTCTTCCTGAGTCAAACTCAGCCAAACTTGGCCAACTCCTCCCCTCTTCCCTCATTTTCTCTTGTGTTCCTTGTCATTGACAGTTCTTTTTATCTCTGTGGGTATGTTTACATCATTATGATTCCAATAGCCCGCGTAGGCACTCAGTTTTAAGAGAAAGTCTCTGTTGTCTCCGCGTTGCTGGCCGGTTCACTTGCCATGCCGATAAAACAAACAGTATCGACCCGGCTATTAAAGCCAGCTCCCATACGCGACTCATATTGACTATGGTAACGGTCTGTTAGACAGTACATCTAATAATGCTTTATACTGAAAATGATTACAATGATCGAAACAAACAACTAATCAAACAAACAAAAAGATGAGACAGACCGACTGTACTGCTGGTCGCCACTGTGCAGCGCCCCCCTTTTTAATATAGGGCTGTCACGGTTGGTAAACCGTGATCTCTGGGTCTTGCACTTTGTGGATGAAGTCTGTGTGTTACGCGTCAGCACTGATTGGTTTGTGGGTGTCTCCATTAATTGTCATCAGCAACAGCTGTCACTCATTACTCATCCCTATATATTGGCTTGTCTAGCGTCTTGTGTTCGTGAGAGTGTTGTTTCATGTTTGTGACCTAGCTGTGCTTTGCTTTCTTGTGTGTTTCTGCGTTGGATGTCCGTGTTTCCCCGGAACTCCGTCCACTCTACGCAACCCACCACCAAGCACCACCACTTACTTCGGCTCGCTTCCCTGCAGTTCCTGTGTCACCCTCTCCTGCTGCCTACTCACCTCCGCCTTCCGGATTCATCACTCATCACCACCATCTTGGACTGTGCACTCCTCCCAGCGTTGTTTGTGTCTCAAGTACTGTCTGTATCATTGTCTTCATTAAATATCATTAATCTCGCACTTGCTTCCTGCCACTCCTTCACCCAGTCGTTACAAGGGCCAGAAACCTCTCAGGTTTCATTAAAATATTGTAATCTGTGTTTAAAAAATTTGCCATGGTCTTAAGGGTTTGGTATGACATGAGAGTGAGTGAATCTTGAAAATAATGACAAACATGAAAATAATTTAACATGAGTGGTTTAAATGAACCTTATAGAACTTTTGGTAGCAGAGAAAGAGAGAGAGAGAGAGAGAGAGAGAGAGAGAAAGTGAATTGGGAATTTTATTTTTGTTTTGACAGAGGGTATTAGGTGTGAGTGTTAATAATTAACTTCCTACTGTTTGGGTCTTGGGAGACAAGAAAAATAGATAAATATTTTGATGTCTGGAAAATGCTAATTAAAGAAATCAGCCAGTTTGAGTTTTCAAGCCGTCGGTCTGCCCTGGCAGTCTGAATTCACAGATCAGCCAGGGCTAATAACACCAGCGCTGCGTCTGGGCAAAAACAGGCATGAAACGACAGCGCAAATGCTAATGGATTGAGCATCCCTCTCCAGCAGGAGGGAGACCATTCACACACTTTTCATTTCACACCAAAAACAAGAAAGGATCCTTCATCAGACCAGAACTCTGCAGTGACTCATTCCACAGCCCTTTAATGACACACTCTATAATTACAAAATCGAATGTGACAGTGCTCGTCCACTTACGGTCTCTTAGCCATCGGATTCTAGCAGGGATAACTATACGATTCAGTTGAACCGCTGGAGAGAACTGGGCCAAAATGCAAATCTGATTTCTTTTCAGTCTTTCGTACCATTGCTTATTTGCTATTTTCAAAACAAAACAAAAATATATTACTAAATGCCACAACCATTAAGTCATAATTGTATACTACAATATTTATTGGATACTAAATGTGCACACTCAAAATAACATTACACCAGTGTCAGTTTTTTTCATTTAGTTTTTTATAAAGGACTTAATTTTTTATTGTTATTTAATAAGGGAATTTTAAATAATATAAATATTATAAAATAATAAAAAACAAAGAATGCTGTCCATCTAGTTCAAATGCTTCAGTTTAATCAATTTAGATAATGGCTGAAACATTTGCAACAAGCATTATTACAAGAATTATTATTTACTATTTCATGTTTCAAAAAGTGTTGTAGGTGTAATGAACCTGGTTTGTAGTCTTCTGTCCGTTCTCCACCAGAATTTACCTGTGCTTTACATTGACTCTTTCACCACACAGACTGTCACAGATCACCCTGGACTACAGTTCTCACAATGCATCTCACTGATTACACACACATCCCATCACACGCTCTACAAAAGGCTCTCTCTTGCTCATCCGTGCCGAGTGTTGTTAGTGTTTAGCGCTTGAGAGCATTAGCTACTTTGCAGAGCCGTTTCCCTGTCTGAGTTTCATTCTGCGTCTTAGCCTTAGTTCAACCATTCTAGTTCCCTGCCTTAGTTCTTAGTTCCTAGTCTTAGTTCTACTATTCTAGATATTTCGTGTCTTAGCTTTAGTTTAATCATTCTAGTTTCATCCCGTTCCTCGACCTTCTGCCTGCCTTAGTTTACCTCTCTAGTCTTACCCCTGTTGGAGATTGTCTACCCCTTGCCTGATCATTGCCTGGATACAGATAACCGTTTTTGGACTACCCTATTGAATACTGTTCACAGATCTCAGAACCACGTCCACCTATGCATCACTCTTCGTCTTGTCTCATCTGTTCCGGTTTTCTGATCCTAGCCTGTTTTACCATGTGGTCTAATAAAGCTTTGCATTCGGATCCACACGTTTCCTGTTCTGTCGGCTCTGTAAAAGTAGGGAGTGTTTTCCTTATCTTCAATTCAATGTCCACTCATCAGACATTTCCTTTTGAAAGTGTTGCCAAATGTGTGAGAAGAAATGTAATATAATTCTGCAGAAATGTCACCACAGGAAAAAAAAAAAAAGAAATTCTCAGTGGGGTCATTTTTGCCCTCACACTTTAAAAAAGTATTTTGGGTAAACTTGTGACTCTGATATAATTGCACTTTATTATCAGCACAAATGGCTACTATCAATTAGTTGATAATGAGGATTTTTCACACGTTGTCACTATTTTAAACCAATAATGAAATGATGTTACCTCAATACTCATCAAAAATGTCTTCACTTTGGAGCACTAAGCAATAAGCAGCTGCCTGATGAAAGTCTAAATCACTAGAGGCAGTGGGAGGATCTGCCTGAAAAAAGGAAATAAACTGACTGTTTCAGTCATGCTTATGGGGCTGCCTCCCACTGGGGCCATTTTTAATTTACTCATAGTTTAATTAAAAGGACATTTCCTCTTCCTTGGCTCGTTTAGAACAAGAACTACAGTTAGACAGATCAGCATGATTGCCTCCAGGTTGTTAAAGATGAATTAGTTCAATATTTTGCAAATACTACCAAATGGGAAATTAAATATTATCCCAGACCTGTTATTGGTCTTTAGTATCTATGATTTATCCCAAACATTAGGTGGCTTACAATACTCTGTAGGTGGTGTACAATATTCTTTTATGAGGCACACTCAGATTCGTTATAACAAATCTGGTTCTTAATAGAGGACAAGTGGGACGGTGGTAGTGCTTCAACTGTCGTTTTTATTGGATCCTGCAATAGTGCCAACATTCCTATTAACCACAACAGTAATGCTCATGACAGGCTTGTGACACAGTTATAACTCCACCAGTCCTTGAGCTCTTAAACAGAGGAAAATTAATCATTTTAAACTTAACAGAAATTAAATGAAACTCATGAAATGAAAGGGCCATGTCCATTGGCCTTCTATGCTGCTTGGGTACAGGAAATTTTATCTTACATGTAAAAAATACATATAAATTGTAGGTGTTGTAGCAGCACTTAATGTCTGATTTTCAATCATTATCCAGTCCAGCTCACCAAAAATAATTATATATAAAAAAAACAAAACAAAAACAAATGACAACAACAAAAAACGTAGGACAAGGAGTTTGTCAAAAGGAAAAATAAGATAAAATAATGAAATAAAATTAAATCCAACTCTACACTGACAAACAGTTTGGAAAATATAATACAATTTAAATAATAATAAAAAATAATAAAACAATAAAAAGGATTTGAAAGAATTTCAAATATGGAACCAATTTTTATGGGCTAATTACAATCAATCTTTAGGTTCCCCTTCAGGAACTCGAGCTGTGTCCGAAAAAGCTTTGGGAACGCCCTTCAGCGTGACCTGCTCTGACTAACACATGTAATCAGTCCCATGAATGGGCGTGATGGCATAGGCGGGTGACGTAGCGACCAGGAAGCTATAAAAGCATGTGTGGTGGAACGAGCATCAGCTTTCTGTCATTCAGCGAAGCTCTGTGTGTGTGTCAGTTACCATTACATGTCTGTCAGTCTTATTTACTGTTGTCTGTCAAACAAAGTTGCACAAGCACAACATAGCAAGAAAGGCTGATAGTAGGGTCTTCCTTATGACCCGGGGAATGGAGGCTTCACCCCAAGGTGGTGAAGCAGATATGGACTATATTTGGTCAGGCTCAGGTGGATCTGTTTGCGAGTCAGATGACATCGCATTGTCCCCTTTGGTTCTCTCTAGTTCATTCAGCTCCTCTGGGACTGGTCGCTATGGTGCAGACTTGGCCGAGGCTTCATCTGTACGCTTTTCCCCCAATCGCTCTGCTCACGGGAGTTCTGGCGAGAGTGTGCAGGGACAGGGTCTATTAGTAGCCCTGTTCTGGTCGGGCTGAGTATGGTTCTCAGATCTGATCTTGTTCCATGGGAGATTCCCATCAGGAGGGATCTCCTCTCGCAGGTGGAGGGCATGATATTTCACCCCTGTCCAGAGCTATGGAAGTTATGTGTGTGGCCCCTGAGCGGGCACATCTCGTAGCTTCTGGTCTCTCAACCGAGGTTGTTGAGACCATCCTCCAATCCAGAGCTACCTCAATGAGGAAACTGTATGCCTTGAAGTGGAAACTTTTCACTTCTTGCTGCGGAGATTGCCAATTTGACCCAGTTAACTGCCCAGTTGGTACAGTACTGGAATTCCTGCAGTCCCGTTTCTCCGCAGCGTTGACTCACTCCACCCTGAAGGTCTACGTGGTGGCCATTGCGGCCTACCATGCCCCTCTCAGTGGCCAGTCAGTGGGCAGACATCCCTTAGTTATACGTTTCCTCCGCGGTGCGCAGAGGCCTCCAGTATGATCTTGTGTCCCCACGTGGGACCAGGCTGTGGTGCTAGAAGCTCTTTGTAAGCCTCATTTCGAGCCTATTGAAGAAATCGCTGATCACTATCTCACGATTAAGACTGCCTTTCTTCTAGCTATCACTTCTCTAAAGAGAGTGGGGGATCTTCAGTCCCTCTCAGTGGCCCCTTCCTATTTAGACTTTGTGCCCGGCATAGCCAAAGTGTTTCTCTACCATCGAGCGGAGTATGTCCCGAAGGTTCCCTCAGTAACCCCACAGCCTATCGTACTGCAGGCCTTCAGTCCTCCTCCCTTTAGGGAGCCAGACCAGCAGAAGCTAAACTGTATGTGTCCAGTGTGAGCACTGGACGTATACGTCCACAGAGCTGCCATATGGAGAAAGGCGGACCAACTCCTATTATGCTATGGTCCCCCTAAGAGGGGTCTTCCAGCCACAAAACAGACCCTTAGTCGGTGGATAGTGGATGCAATTACTCTTGCCTATGAGTCCACTGATCTCCCCTCACCATTGGGAGTCAAGACTCACTCAACCCGCAGTATGGGGGCCTCCAAGGCCTTCTTGTCAGGTGTGTCCATGCATGACATCTGCAACGCAGCTGGATTGTCCACGCCCCTCACATTCGTCAGATTTTATGGTTTAGATCTGCGAGCCACTCCCGGCTCTTCTATTCTCTTGCCTTAGCTGTGCTTCTTGTATACACACTAGGCAGGGACTTGCAAATCTGGCGGCGTGGGCATTCTCATTCCCAAAGCGTTTTCGGATGCAGCTCGAGTTCCTGAAAGGGAATGTCCCAGGTTAAGTATGTATGTTGGATAAGATGTTTATGTATAAAGGAACGTTTTGACAATGCCACAACCTACAACTGGTTTAGTTATATTGGTCTCTACATGTTAAACTGGGATAAAATGGAGAACGTTAAAATATATACTTAGAAAGTCTTGACCCTGTACATCTACTGGAGAACAAAGATGGGCTGTATGAAAAATCCATAGAAAGATCACAACTAGTCGAGCAGTTAGTACAGTTTAATGAAATCAGCTGTGCTGAAACACAGAGAAAAGTTGGACAGCACAGCACTAACTTATCCTCAAATGAAGAAGATAAAACAGAAGGTGGGGGGTGAAACTCTGTAGTGAGAAGCACTATTTCTTACTGACCTTTATGCATTGTGTCTCTAATAATGCTGGAATTGTGGATTTTCTTCTGATCAATGTGGGAAGACTGAATCTTTAATCTTCTGTGAAACAAAAGACTGCACTGCAATTAGAGCCTTAATCAATTACCAGTCAAAAGACAAGTGTTTATTCAGTTAGAAACAAAGGAAAAAGTCACTGCATTTAGTTAATGCTAAGGGCTCATATATTGGGGGAGGCATGCCCGAAGCGTGAATCCTTATAAGGGAAAACAACTAATGATTCCTAACACCGGATGTGGGCAGCGCGGCGTGACAAAATACTATAGAACCACTGATCTATAATAGATTAACATATCAGTCAATAGAACTCAGTATAATCAGTGATGCGGTCTACACTGGATACATGACACCACAAATACCTGAGCAAGTTTACTATATTATAAAAGCCATAAATATGGAGAAGGATATGTGATGCAAATGTTACAGTTTTATTAGTTTACAGATCATGCACTATGGTAAAAGATTTTCAAAGTCATAATACATTATTGTTCAAGGAATTGTGCAAAAATAAGATTTTATTCATTGATAATCTGTGAGTATATATAATTATAATTTGTGTGAAAAGTAACAAAAATTGTTGTCCTTTTTGGTAACGCATTAGATTACAGCCCACAATGTACCATGTAATTAAACAGAATTTACAGTGTACATATTTGTAACTATAGAGTACCTCCAGAGTACCTACTCGTAGGTATAAGGGAACATATGCAACGTTTGGGGAATAAGGGGTAAATAACCTTCAAAATTATAAAGCATTTATACTGTAAGTATTTGATAACTTAAAGGGTTAGTTCACCCAAATATCAAAATTATATCATTAATAACTCACCCTCATGTTGTTCCAAACCTGTAAGACCTCAGTTCATCTTCGGAACACAGTTTAAGATATTTTAGATTTAGTCCGAGAGCTTCCTGTCCCTCCATTGAAAGTGTATGCAATCGTTCTTGACAAAATGAACGATTGACTCGTTGTCGAGTCAAGAACCGTTTCTGTCAGATGCGTCCGATTCGAGAAGCAAGGAGCTGATGATACTGCGCATGCGGGATTCAGCCTGAAGCAGACTGACACACAGCGGATCTGAACGGAACTGTTTCTTTTGATGATTGATTCTGAACTGATACTGTGCTAATGTTATGAGCGTGGGTAAACCGAAGGATTGAATCAAGGGCAATCATTGGCAATGACGTCATTACGTCGAGCAAAAAAAAAGAACCGGTGAACCGTTTTCTTCAAGTCAAGTCAAGTCACCTTTATTTATATAGACAATATATAAATTATATAAACAAAATACATTGCGTCAAAGCAACTGAACAACATTCATTAGGAAAACAGTGTGTCAATAATGCAAAATGATAGTTAAAGGCAGTTCATCATTGAATTCAGTGATGTCATCTCTGTTCAGTTAAATAGTGTCTGTGCATTTATTTGCAATCAAGTCAATGATATCGCTGTAGATGAAGTGACCCAAACTAAGCAAGCCAGAGGCGACAGCGGCAAGGAACCAAAACTCCATCTGTGACAGAATGGAGAAAAAAACAGTTGGGGGGCCAGTTCTCCTCTGACCAGACGAAACCAGTAGTTCAATTCCAGGCTGCAGCAAAGTCAGATTGTGCAGAAGAATCATCTGTTTCCTGTGGTCTTGTCCTGGTGCTCCTCTGAGACAAGGTCTTTACAGGGGATCTGTATCTGGGGCTCTAGTTGTCCTGGTCTCGGCTGTCTTTCAGGGCAGTAGAGGTCCTTTCTAGGTGCTGATCCACCATCTGGTCTGGATACGTACTGGATCCGGGTGACTGCAGTGACCCTCTGATCTGGATACAGACTGGATCTGGTGGCTACGGTGACCTCGGAATAAGAGAGAAACAGACAAATATTAGCGTAGATGCCATCCTCCAACCGGTTAATTGAATCGAACTGTCCAAAAGAACCAGTTCGTGGAAAAGAACCGAACTTCCCATCACTACTGGTGATCCGAAAACTGATGCAACCAGTTCTTGACTCGAGAACAGGCAATCTTTTGTTCATTATCTGGCTCGGCTCTGTGTTCATCTTCAGTTCTCTCTTCACAGCAGTTCAGTCAGTGTACTGTTTGAGTAAATTAATTACTCCAGGATATTGGTTTGTTTTAACTCAAAGGGAGTGTCAGCCACATTAAAAAAAGTTAACAGTTTATGTAATTTGTGGATTAATGCTCATTGGAGACACGAACCATTTCATACGATTCAGTTCGATTTGGTGAACTGGTTCAAGAAGATCCGGTTACATCAAGTGATTCGTTCACGAACCGGATATCACTAAACTACAGTGAACACGCTCACAACAGACCCGGAAGAGAATGCTGAGTAAAGTCGTAGTTTTTGCTATTTTTGGACAAAAATTTATATTCGATGCTTCAAAAAATTCTAACTGACCCTCTGATGTCACATGGACTACTTTGATGATGTTTTTATTACCTTTCTGGACATGGACAGTATATCGTGCATACACTCAACGGAGGGACTGAGAGCTCTCTGACTAAATCTAAAATATCTTAAACTGTGTTCCGAAGATGAACAGAGGTCTTACGGGTTTGGAACGACATGCGGGTGAGTTATTAATGACATAATTTAAATATTTGGGTGAACTAAAACCTTTAAGGGTACCTATTCTGAAATGACATGTATGTAGAGTCCGTGATTTTCTGCGTCAGCATAATTTAAAGCTGAATAAGGGGGTAATTACTTAGAAAAATTAAAAGTATTTATACTGTTAATATTTCATAAGCAAGGTGTAACTATTCTAAGATTATGTGGTATTTATAACCTACTGTGTTAGGCAACATTATTATTATTTATAAGAAGTTGCCTTATTGTAACAACAAAATATAGGATGCAACATTTTTACACAACTTACTGGGTAGCCTAATAGTTGTATTATAACAACATATATCTTACATTAGTAAGATACAAATAGTAAACTGTAGTATACTATAGTATAGTTTTGTAATTAGAAATTTAGAAATTCCTATATGAAAATTTACCTTATTTTACTGTGTTAAGTGTATCATCGGCTGTAATCTAAAGTGATGCCTTGTTACCCTCTTGTTACGTGTGGTTACTGTGTAAGTATAACATCCGCGGGCTATAATCTAGTGATGCCTTGTTACCCTCTTGTTACATGTAGTTACTGCATAAGTGTATCATCCGCGGGCTGTAATCTAAAGTCTTGTTACATGTAGTTACTGCGTAAGTGTAACATCCGCAGGCTGTAATCTAGTGATGCCTTGTTACCCTTTTGTTACATGTAGTTACTGCGTAAGTGTATCATCCGCAGGCTGTAATCTAAAGTGATGCCTTGTTACCCTCTTGTTACATGTCGTTAATGTGTAAATGTATTATATGTGAGCTGTAATCTAAAGTGATGCCTTGTTACCCTCTTGTTACATGTCATTAATGTGTAAATGTATTATCTGTGAGCTGTAATCTAAAGTGATCCCTTGTTACCTTCTTACTAAGTGTAGTTACTGTTTAAGTGTAACATTAAACAACTTTAGTTATGCTACAATAGACATGTTTCAAAGTTATTAACAATGAACAGTATTACATAGTTAAATGCAAGGTCCATAGACCGTAAGTTTAAAGAAATATTTTTTAATTATTTAACAATTTTAACAGATCTTTTCCAAGAACAGAATGCATAAAATTTTTTTGCCGCAGCTTCTTCCAGCTGCTGCATCCATCTCGCTGGCCATGGCGCTTAAAGGGATTAGACGGCCCGGCTTCCTAGCCCGATGGCTGTGTAACGGATGCAGTTCTTGTCCAGACCATGGGTCTGGCAGCTCACATCTCTGGCGGCGCAGGAGTCCCTAGGTGTTCCTGGACCCACAAGGACGCCAGCATGCATGCACAGGGAAGAGACCTGTCTCCCGAGGAGAGGCGTGCTCGGCATTTAAACAGTGGCAGTGATGACGCTCCATTTGCATCAGGTGTGCCTCATCACATGCCACCAGCCCTGGCTCTTCCGGCACCCCTCCTCTCTCAAACACCCATTCCTGTCGGGGAGCCCGGTGACGGGCCGCGATTAAGGGATGGGGTGATGATGAAAATTAGGGGGGAGGCAGCCGACTCGTCACGATATACACTCATCTAAAGGATTATTATAGGAACACCTGTTCAATTTCTCATTAATGCAATTATCTAATCAACCAATCACATGGCAGTTGCTTCAATGCATTTTGGGGTGTGGTCCTGGTCAAGACAATCTCCTGAACTCCAAACTGAATGTCAGAATGGGAAAGAAAGGTTATTCAAGCAATTTTGAGCGTGGCATGGTTGTTGGTGCCAGACGGACCGGTCTGAATATTTCACAATCTGCTCAGTTACTGGGATTTTCACGCACAACCATTTCTAGGGTTTACAAAGAATGGTGTGAAAAGGGAAAAACATCCAGTTTAATTCTGCCGAAGGCATTCAGAATATGTGTGTTTGAAACACACATATGTGTGTGTTACCCAAATAAAATAATGACTAAAAGTAACGTTAAGTCTTTGAGAACGGGTTTCTCAAGACAAGTGGTGCATTAGACCAGGGGCTCATCTCCTGTTTCTAAAATATGGCGTTATTTTATGGCGTTATTTCCCTGTCAAATGTCGAGAGCGTATTATTGTAGTGCGAAAGTACATTAATATAATGCGGAAGCTTGAGTCTCTCTGGTCGCGCGCGGAATATAATGTGCCAGAGCGCGAATCGCTCTCCTCGAGCACGGAATATAATGTGCGAGCGCGAATCTCTCTGCTCGCGCGCACTCTCAGATACACGTTGCTCTTGTAAGAATTTTCTCTGGGCTCGCTGAGAGAGTATGCCTGCACTTAAAACGTGTTCAGTGCAATCGCAAATCTCTCATTTTCGCTTAAAGTAAGCGTGTATGAACACGTTTTAAGTGCAGACATACTCTCTGAACGAGCCCAGAGAAAATTCTTACAAGAGCAACGTGTATCTTAGAGCGCGCGCCCAGTTCCCGCATGCGAGCAGAGAGATTCGCGCTCGCGCATTATATTAATGTACTTTCACGCTACAATAATGTGCTCTCGACATAGGTGAAAGTCATCATACCTCGCGTAGTATAGACCCAGCTCCCAACCCAACTTTGAAAATAGATTAACGGCGATATTTTTTTTTATTATTATTTATATTAAATAATTACTTTTTAATTTTCATAATTCACAATGTAGGCTATGTATAGTGCCACAATCAATCAGTAATTCAAGAAATACTTTCAATAACCACAAGTCAAGCTGCGATACCAAACAGGACCACAGGGAGACATCAAAGATCACTAAACCTCCACTGGATAAATTCAGAATTGCTTAACTTCTTACCAACGCATAACACCTCAGCCAGCCAGCATCCATTATAAAACATTCTTGCTTTTAATCCAAATACACAACGAAAATAATAATTTACTGACATCTGGTAGAGCTTTTTCACATTTGGCTCCCAAACTCTGGAATAGCCTTCCTGATAATGTTCGGGGTTCAGACACACTCTCTCTGTTTAAATCTAGAAAACGCATCTCTTTCGCCAAGCATTCGAATAATGTATCTCTTAAATTGTGAGTGTAGTTGCATCTGCATTTTTATTCTTTAGCTTGGGTTAAACTAATTTTACTTTGTTGGATCATCAGCTATGCTAATGATGTCTCTATTTTGTTTCTATTTTTTGCCACGGGATTTACATCCCGTGGTAACTAGGATTTACACAAGCTCCAGTCTGGATCCAGAACACCTGAGAAGAGATGATGCTGACCCTCAGAGGACCCCAGATGATGCTAACCTTGAATCAACAAACAGAACTAACAATTATTGCTACATGTGTGACTGCATCCTATAATTACTATTAATTAATAATATTGATAGTTCATCATCTAGCTGACTACGTCTTGTATTATTATTATTATTATTTTTATTTTTCTAAAATCCTGTCAAACGTGCACAAACTACTAGCTACTACTAAATATTGTACTACTAAGTTGCTTTGTAACGATTTGTATTGTAAAAAGCGCTATACAAATAAACTTGAATTGAATTGAATTGAATCTGGACTTTAGTCACTATTCTCTCCACAATCTCTGATGAAATTGGACATGTTTTTCTCTGCATTAGTGCTGTTTTGTCCAGTTTTTTAAATTCACTTACTGGATCCTTGGACTTTCCAGGAGTTTATCAGGTTCCGTTAGGCTAATGATCGCAAAAACCTACTTCTTTTAATTTTTAAGGTATTGTTTTTATTATAATGTACTGGGGTGCGTTCTCCGAAACTACCTTAACGCTACGTCGTTCTTAAGTTGTACCTTAAGAAGTACCTTATCGTTAATACGTGGTTTCCGAAACCTTCTTAGTTAAGTATACCTTCTGCAAGTCATACGTTTGTAAGGTTGGTCTGGAGCGCTCTTAGCTATACCTTATCGCTGCTGACGGTTCATACCGCTAGTGGCCACCACTACGCAAAAAGATTTTTTACATCGCAGTTTAATTACACATAGAAAATTTTATATGAACATTTAATATAAAATCTGATTTAGTATTAAAATTACATTTTTACTTTACTTTAAAATTATACACATAAAATACTTAAGTTGTTATAGCCTACACCCAGTGTATGGAAGTGTTTTCATTAATAAAGTTTCCATACACTAATGGTTGTTAGCTTTTTTAATTACTATCCTAAGGCACATCAGCTGGCGAACCATTTGACAGAAAAGGCTTAGGAGTCTATATAAAGAAAGATGAGTTTACACAAACTTTATAGCTATGGCAGCGAGACAGCGAGTACTTGTTTTAAATCAAAGACGGCGGCGTCCGCGGAGCCAGTTAGAGTTTGTCAACTACTTTATAAGAGAAGCAGCACGGAGCTCGACGGAGCTACCCCCTCAGCCCCGAAATTCAGCTGCTGGCGGCTCTTCGTTTTTATGCCGTGGTGGAGTTTTCTGGAGGTTGTTGGGGATGGATATGGGCTGAGTAAGACCTCAGTGTGGCTGGGCGATCTCTTTTTGCGGACTTTTTTCCCCCACATAGTGAATGTCGGTATGTCTCTCATGCTTGCGCTTTTATTGAGGAAATCATCCAATTACACAAATGAGCGATTTACGCCAATAATGTGATACGGCTGGTGGATAATCAGCATACGTTGTGGAGAACATTAACACACTTATGGCCGTGAGGGTTTGGGATTGTACACTTGCTAAATTATAAACACATACTCGTATTTATTTCTGCATGTACTTATTTCAATAAGCCCCGATAAATGCAGTTTGTACTATTTCTAAAATGCTTCTTTATAAAGAATATTGTTTTCTCAATACTTTACCTATACCACTGTGAAGGAAAGAGCGCACAATCGATCATCGAGGCGTCGATATCAACCTATTCAGCACCTCCACCATGGACAGCAACTGCTAAGGTCGAACTTAAGAAGGTTTACCTTAAGCAACATCCAAAGGTATAGTTCGGAGAACACACGTAGCAAAGGTATACCTGTAGTTAAGGTGTACCTTTTGAGTATTCGTAGCGCGCTAAGAGACAACGTTATCGGAGAACGCACCCCTGATCCAATTTAGTAATTATTATTGTATTTCTCCTGACAGGCTTTTGGACCTCACACAATTTGGCTAAAAGGATAGTGAAACAGGCCAACGCCCAAACAACCTCACATTATATTATTTCTTTGAAAATTTATATGAATTCTAAATTTTTCTAAAGAAGTTGATGCAACCATGGGTTTATCAGTGTTTTTCTAGGGTGTTATACGTGTATGCCTTTGGAATTAAATAGACTGAGTTGATGCTTTTTTGTGATTACAAATAAATGGAGCAGCTGTGACTGAACAAGTCTGTTTTCTCATTTTATGTAAAATAACTAAACATGCATATTAGTTGGATTTAAAATCACTGATGCGCACGTCTGACACAAAGTAATAACTTTGTTATTAAAAAGTAAAAAGTAAGTAACTTTTTTATTTGTAAATTGTTGGTAAAATATGGATGATTGAGACTTTTAAAATCTTTATTAGGATGAAATGTCCACTTCTGTCAAGTTCCTTTTGCAACAGTTTTAATTTATTTATCCCCTCGCTGGTGAAATTATATTATGTATCGTTCACTTCAGAGAGGTGTGTTAAGGGCGGGCTTTTAGAGTAGTGCTGGCCTTACAGTGGAAGCGCAGCATTGGCCCCACCTGGGTTGCTGTTAGCCCCGGCTCACACTGGCCAGACAGTGGAAAGGTGACAAGCCCTGGGGTAGACTGACTCCGCTTGCATTCATTCATACGATTTGTCGAGATAAGAGGTGACCCCTCCTGGAAGTGTGATTTATATACTGTTATTTCACAAGACACTGAAGCTTTTACTCAGAGTACCGGCGACATTTCAGAAGTGCCAGTACGCTAAAGACTACAATACAGAAGTGCCCATACCGGGGCACTTCAAGCACTGTATATATATATATATATATATATATATATATATATATATATATATATATATATACAATACAGACCAAAAGTTTGGACACACCTTCTCATTCAAAGTAGAGTCACACTGAAGGCATCAAGGGCTATTTGACCAAGAAGGAGAGTGGCCTCCACAGTCACCGGACCTGAACCCAATCGAGATGGTTTAGGGGTGAGCTGGACCGCAGACAGAAGGCAAAAGGTCCAGCAAGTGCTAAGCATCTCTCGGGTAACTCCTTCAAGACTGTTGGAAGACCATTTCAGGTGAATACCTCTTGCAGCTCATCAAGAGAATGCCAAGAGTGTGCAAAGCAGTAATCAAAGCAAAAGGTGGCTACTTTGAAGAACCTAGAATATGACATATTTTTAGTTGTTTCAAACTTTTTTGTTATGTATATAGTTCCATATATAATTCCACATGTGTTAATTAATAGTTTTGATGCCTTCAGTGTTAATCTACAATTTTCATAGTCATGAAAATAAAGAAAACTCTTTGAATGAGAAGGTGTGTCCAAACTTTTGGTCTGTTCTATATATATATATATATATATATACATATATATAAATATTATATAATGATGGCTCAGTAAGAAAGCTCAAGGCCCAGCGTGATGAGGACGCAAACACATCCAAAGACATTTCAATTACAGAAGAAACAGTGAAATCGCCATATAAAATATATATATATTATTTGTTTTTTGTTATTTCGGGCTGCAATAAAAAGGAAAAGTGCAGTAAGATTCAACTGGGACTGTCTGAGGTCTAAAGGAAATAGTCGAGACAACCGGTGCCCTCTGAGCAATCTGCAAGTGTCATTAATTGTCTTGTCTGATCGCTTTAGTCTGTTCCCTTTACAACTCAGTGGTCAAACAGGAGAGCAGCACTAGCTGTCACTTTGTTGTATACCCTTTTGCTTCGTGCCAATTTTTTTCATCACCTGAACAGAAACTGAAGGATGTGCTCACAGATGTAGAATACATAAGTAAGTGTCTGAAGGGACAGACAGAGCAGTAACTACAAAATGCTGCTGAAAACCTACTTTCTCAGGCAGCGTTATATTAAACAATACATGCCCGCAATCTAAAAAAAAAAAAAAAAAAACAACCTTCAGGACATCCAAACCATTTGTTTTGAGGGGAACACTCACCTAGGATTTTTGTTGTTTTTATTGTGGAAAATGTAAAGGTATTCATCACCCTGACTCCTGGGGAGACTCCTGCCTGCGGGTGTCGCTGTTGGACAGTGTTTTCTCTACTTCCTGTTGGCTTTCTGTAGCAAATCGTAGCTCCGTGTAGCTGTTTTTATTTTATTTTTTCTCTAGAATCTTTATCTTACTATCACTCTCTGTTTTTTAAAGTGGTAAAATATAACTTAATTCACACCATATTTCTGATATTATCGATCAATCTTATCAGATTAACTTTGATCGTTCACTTTTATTTTATATCCGTGAGTGCAGTACACCTGCAAAGCGTTAGCACTCGTTAGCTTGTCATTAGCGTTTTCATTTCGAACCTATCGCTGTTTTTCTTTTCTCCTTGACAATAGTCAAATGTTTACCGGAAGCCAGAGCGCCTGACATCTTGGCAAATTTGAAAATGCTGGATAATGCTAAATGTAAATACAGTAAGATTGTTATTCATGCCGGCGCTAATGATGTTCGACTTCGTCAGTCGGAGATCACTAAAAATAACATTAAAGAGGTGTGTGAACTTGCAAGCACGATGTCAGACACTGTAATATGCTCTGGTCCCCTCCCTGCTTACCGTGGTGATGAGATGCATAGCAGATTGTCATCACTCAATGGCTGGATGTCTAAGTGGTGCCCACAGAATAACATAGGTTTCATAGACAATAGGACAAGCTTTTGGGGCAGACTTGACCTGTTTAAAAGAGATGGTCTTCATCCCTCCTGGGGTGGCGCCACTCTTCTCTCTAGAAATATTTCAAATAGTCTTAGTGTTTATACTTGACTAACTGGGGCCCAGGTCAGGAAGCAGACAGACTGGCTAAACCGACCGTCTGCTAGCTGCCTCCCGTCACAAGAGGTCAGTTAATTCTCAGCACATAGAGACTTTTTTACCTAGATATCACACTATAGAGACTGTGTCTGTTCCCCGAACTAGAAAATACAAAAAACGTCCAAACCAAGTTAAG
This sequence comes from Carassius carassius, assembly GCF_963082965.1. NCBI lineage: Eukaryota > Metazoa > Chordata > Actinopteri > Cypriniformes > Cyprinidae > Carassius > Carassius carassius. The sequence goes on from NC_081772.1 coordinate 21,364,840, forward strand.
ATTAACAATTTAATTGAGGTTCAACAAATAAAAAACAGAAGCAATATGGATAAACAAATGATAAAGCTTGGCTTATTGAATATCAGATCCCTTTCTATGAAAACACTTTTTGTAAATAATATGATCACTGATCATAATATAGATGTACTCTGTTTGACAGAAACCTGGCTAAAACCTGATGATTACATTATTTTAAATGAGTCCACCCCCCAAGATCACTGTTATAAACATGAGCCGCGTCTAAAAGGCAAAGGTGGAGGTGTTGCTTCAATTTATAACAACGTTTTCAGGATTTCTCAGAGGGCAGGCTTCAAGTATAACTCGTTTGAAGTAATGGTGCTTCATATAACATTATCCAGAGAAACAAATGTTAATGATAAATCCCCTGTTATGTTTTTTACTGGCTACTGTATACAGGCCACCAGGGCACCATACAGACTTTATTAAAGAGTTTGGTGATTTTACATCCGAGTTAGTTCTGGCTGCAGATAAAGTTTTAATAGTTGGTGATTTTAATATCCATGTTGATAATGAAAACGATGCATTGGGATCAGCATTTATAGACATTCTGAACTCTATTGGTGTTAGAAAACATGTTTCAGGACCTACTCATTGTCAAAATCATACTCTAGATTTAATACTGTCACATGGAATTGATGTTGATGGTGTTGAAATTATTCAGCCAAGTGATGATATCTCAGATCATTATTTAGTTCTGTGCAAACTTCATATAGCCAAAATTGTAAACTCTACTTCTTGTTACAAGTATGGAAGAACCATCACTTCTACCACAAAAGACTGCTTTTTAAGTTATCTTCCTGATGAAACCAAATTCCTGAGCATATCCAAAACCTCAGAACAACTTGATGATGTAACAGAAACTATGGACTCTCTCTTTTCTAGCACTTTAAATAAAGTTGCTCCTTTACGCTTAAGGAAGGTTAAGGAAAACAGTTTGACACCATGGTATAATGAGCATACTCGCACCCTAAAGAGAGCAGCCCGAAAAATGGAGTGCAGCTGGAGGAAAACAAAACTAGAGGTATTTCGTATTGCTTGGCGGGAAAGTAACATATCCTACAGAAAAGCATTAAAAACTGCTAGATCCGATTACTTTTCTTCTCTTTTAGAAGAAAACAAACATAACCCCAGGTATTTATTCAATACAGTGGCTAAATTAACGAAAAATAAAGCCTCAACAAGTGTTGACATTTCCCAACACCACAGCAGTAGTGACTTTATGAACTACTTTACTTCTAAAATCGATACTATTAGAGATAAAATTGCAACCATTCAGCCGTCAGCTACAGTATCTCATCAGACAGTGCACTATAGACCCCCTGAGGAACAGTTCCACTCATTCTCTACCATAGGAGAGGAAGAATTGTATAAACTTGTTAAATCATCTAAACCAACAACATGTATGTTAGACCCTATACCATCTAAGCTCCTAAAAGAGGTGCTTCCAGAAGTCATAGATCCTCTTTTGACTATTATTAATTCCTCATTGTCATTAGGATATGTCCCCAAAACCTTCAAACTGGCTGTTATTAAGCCTCTCATCAAAAAACCACAACTTGACCCCAAAGAACTAGTTAATTATAGACCAATCTCGAATCTCCTTTTTCTGTCCAAGATACTAGAAAAGGTGGTATCCTCACAATTATATTCCTTCTTAGAGAAAAATGGTATATGTGAGGATTTCCAGTCAGGATTTAGACCTTATCATAGTACTGAGACTGCTCTCCTTAGAGTTACAAATGATCTGCTCTTATCATCTGATCGTGGGTGTATCTCTCTATTAGTTTTATTGGATCTTAGTGCTGCGTTTGACACAATTGACCACAACATTCTTTTGCATAGACTTGAACACTTTGTTGGCATCAGTGGAAGTGCATTAGCATGGTTTAAATCGTACTTATATGACCGCCATCAGTTTGTAGCAGTGAATGAAGATGTATCCTATCGATCACAAGTGCAGTATGGAGTACCTCAAGGCTCAGTACTAGGGCCGCTACGTTTTATATGTTACCCTTGGGAGATATCATCGGGAAACATGGTGTTAGCTTTCACTGTTATGCTGATGATACTCAGCTCTATATTTCTACTTCTAGCAACTTTGAAGAACCTAGAATGTGACATTTTCAGTTGTTTCACACTTTTTTTGTTATGTATATAATTCCACATGTGTTAATTCATAGTTTTGATGCCTTCAGTGTGAATCTACAATTTTCATAGTCATGAAAATAAAGAAAACTCTTTGAATGAGAAGGTGTGTCCAAACTTTTGGTCTGTACTGTATATATATATATATATATATATATATATATATATATATATATATATATATATATATATATATATATATATATATAAGATGTGGTGCATGGGATAAGGGATGATATTTTGTCCCATGCCTGAAGAATCAGTGAAACAAAAGCCAGAGATATAAAGCTCTGACTGGATGCTATACAGACCAAAAATGGAAAAATGGATGCTTTCCACGTACAGAACCCTGTGGAACACCCACTGAGTCTAGGAGGCACAAATTAGTCATACTGATTTAACATACGCTTCTTTACAGTTACAATGTATAGGACAAGAATGTTTGTTACGACCGCAGCCATAACACAAGAGAGGACATAGACAACACAGCTCATACAATAGGGGATTTATTACAAAAATGATAAGGACATAACAATAGGAAAATGAACCGGGTTAGACACAACAGGAGAGCACACAGAACCGCCGCCGAACACCCCGCCCGCCGCACAGATCTGGCTGCTCGGACTTCTTATGCCAAACATACAGCATCCACAGGTGCCGGCAATCAGTCCCTAATAAAACAAAGACAGAACACACTCGCCCTCTAGAGGACAAACAGATCAAAACTTAAAACAACAAATCACAAATACATAAATATGTAACAATGTTGTACACCATATCCCATGATGTTGTTGTTTATTCACAGTCACATTCAAACCACAGCCCAGGCTTGAGTGTGGTCCACTTTTCCCTGCTTTCCCCAGCCAATGCATGCCATTATCTGTGTTGAGGTTCCACAGCTGGTTGGCAGTGGTACAGTTCGGTCCCACAGCCTACAAGAAATGAGTGGCCCAAATTGGTTTGTGGTGTGTGGTATGTGTCAAGGGATGCTTGGCATCTGGAAGGAGGACATGTCACAGAAATGTATTTTCAGAAACTCCACAAATAAGGACATTTGCAAGGCATGACCAAAAAGAAAGATTTCACTGAGATACACAAAACTTCCTCAAAATTGTTTCTAGGGTAGAAAATCTTAAAATATCTCAAGTATTTTTAACTAACAAGTAACCGAGAAAGAACCAAGAAACACCATAAATTACAGTATCGTCTAAAAATATGATTTTGCATGATGTAAAAATCTAAATTCTGTCATCATTTTCTTATGTCAGTTCATTACATTTTAAATCTGTAGAACTTTCTTTCTTCTGTGTAGCACTAAAATTTATCCAGTGAATTCAAAGGAGTCTAATGTTGTTTAATAACTAATGTTTTTTAATAACTATAACAATAACAATGACAGAGCACTTTACTAAAATTAGTTCACACAGATAATCATTTCAAGTTCATTTCTGATGGAAAAAAAAAAAACCTTTCCATCAGTATGATCTATTCAATGTGCTTATGGTAGGCACTTATTTTAGATAAATTAGTTCACACCTTTTGACACACACTATTTGTTCTCATATTTCATTATGTTTGTTTACTGTAATATTTCTCACTTTAAATATTTTCTCATCCACTGCCCCACTCTGAGAAAATAACCCCGGTTAGTAGTCAGTTACTCTCCACCAGCTATGCCACTCAGTAGCAGCCAAGCTGAAAGAATCTACTACTCATGAACGAGTGGCCAGTGCCATAAAAAAAAGAAAAAATATTCCTGTAATGGGTTTTCCATTCTGCACAGAAAACCTTTTTCGGAACAACAAAATAGATTTAAAATGTCTTGAAGCTTATGACCATTTAATTTCTGTATAGGTAACTCTTTGCTTCGCTCAGTATGAGAGAAATAGATTTCGTTATGTTGCTAAGATGAGCTAAATATTTCAGATGGGAAGATAATTTCCTGTTTTAAAGTATTAATAGAAATTCAACTCATCCTATTAAACGTGAGGGTACAAATGCATATTGCTTGATCAGATTTTATTTAGAAATTCAGGGTAGTATTAAAGCTTGGACTGAAGTGGGAGAGGCCTACAGGCTGCACAAAAATAATTTATCTAATTTTATATGGGAGTTTACAGCAGAGACAACTATATTCTAACAAAACTCACTACTATAACCTTTATGAGTTTCTTTGTTGTGTTGAACACAATAGATGTCATAATTAAGAATGTTGTCAATGAAACAATTGATGGTAGCCACTGACTTCCATATTATGGAAACAAACAAACAAAATTATAGAAGTCAGTGGCTACCACCATCTGTTTGGTAACCAACATTCTTCAAAATAGCTTTATGGAAGCCAATTCCTGCCACTGAATAAACCAAAAAAAAAAAAAATTAAAAATAAATAAATAATTAATACAAATAATTGTGGGTTTGATTTCACATCTCTGAGTTTTTTTTCTCACAATAACAAGCTCACATCTCTCAATTCTGTTAATAAGAGTAACGTTGAATAAAGGATTCATTTTCAACACATCCACCCTGAATCTTACTCCACTCACAGAAATTGGCCAAAGTTCCCAAGGAATGACTACATAAGTGTTTTCTCATTCATATGAATCTTTTGAAGGAAAGATTAAGAATGGAGCAGTTTTTGAAATATAAAAGTGAAAATAAAAGGTGAGAAAGGTGCACTTCCATGACAAGGCTATTTTGGCAAGATTCATTGTGGCAGTTGCCATGGTGAGGACCAAGAACACTTACAAACAGCACTATGTTCAACACGATCAATGTGACAGGTATGAAGATTTCTGTTGAAAGGGTCCATAATTCTTTGAGTGGGCCATGTTCATGCTTTAAAATGGCTGCACACTGAGGAAAATCACACACATATTCTCATGATACACACAAACTGTACCAACACACACTACACAGCAAATAAACATTTTGTGCAAAATGGCTCTTATGTTATTCTATTTCATATAGTATAAGGAAAATTTAGCTAATGCAAGGCTAAAGTAGCTCTCATGTCACACAAAACTATTGCTTAAACTTTTTTTGTACCTCCCACTTTGAGAAAAATGACTGATATTTACCAACACTCACAGATCTTCCCCACAGCTTCTGCTTCCACTCAACAGAACTTTTCAATGCTATAAATCATCCAAACTTATTTAATATTTAATTTGTTAATGTTTTCATAATCATAATCACCCAGATTTAAAAAAAACTTTCATCCTTCGAGATAGAACTATAAAAGACTGGTACTCTTGACAATTTTAAACTGAAGATAATGTAAGAAATAATAAGAAATAGATGAATCAGTGACATATCAAACTAAATACACAAAGGTTTTGATAGACCGTATGTGTGCTTCGGTGTGAAAATGAATGTGGGGCTTTGGGGTCTTGACTAGATGTGCTGAATTAATGTGCTGGGAAATTGAGGTCAAAAGGGAATCCAAGAGCAATTAAAAGCTGTTTAAACAGAGAAGGTTTTGAAGAGACTCTTGGGCCCATGGATCTACCACTATTACCTTATCACTGACTACATCACATGCTTATATAAATACTTGATGATTAAAACGTGACTTTACATAATTCTATTATTTCTCAGAACCAGAGAATAAACACTGAGAATAAAGGCCTTCTGGATAAAGCAAAGTCCAGTGATATCATCTAACATAATCTCTCAAACTATACAAATATATGTATGTGTTTGCAGCTGTAGTATGTGAAAATGTTTATAAATGTTTCTTGAGCATAAAATCAGCATATAACAATGATTTCAGAAGGATCATCGAAAACTCTGAATACTGGTTTTGCCATCATAAAAATAAATTTTTGATAAAATAAATGTAGCTTTGAAACTTAAAAAATGCAGTCTGAGAATGTCTTATTATTTGGTTTGTCTCTTTTTTGATTTCCAGACAACAGCCTTCAGACTGTATAAATTACACAGCCTTGTGTAAATTCAGATGATCATTTTCCAATTTCCTACTCAAAAGATTAATTTATTGATTAATTAATCTCTCTCTCTCTCTCTCTCTGTTGCATGCTGGGAGTCAGTTGAGAGTGGTGTTGGTGAGAGTTTCTAAAACCCCCTTTATTTTCCAAAATTGGATGGTCTGGAAAGTGTACATTTGAAAGAGTATTGTTTTTGGGTTGTGTGGTAGGATGCCATCTTTTGCCAAGACACCATCATAATCACCTCGTAATGGTTTCAGGTGTGTTCCTGAGGGGAATTTCACAGTGAAGATGTGCTTGTTGTGGTTGGGGATCAGATTGGCATGAATAAAGCTGTTGTGTTTTTTTTTGAAAGAACAGAACTTAGTCATTCGTTTAATAGGAAGTGGTCTTGTTAATAAAGGTGCCTGTTAGGATTTGACTGGGGGGGATAGGAGGCAAAAGTGACACAGAAGCTGCTTGGAGTCAGGTGAAGGGTGCTTTATTGGCACACACACGTTGTAACAAACCCCAACACACAGTGTACAATTAACAAAATAATCAAAAAGAAAATAAAACCGTATATAATATATACGTTATATACAAAGTATTTACAAGCTAGTTACGTTAAATCAATTGATCTGGACCCCATAAGCAAGAAAACAGCTATTTACTCCCCCATAAGCAAGATTACAGCTATTTACGATTAACATATACAGACTACAAACACAAATTCCTACAACAACCCACACTGACTGACTGTGTGGGAGCAATTTTATACTCTTAGCTCTGCCCCAGGATGGAACCATTCTGAAATTGGTAGGGGGTTTCCTTGTGGGAACTTGTGTCTGTGGTTATTTCAATGTTTTATGGCAGATGATATAAAATGATGCTCGAATCAGTTTGGTTGGAAAGTAACAGCAGTGATCACAATAGATTAAACAACATAAAACATACTCATTACACACAGATGCACAATACACTACAACATTTATACTATGCTGGCATTCGAATCATGCTTGATGTTCAAATGTTTGCCATGTATTAATGCTTCACTGTGTATGAGGCTAGTCACAAGTGCCTTAATCTAATCTTACACTGTGACAGTGCCATTCAAAATAAATAAATAAATTCTCTCCCCAGTTTTCCCAGTAGTAGTAGTGTCCTGAAGACACATTCTCAGTTTCTGTGAGGTCCCATATGTATATTAAACCTATTGGAAAGTGCTGAGCTTAGTTTTAAAGGTGAAATCACTTGCTATCTGTGCTTTTACTGTAGGCACTATGCAAAGTTTGAGAACTAGTTAGAGACAGAGACAGGCAGTTTGCAGAGTTTGCAAATGATAGCAGTAGGGATAAAATATGTAATTTTGTAATTTAAGGAAAGAACATACTTGTCTTCGAGGGATGTACACAGACTTACTGATACAAAGCAACAGAGCACAGTCTGTTCAACTGTGATTTTAAAAATAAACTTCAGACCTTCTCTAATCATAAAGTCAAATTTCATTGATTCACTGTTAAAAATTATATAATAATAATAACAGCTACAATAAAACAAACAAAAGTACTAAATTATAAAACATCCATTATTGCTAAATGACAATTATTTACATTCCCTCATAAGTCCATTCCTGTGCAAAGTTTTATGGGGAATATAGAATTTGCAATATAGCATACTTAATATAATAATAATAACATAGCATAGAAATAATTTACTTTAAAATAATTAGGGCTGGGCAAGTTAACACATTATTGTTGCTTTAACACATTAAATGATTAAAGCCAGCAATTGTTTTATTGCGTTTTAATTATTATGAAGGTTTGTTGCTCTCTGGCTCTGGATACGCAGACAAACCATGGGTCACAGGAGGGGTGGGAAGTTGATCAGTACTGATTTGGGATGAGTGTCGTCACGCGTCTCAACCAATAAAAGTATTTGGGGTTGGCCTAAGACTGGAGCAGCACTCACAAGCACTAACTACTTCATAAGTGGGAAATAGGACATTTCGGCATGTGAAGGCAGCAGAGAAGTGCTCCCACTAAGCACAGTGGAGTGCATTGTTTTGTTAACTTTGTGGTTTATTTTTTTTGAGTCATCTAGGACATGGTAACATATGGCATAGATTGCTTTACAGATCTATCACTCTTGCCACTCAGAAATGTACATGCAATCATGCTGCACATATCAACAAGTTCCGTGCTCCGGTGAGGTTAGCGCACACAATCACTGATCTATATATAACTGAACCACGCACTGGCCCACCTCTTCCATGGTTAAGATTGCCTAGTGTGTAACTACACCCTTATCTCCTGAATCCCGCACACATGAGTCTCTACGCACTCATCTATTAAGCCTTGTCCAGTGCTGGCGCACTCTGCTGCTATGGATGCTATGAAAGAGAAGTGCATGGCCAATTACTCTTCGATTTCTTTCTCTTTGCTCTTGGCATATACTTTGTCAAAACGGCAACAACCAATCATAAATAGGCTTCAACGACTTACCAATGAAAACGCAACATCGTACATGGAATCTTATTGGTTGATATTGAACCGCACATGGAACATTACATTTACATTTATTCATTTAGCAGACGCTTTTATCCAAAGCGACTTATATACATACATACACATATTTACATATATACAGTACATATATATACACATATACATACATATATTGTGATGTAGTGATTCTGGCTATGGCAATTAACTCAAAATCGCACTTCACAGAACAGTAAATTAACCACACATTTACAAATTGCAAAACGGTTTTTCTCTTAGTCTTTTTAATGCAACTCAAAATGGGCTTATTTCTTTTTTCAATATCTCTTGCTTCAAAGCATGTTAAAGTAAACCACCAATAAGCAATCAAAAATAAACCATCTCATGAATCAATACACCATATAGGACAGCATCAAGGGATCGTTTGTCTTTCAAATGACTGAGAATAATACCAGGGTTAATGACTCAAGACAACATCAATAAAGATTCAAACAATAACATTACTTTGGTGCATCAAGTCCATAACTGAACCAAACATAACCCATCAACTCATATCACATTCATTCATATACATAAGGTTCTTTCAACAGTTCTGATGACTCTTTTTTTAATGGTTGTGTACTTAAATGAAGAGTTTAAAGTGGAAATGACTGATGTGTGTGTGTGTGTGTGAGAGAGAGTTAGATGTCCAGTAGACCCATTCTTTTCGAGAGTCATTGATGATTAATTAGCTTAGTGGAGATAATGAGTTTTCAAGGCCTACCTGGAGTCCAATGCACAATCAGGGGATTTGCAGTCCAGCCGAAACACCACAAACTCACTCAAAGTTACAGCGTTCCAATCCCGCGTAGTTCAAACACAGCTCATAAACGAATGGCATACCAAAAATCTGAACACTCGTCCACTGTGGAGCCAGCGAAACTTCTGTAACACCGTAGACTTCAAGCTTGTAGTTTCATTGTCAGCGGCTTCACTCCACAGCACCTACTGTCTGCTAATTCAGCTTTCATATGGCCCAGACACCACGAGGAAAGGAGCAGCTTGCAGGAATTGTAGAAGCCAGGCACTTCTCTATAGTGCAGCAAATGAAGCTTACTTAAGACAGTCATCTCCCATTTTGTTTCTTCCTATTTTACACATTTTAAACATCTATCTCCAGACAGCTCAACCTTCTGACCATCAATTCAGCGGACACACCACTCAACTTCTTCTTCTTCTTTAGGGTTTATCGGCAGCTTGCATCCATTATTGTTGCACTACCGCCATCTTCCGGATTTATTTTCCTTTATTTATCAAGAACAGGTCTGATGAGAAGAATATGATGTAAATGGATATTAAAGGAAAATATTTCCTCTGCTTTGTTCATTCTCCTCACTTTGCAGTATTTCCCTCATTTCTGTCCCTATTATTCCAACTTTTCCTAACTCTTCCATCATATTTTTTTTCTATGTTCTTCATATTGTTTGAAACTCAACAACACATGCTCTATTGTTTCTGCAACCTGCCAACAACCACAAAAACCAGTTGGGTGCTTTCTTATAATGTGTAATGTGCTATTCAGATTACTATGACCTGTTCTTAATCTTGTCATAACTATTTCTTCTTTTCTATTCTCTCCCCTATTCTTCACAACCCCTACTTTATTTTGAAAAGCATACAAATGTCTCCCTTTAGTTTCCCTGTCCCACTGATTTTGCCATTCTCTAATGGCTTCTTTCCATACTACACTCTTTCCTTCAGACTTTGACAACTTAATATTTACTTCAATATTCTCTTTTTGAACAGCTTGTTTAGCTAACTTGTCCACTCTCTCATTACCCACAATGCCAATATTAGCAGGAATCCACGTCAGTTGAATCTCATAGCATTTTTTCTTCATTCTTGTGTACATTATCAATATTGAATACAGTAAATCCTGATGACTATTAGATATACCAGTCATGAGACTGTATAAAGCTGACACTGAATCACTTCCAATCAAAGCTTTTTCAATTTTATTTTCCTCAATCCATTCTAATGCTATCATAATAGCGTATAATTCAACTGCATACACACTCAGATCATTTGTTGTTCGTCTGCTTATCTCACCTCTTTGATTAAAAATGTAAACTGCAGATCTAGTCTTTCCCGTTTCTGGATCCTTTGATCCATCTGTATAAATCTGAACATACTCTTTATATTTAAAATCTATATCTCTATAAAATTCCGCTGCCAGGTCTGTACTATTACTTACTGCTTTGACTCGAAGTAACTTAAAATCAACTTCCATTGTTTCTAGCTTCCATACCGGTGTATCAGCCATGTTACTGTTGGGCAGAATTCCTTTTCATATACCCCCAATTCTCTCGCTGCCTCATCTCCTATCCACCCAAAACAAAACTTTTGTGCTCTCTCCCTTTCCCAATGATCTTGTAGTATTCTTTTAGGTTGGATGACTATCTCCGTGTCCTTTTAGATTTACCCAATAATTTACTAGCAATTGTTTACGTCGAATGTTCAATGGCATTTCTCCCACTTCCACCTGTAGAGCACACGCTGGTGATCTTTTAACTGCTCCTAAACATGATCTCAGTGCTTTAGCCTGTATTACATCAAGCCCCCGAAGTACAGATTTGGTTGCTGATCCATATGCCACACTTCCATAATCCATCCTTGATCTTATTAAACTTACATATATATATTTCAGTGACTTATAGTCTGTTCCCCATTCTAGTCCTTTTAAACATCTCATTATATTTATTACTTTTTTACATTTATCTTCTACATTCCTAATATGTTCTACCCATGTTAACCTTGTGTCAAATTGTACTCCTAAAAACCGGAATGTTTTAACTCTCTCTAAATTACTTCCATATAGTTTTATATGAATATTTTCCTTAATTTTCTTCCCTGTAAAAAACATCACTTTAGATTTCTCTATAGAAAATTTAACACCCCACTTTATTCCCCATTTCTCAACCTGCTGGATCCATTCTTGTATTTTTTTTAACTACATGTTCTATATTTCTTCCTTTTTTCCATATTGCCCCATCATCCGCAAACAGTGATCTTCCCATACCTATTGGTATATTTACATATATATCATTAATCATTACTGAAAATAATGTGGGACTTACCACACTCCCCTGAGGTGTTCCATTCTCTACAACATGTTCATTTGACATGTCTGCCCCTATTTTAACCTGAATTGTTCTTCCTTCCAGGAAATCCTTAATCCAATTAAGAAAATTTCCTCTAATTCCCATATTATACAATTTAATCATTAATCCCTCTCTCCATAGCATATCATATGCTTTTTCCACATCGAAAAATACTGCCACTTGTCTCTTTATTTACGTGTGCCTTTCTTATGTTATCTTCCAAACACAATATTGCATCCATAGTATTCCTACCTCTTCTAAACACACTTTGACATTCAACCACCATACCTCTTTTTTCCATAATATACATTAGTCTCTCATTTATCATACGTTCCATTAATTTACAGACATGAGATGTAAGGGCAATAGGTCTATAACTTGTTGGTTTACTAGCTTCTTTCCCAGGTTTTCTTATCGGAACAATAATTGCCTCCTTCCAGCTCTTTGGTAATTTCCCTTCCTCCCACACTTTATTGTACAGCATCAACAACTTCTTTTCCCCCTCCTCACTTAACTGTTTCAACATACTATAACAAATGTCATCTTTTCCTGGTGCAGTCTTCCCAGTTTTGGCCATTGCTCTATTTAACTCTCCCATGTTGAACAGTACATTTTGCTCATCCTCTACTTTTCCCATCTTCATAAGTGCCTCTACATTTTCAGATTTAGTTTTCTCTCTGCCTCTCTTCCCTTCTTCAGATAAATTATTAGAGCTGTGCACATTGACAAATGTATTTGCTAACATTTCAGCCTTCTCTTTATTCGTCACTGCAATTTCATTTCCACTACTCCGTACTGGGTAACTCCATTCTCTCCTTTCACCACCCATCTTTTTAATCATTGTCCACACCTCTCCGATCTGAGTTGTATTCCCAATTGAACTACAATAATTCCTCCAATATGTTCTTTTTGTCTGTCTAATTGTTTTCCTTACTATTGCCTGTGCATACTTATATTTAATAATATGCATGAAGTTATGAGTTCTTTTCATTATTTTAAATGCTTTGTTCCGATTTCTGACTGCTTCTTTACATTCCTCATCCCACCATGGTACGGTTTTCCTCTTTACATTACCTTTACTTTTTGGAATGGACTTCATTGCTGCTGTTATTATACCATTCTTTATTTTACTTTCCAGTGTCTCTATATCATCATTATAATCAATCTGGTTCAAATATCTGTCACTTTCTTCCTGAAAATTTTCCCAATTAGCCTTCTCAAATATCCATCTTCCTCCTCTTCCTTCTGTACTTTGAGATAAAGAAATATTAATTTTACACAATACTGGATAATGGTCACTTCCTACTGTTCCGTCTTTATAGACACTCCAATCACATATCGGTGCCATACTACTGGACACCAATGTGAGGTCAAGTATAGATTCCCTCCCATTACTAACATCTATCTTTGTTTTACTTCCATCATTTAAACATTCTAGGTTTTTCTCATCCAATAACTCTTCAATTACTTGTCCATTACTATCCATCTACTCACTACCCCACAATGCATTATGCGCATTGAAATCCCCACATCATACAATATTATTATTGTCTTGCCCCTCTATTTCCTCAAGTTTGTTTACATCTAATTTTCTACACGGATTGTAATAATTTATAACTATCATTTTTTTCCTTTCCCCCCCATGTTTCTACCACTACATATTCTTGCTCCTTTCCTACACCTAACACCCTATACGGAAATCCCTTGTCTTATAAATGTAATACATCCCCCACCACCATCATTTTCCCTATCTTGTCTAACTGATATGTATCCATATATTATATTCCAAATTAGGCTTAAGCCAGGTTTCCTGAATGTATATAACATCTGGTTTTTCTCTTCTACTTCTAACAAATTGTTTAAAATCTTGCCCATTTGCGATCAAGCTTCTTGCATTCCATTGAAGGATTAGCATTACTAAAATTAACCCACACATGTTGTCTCTTGAATCGACTGTACACGGAGTTCATCCCTCACTTCTTCCCACTTTAATCCTGCCATATCTAAATGATGTATTGCTGCTTTAACAATAATCTGAATTCTTTCAGTTTTAGACCTGACTTCAGCCGTAGCATTTTTCACCCCTTCAATGAATGTCACTATTTTCTTCTTCTCTTCCCATTTTCCCTTCTTTTCTTGATGATCTTCCCTTGTCACCCTTTCTTCACTCTGATTCTTCTTTTCCTGTTCAATTCTCTTTACAGCCTCAACATATGAAATGTTTCTTTGTATTTTTATCTGTTGCACTTTCACTTCTTTTTTCATCACTTCACATCCCCAAAATGCAACACTATGGTTCCCTCCACAGTTACAACACTTTGGCCTTACTTCTTCCCCACACTTTCCATATTCATGATCCCACCTACATCTAGCACACCTTCTCTTTCCTTTACATACATTAGCCATGTGCCCAAATTCCTGACAATTATACCATCTCATTGGTTTAGGTACATATTCCCTTATGCTATATCTCATAAATCCATAATATACCTCTTTTGGTACATCCTTTTTGTTTCAAACTCAACCAATACAGATTCTGTTTCTACTTTTTCCATTCCCCTTGTCATTCTTACTGCACTTTTGACTGACCTATTCTTCATTCTCAGGTTCTCCACCAACTCTTTCATATTCACAGTAAGTGGAATTCCATATATAACTCCCTTAATTCCTCCAATTCTTTTCTCCCCCACTCTTACTACTTTTACTATTTTAATTTTTCCAATACAACTCATCTTCTTTGCTTTTTCCACCTGTACTTCATTATTACATCCTACAAGCAGATTTCCATCTCCCAAAATCCTTGCATACTTCACTTCTCCTACCTTTTCTTTTAATATTTTAGTTAACTTAAGTGGATCAATTATTTTAACTCCTCCTCCTCCCTCAAATCGTACCACTACGTTAAACAATCTTATTTTGGGTTCCTTCCCTTCATCTTCCTCACTTTCCGTCCCATTTGAACTAACACATCCTTTTTTCTTTCTTTTACGGCTAGCCTCCCTCTTATCCCTACACCTTCTCCCTACCTCCTCCCATTCACTTCCCCTCCTCTCATCACTACCATTCCCTTCTATTTCTCTATAATCCATACAATCCACTTGTTTCCCTGCCATCCTTAGCTTAACTTATTAGTTTAATGATCAACTAGAAGTTGTGAGACAGCACCGCTACCGGACCTATACAGGCCGTCGGCCGATGCTATCCCACACCACTTCCTAATCGACTCACCAACCAACAAGATCACACTTCGTATTCCAGCCAGCACAAAATCTTGTATCCTCAGGTCTTAGATCCAGAATCGCTTCAACCGAACAATCACCATGATCCCAAACCGGCAACCTGATCAAACACCCGTTCCCCACTGCACAATCGTAATCCAGAGTTATTCCTCGCGTTTGTTTTTACCGCTCCAGGCACACCACTCAACACTCAAGACCACCTGTTTTAAATTGATTTGATCACTCAATTTCCTCCAGCTGACTGACTCCTCCCACTTGATGCATTGCATTTTGGGCTTTGTAGTTTGTTTTCGTCACAATATACACATATACATCATACCTGTCAAGTTTTGGATTTTAAAATAAGGGAAATTTTCCGGCGCCCACCGCGAGCTCCAGTATCCCTTACATTTTAAGACAGGTGTTATAGCCCAAATGAAAACACAAAAGGCTATATATGAAGAGCATTTATTTAAAGGCTTATTTGCATATTTTCTGTTAATTTAACATTGCTTGTCTTTACATTTACATTTTATTTTCATTCCACACATTATTTTCCTTTCATATTGCTTTTCTTTTACAGTTTTTATTTTCATTTCACATAGTTTTTCTTTTACTTTTTTAGTGAGTTGTTGTACAAATTTTGCTGCAGACTTTGCATTCTTTAAAACAGTTTTGGAAGGAGTGTATTTGTGGGCTGGGCCAGAGTGGTTCATTTTACATGAAAGTTGAGCGCAAACAGTTCTGTTGTCTAACGTCATCCTATTCTCTGTAACAATCTTTCGTACCATGCTAAACACCCTTTCTGAACTTGCATTACTATGGGGAATGCATAGTAAAGCCTTCATAAGTTTTGGCAGCTCACTGAACCTCATGTCCTTTCCTACCAGGCCCCAGAATCTGTCGATTCTGTCTTCTTGTGGGAGTTGCTTACTATCTGTCACCTGATAATCTGTGAATTCCTCTCTCGCCTTATCTTCTTTCAGCCTCAACTGAGGGAACAGGGCCCCTAGCCTTTCCACTGTAAAGTAAAACAAGTGTTTGACTGAACACTGCAGAACAAAACAAATATCAAGTGTAGGCTACTGTGCCAATTATTTGTATCAATGGGGAACTGGGGGAAGTTATTATAATGTAAAGCCCTTTGAGACAAATTGTTTGTAAAAATCGGCTATACAAATAAAATTGCCTTGCCTAACATCAATAGGCTTTATGCACAGCTGCACTACTTCCTGAACTTAAGCCAGCTCCTTTATTTCCTGTCTTAAACTATTGGACAAACTGATTACAGGGTTTGTACACCTTTTCCAAGGTCAAATTCAAGCACTTTTCAAGCATTTTATCCAAAATTTAAGCACTTATCAAACCTTGAAAACACAACATCAAAATTCAAGCACTTTCAAGGATTTCAAGCACCCCTACGAACCCTGTGATTAATCCAGGTGTGTCTGACCATTGCTAGGGTGGTTACTATGGTAAGTAGTGGAGCTGGGCATAAAGCCTTTTGGAAAATGTTTCTATTATCTACCTGTCCCTGGAGTTATGTTAAGACGAGCTGCAGGGTCCAGCACCTTTTGGTCCCCAAGGAGTGGATGGTTGAGGGGAAAGGAGGAGAACATCTTCTTAAGAACTGCCTCATAGAAGCTTCTCACAGTTCTACAACAGCATAAGAGTGAAAAAATGCATTAGTGGTAATATTTTTAGGCACACTACAGCCTATACTCTCATACTGTCAAAAGATGATATCATAATATAACTACTGGGTAATATAAAGATATATTACTGAAAGATTTTCTTCTCGGCTGACACAGGGAGCTCAGCGCTTCTCATGAATCTCTTTGCGTCTGCTCCGATAAAGAGATCTTCATCAGCCAACTGATGTCCTTCTCCATACTCCACCTCCCTGAGAGATACACCCATGATTGCCCTGGCTGGTATGAGGTAGCCCAGGATCCTCTTTATCAGCCTGCACATCTCCTCTTCAAGTCTGTGAATTTGTACTCCCTCTGACTGCAGATAATATGAATGGTCACAACAAAATAACAGTGAAATAAGAATGCTACAATAAGCACAAACATTTAATTATATACTATAATTCACTCATTCATTCAATATCATTGACACCCACGTGGAAGGCAATGTTAAATTCAGATAAAGGCTTAAGGGCAGCACTCAGGAACAGGAAGTAGGTCTTCACGATTGGATCACGCAGATGGCTTGCCAGATCACACACTTTAACACTCCTCTCCACCTCTTCATGACTGTTAAAGTAGGCCTACAGTACATAGAGATACAGGGTGGCAATACATGGTTAAAATGAAAATATAGCATAGTAATCTGGGTAGATATCTGCTGAGTGGAGTTACCATCCTACCTGTAGTGCATCCCACTGGTTCAGCACACTCTGGATGCAGGATAACAGACTCAGCCATCTGGTGCTGCCGTACCTGAGGAGCTTCAGGTGGTCTGAATCAGTGAAGTCTACAAATTCTTTGTAGACTTCACATCTTTTTGCACTGAGAAATAGAAAATTACTCTGTTAGTGGTTGGAATTGTGAGTGAGTGAGTGTGTGTGTGTGTGTGTGTGTGTGTAAAGAATATGAACTGCAGGCCTAGGCTACCTTGTTCATGAGTTAGCCACATGCAATGTTGTAACATTGTAACACACACACAACATTAAGCTAGAAAAATAGCAGGCCTATATGTATTAATTCACCTTTTATCAAAGTGGGTGTATATCCCCACCAGGATGTCTTCCACTGGTACCTGGGCTGCTCTGATGCCACAGCCAGTGGCCAGCTGTACCAGGTGGCAGATGCAGCCAAGGTCCTGGACGTGGGCACCTGTTGAGTGTCCAGTAATTAGCTAGTAAGTTAGCCTACAACATGCATGCCATGGGTTATTAATGCTCAAATGTTAGAATATTCAAACACATTTCAAAACCATTTTATAACGCTTTACTTACCTTTGATGATTTGAGTAGCCTTAGTTTTTCCTGTTGAGTATTTTCGTGCAATAGCAGAGTCCGGGAACATGTCAGCTACACACTTGTTGAAGTCGTCGTGGAAGGAGAAAGGAATGTTGTTTTTGGCACACAGCATTGCCATTTTTACCTCTGCACTTGTGACCTGGTCTGCCTGGGTGGCATTTCTCGTCACGAATGCTGACATTGCCTGGGAATGCTTTTGTGCCTCTAGCCCGTGCTTGTGCTTGGCAGATTTCTCGTGCTGACATACATCATTCCTTCCCCAGTGTGAAATACTAAAGTGGCAGTTACAACATTTACAAAATGCGTGACTGTCCCCCACCCTGCTCCTCTTCAGAAAAGTAAATTTGCTGTCCCATTTATCATGGTATTTACACATGGGTTTTGGTTTTTTGGCAGGTGTGCCTTCACTCTCTATCGTAGCATCCATCATTCGTCTGATTTTCCCGCGTTATAACTCTTGTCATCTGACCTCACACACCCCTCGCGACAGGCTACTACAGGTGGCAGTTATCGCGAGGCAAGTGACAGAGCTCAGATTAGGAATGTTTTTTTTTAATTATTTTATTAATAACGCAGGTTAAAATACGGGAGATTTACGGGAAAATACTAATACGGGAGGACGGCGGGAAAGAAGCGTAAAATACGTGACTTTCCCGGCCAAAACGGGATACTTGACAGGTATGATATATATATATATATATATATATATATATATATATATATATACATATATAAACATATATACACATATACATATATATATATATATATATATATATATATACAGTACATACACATACATACATACACGGTAGCACTTTATTTTACAGCCCTGTTCCCCATGTACATACTATGTACTTATAATGCCATCCATCCATCCATCTTCTACCGCTTATCCGGGGCCGGGTCGCGGGGGCAGCAGTCTAAGCAGAGAACCCCAGACTTCCCTCTCCCTAGACACTTCCTCCAGCTCTTCTGGGGGGACACCGAGGCGTTCCCAGGCCAGCCGGGAGACATAGTCTCTCCAGCGTGTCCTAGGTCTCCCCCGGGGTCTCCTCCCAGTGGGATGTGCCCGGAACACCTTCCCGGGAAGGCGTCCAGGAGGCATCCGGAACAGATGCCCGAGCCACCTCAACTGACCCCTCTCGATGTGGGGGAGCAGCGGCTCTACTCTGAGCTCCTCCCGGGTGACTGAGCTTCTCACCCTATCTCTAAGGGATCGCCCAGCCACCCTGCGGAGAAAGCACATTTCGGCCGCCTGTATCCGGGATCTTGTCCTTTCGGTCATGACCCAAAGCTCATGACCATAGGTGAGAGTAGGAACGTAGATTGACCGGTAAATCGAGAGCTTCGCCTTGCGGCTCAGCTCTTTCTTCACCACGACAGACCGGTACATCGACCGCATTACTGCAGAAGCTGCACCGATCCGTCTGTCAATCTCCCGTTCCATCCTTCCCTCACTCGTGAACAAGACCCCAAGATACTTAAACTCCTCCACTTGAGGCAGGAACTCTCCACCAACCTGAAGTGGGCAAGCCACCCTTTTCCGACTGAGGACCATGGCCTCGGATTTGGAGGTGCTGATTCTCATCCCAGCCGCTTCACACTCGGCTGCAAACCGTCCCAGTGCATGCTGAAGGTCCTGGCCTGATGAGGCCAACACGACAACATCATCCGCAAAGAGCAGAGACGAAATCGTGTTGTCACCAAACCTGACCCCCTCCGGCCCCTGGCTGCGCCTAGAAATTCTGTCCATAAAAATCATGAACAGAACCGGCGACAAAGGGCAGCCCTGCCGGAGTCCAACACGCACCGGGAACAAGTCTGACTTACAGCTGGCCATACGAACCAAGCTCCTGCTCCGTTCGTACAAGGACCGGATAGCCCTTAGCAAAGGGCCCCGGACCCCATACTCCCGGAGAACCCTCCACAGGCCGCCGCGAGGGACACAGTCGAATGCCTTCTCCAAATCCACAAAGCACATGTGGACTGGTTGGGCATACTCCCATGAACCCTCCAGCACCCTGTAGAGGGTATAGAGCTGGTCCAGTGTTCCACGGCCTGGACGAAAACCACACTGTTCCTCCTGAATCCGAGGTTCTACTATCGGCCGGATTCTCCTCTCCAGTACCCTGGCATAGACTTTCCCAGGGAGGCTGAGAAGTGTGATCCCCCTGTAGTTGGAACACACCCTCCGGTCCCCCTTCTTAAAAAGAGGGACCACCACCCCGGTCTGCCATCCCAGAGGCACCGTCCCCGACTGCCACGCGATGCTGCAGAGGCGTGTCAGCCAAGACAGCCCCACAACATCCAGAGACTTGAGGTACTCAGGGCGGATCTCATCCACCCCCGGTGCCTTGCCACCGAGGAGTTTCTTGACTACCTCGGTGACTTCAGCTTGGGTTATGGACGAGTCCACATCTGAGCCCTCAGCCTCTGCTTCCTCAATGGAAGACGTGACAGCGGGATTGAGGAGATCCTCGAAGTATTCCTTCCACCGTCCAACGACATCCCCAGTTGAGGTCAACAGCTCCCCACCTCTACTGTAAACAGCGTTGGTAGGGCACTGCTTCCCTCTCCTGAGGCGCCGGACGGTTTGCCAGAATCTCTTCGAGGCTGACCGATAGTCCTTCTCCATGGCCTCACCGAACTCCTCCCAGGCCCGAGTTTTTGCCTCCACAACCACCCGGGCTGTAGTCCGCTTGGCCTGCCGGTACCTGTCAGCTGCCTCTGGAGTCCCACAAGCCAACCAGGCCCGATAGGACTCCTTCTTCAGCTTGACGGCATCCCTTACTTCCGGTGTCCACCACCGGGTTTCGCGGATTGCCGCCTCGACAGGCACCGGAAACCTTACGGCCACAGCTCCGAGCGGCCGCTTCGACAATGGAGGTGGAGAACATGGTCCACTCGGACTCAATATCTCCAGCCTCCCTCGGGATCCGGTCGAAGCTCTGCCGGAGGTGGGAGTTGAAGATCTCTCTGACAGGAGACTCGGCCAAACGTTCCCAGCAGACCCTCACAGTATGGTTGGGTCTGCCGAGTCTGTCCAGCTTCCTCCCCCGCCATCGGATCCAACTCACCACCAGGTGGTGATCGGTTGACAGCTCCGCCCCTCTCTTCACCCGAGTGTCCAAGACATACGGCCGGAGGTCGGATGAAACGACCACAAAGTCGATCATCGACCTACGGCCTAGGGTGTCCTGGTGCCACGTGTACTGATGGACACCCTTATGCTTGAACATGGTGTTCGTTATGGACAAGCTGTAACTAGCACAGAAGTCTAATAACTGAACACCGCTCGGGTTCAGATCAGGGGGGCCGTTCCTCCCAATCACGCCCCTCCAGGTGTCACTGTCGTTGCCCACGTGGGCGTTGAAGTCCCCCAGTAAAACGACGGAGTCCCCAGTCGAAGCACTTTCCAGCACCCCTCCCAGAGACTCCAAGAAGGCTGGGTACTCTGCATTGCCGTTCGGCCCGTAGGCACAAACGACAATGAGAGACCTATCCCCGACCCGAAGGCGCAGGGAAGCGACCCTCTCGTTCACCGGGGTAAACTCCAACACATGGCAGCTGAGCTGGGGGGCTATAAGCAAACCCACACCAGCCCGCCGCCTCTCACCTTGGGCAACTCCAGAGTGGTGAAGAGTCCATCCTCTCTCGAGGAGTGTGGTACCAGAGCCCAAGCTGTGCGTAGAGGTGAGTCCGACTATCGCTAGTCGGAACCTCTCTACCTCACGCACAATCTCGGGCTCCTTCCCCGCCAGTGAGGTGACGTTCCACGTCCCTAGAGCTAGTTTCCGTGTCCAGG
Source organism: Carassius carassius (assembly GCF_963082965.1). NCBI lineage: Eukaryota > Metazoa > Chordata > Actinopteri > Cypriniformes > Cyprinidae > Carassius > Carassius carassius. Next base: position 21,386,594 of record NC_081772.1, read on the forward strand.
GATCGGGCTGTCGAGGCCCCCGCCTTCGACTGCCACCCGATTGTCTAAGCACCGGCCCCTTACGGTCCCTCCTGTAGGTGGTGAGCCCACGAGAAGGCGGCCCCACGTCGCTCCTTCGGGCTGAGCCCGGCCGGACCCCGTGGGGGGAGGCCCGGCCACCAGGCGCTCGCATACGAGCCCCAACCCAGGGCCTGGCTCCAGGGTGGGGCCCCGGCTGTGCCATACCGGGCGACGTCACGGTCCTTTGATTTATTCTTCTCATAAGGGGTTTTGAACCGCTCTTAGTCCGCTCTTAGTACTTAACGTAACCGCTCTTAGTACTTATAATGGTAATTACAATAACTATGTAATAACTAGGTACTAACCCTGAACCTACCCCTAAACCTAACCCTACCCCATGTAGTTACCTTGTATTACCAGAACTTTCTTAGATAAATACACTGTAAGTACACTATAAGTACATGTAAGTACACGTACTGTAAAATAAAGTGCAACCACATACACACACAACTGCATAATAAATGAAAAGAAAATATAATACAAAAATATTAGATAAGTAGTTAGATTTTTTTTTAAGAATAGAATTAGAATAGTGAGTGTTAGAGGGTGAAATAAAGATAGAACAGATGGGTTTTAAGCCGATTCTTGAAGATGAGACGGATTGAAGACGGATTGAGTTGGGGGGGTCATTCCACCAGAAGGGAACATTTAATTTAAAAGTCCGTAAAAGTGACTGTGCTTCTTTGGGATGGCACAATCAAGCGACGTTCACTTCCAGAATGGAAGCTTCTAGAGGGCACATAAGTCTGAAGTAACAAATTTAGGTAAATGGGTGCAGGGCCAGTGGTAGTTTTGTAGGCAAACATCAATGCCTTGAACTTTATGCGAGCAGCTACTGGAAGCCAGTGCAAATTGATAAACAGAGGTGTTACGTGTATTCTTTTTGGCTCATTAAAAATTAATCTTGCTACTGCGTTCTGGATTAATTGTAAAGGTTTTATAGAACTGTTTGGAAGACCTGCCAAGAGGGCATTGCAATAGTCCAGCCTGGACAGAACAAGAGCTTGAACAAGGAGTTATGCAGCATGTTCTGAAAGAAAGGGCTTGATCTTCTTGATGTTGAATAAAGCAAATCTGCAGGATCGGACAGTTTTAGCAATGTGGTCTGAGAAAGTCAGCTGATCATCAATCATAAAATGGCATAAATTCACTGACGTTCAATCAAGACGAGCCAAGATGGATCCGCCGAATCGACGATCTCAGGTAACCAGTTTTATTTGTTTTGATGTTAAATATGTCAAATGTATCGTCTTGATTGAACTTCAGTGAACTTATTCCATGTGTTCCATGTGCGGTTCAATATCAACCAATAAGATTCCATGTAAGATGTCGCGTTTTCATTGGTCAGTCGTTGAAGCCTATTTCTGATTGGTTGTTGCCGTTTTGACAGCGTTTATGCCAAGACCAAAGAGAAAGAAATCGAAGAGAAGAGTACTTGGCCATGCACGAACGCACGGGACACAGTCTAAGCACGTACACGCTTACTTTAAGCAAAGAGGAGAGATTCGCGACTGCACTGAATACGTTTTAAGTGCAGGCATTCTCTCTGAGCGAGCCCAGAGAACATTCTTACAAGAGCAACGTGTATCTGACAGTGCGCGCGGGAACTGGAGCAGAGAGATTCGCGCTCCGCACATTATATTCCGCGCGCGAGCAGAGAGATTCGCGCTCGCGCACATTATATTCTGCGCGCGAGCAGAGAGATTCACGCTCGCGCATTATATTAATGTACTTTCGCGCTACAATTATGCGCTCTCGACATTTGACAGGGAAATATCGCCATAATTTAATACAATGAAGAACACTACAGCTACAATGCTTCACCACTGGTATGCTCAAAAGAATACTGTACAAGCAAAGAAGCCTACACCGGAGAAAGCTATTTGTTCTCAATGACACTCTCAAAGTCTGTTTCATACATTTAAGAGCCAAAGTAGCCCAAAGTAGAATCTGTAAGAATTTCTTACAACAAAACACATGCCAGAATATACAGTTACTTTTGAAAGGACATCTATAAAGATATAATTTTTGCCCCCAAAAGATGTACAACTGCAGAGGCCATCCAAACTCTGACTTCAACAATCATTTCACTTACATAACCACAAGGGGGCACTCTTATCATATTGTATTAATTTTTGTGTGGGATCATGCAGATAGATATTTGCAGACTCTGGATGCACATCAGATGCTCACATTGGTAATTGCTTCCACCCCCCCCCCCCCCCCCCCAACCCCGCCTCCTTTCCTCTCCCAGTCTGTCATTCGCTCTTGCATGCACATGCACAAGTAGCTCTCTCCATGTTGCCATATTATACTCCTGTCAGCAGGACACTGAACTAGGCCCACTGGAATCATGCAAATGTGGGTCATACCCAGCAGAATATGGCTTGTAATTGATTCATTCTGAACCCCAAATTTTCTGTTCATATGTGACCAGAGGTGGGTAGAGTACCCAAAAACTGTACTCAAGTAAAAGTAAAAGTACTTCTAGAAATATTTACTCAAGTAAAAGTAAAAGTACTAGTCTTGAATAGTTACTTGAGTAAGAGTAAAAGAGTATCGGATAAAAAATCTACTCAAGTAGTTAGTTACTAGTTACTTTGGGTCATATATACTGAGCCTATTTTTATTTAGATATATAGATAAAATGTATGTAATGTATGTGTGCGTGTATAAATGTATATATTTCATCAGCCTTTACTCCAATTTATGTAATTTATTATAAAACCCTGTCTGTTTACTTAAGTAACAGACATAGGTGTCATGCCATATATATCATGCCAACATATTTTTAATACGACTGACTTTATATTAAATGTGAATTTAACATTGAAAGTTAATGTGATATAAATATTACTACTAATCTTTCATTGTTCAGAAAGAGAGCAAATAACATTTACATTATTAAAGATCATTTTCACTGACAGTCTAGATTTCAATCACTCTCAGAAACTCCCATTAAAATCACTGAAACTGTTAACACTGTGAAATCAATATCTTAATTAAAGATTCGTACACACATCTGCACTTTGTTGTTTCTGCGAGAGAATTCGCCAGAAAGAGGTATTCAGTCAGTGAGCGAGTGAAGGAAGCACCGGCATTTTAGCGATGACTCATCTGAACGCCTCTGATTGGCTAATGCTTTAATAAGCTAAAAAGAATCTTGTGTGATTTGTTATAATGCGCAGCGCTGTATAAACGCATCTATCTCTGGCTAGCGCCAGCAAGCAATCACAGATCTGAATTTAGCAGCTGATAATATGACTCGCTGACAGTGTTGGGAAGGTTACTTTGGAAATGTAATAGGTTACAGATTACAAGTTACCCTATTTAAAATGTAATAGTAGTGTAACTTTTTTAATTACTTTAATAAAGTAATGTAACTAATTACTTTTGAGTACATTTTGATTACTTTTATAAATTTCTAATGAATGTTAATTTGCAACTGTTAATCATCTTCAACCATTTTACACCATGCAGGTTTAACCTTACAGTAGTGCTCAATACTGTCAGACTTTCACCATCCTTCATCACCTGAATTAAGATGATCACATTTGAACACATCCACCACACAATCAGACTTTAGTACTGCCTTTTACTTAGAGATTGATCTGAAGTTCAAAGCAGATTTAAAATCAAAATAAATAGTTTATAGATACTGTTTTTGAAACCAAATCTTTGCATAACTACAGGCATCTAACTGCATCTAACAATGGTTTGGAGAAAAATAGTTAATAAAAAAATAAAAGCATATACATCAACTCAAATACGGTTATCTAATAAGCATGTGTACTATTTTGTGTACTAAACTCCTGAAACATTGGTGTCTTTTTGAAACACTGCTGTCTCTTTGTATATGATATGATGATAGTTTCTCAAAATAAGTAAAAAATGCTCATGAAGTGACTGTTCTAGAGATTAATTTCCATGAGGGGCGGACTGGGGAAAAAAATAGGCTGGGAAATCTCACACTCATACACCCACAACCCATTCTGAAACATGGACAACCCTTTTTTTTTTTTTTGGACCTGACATCAAAAAGATTTGAATCCTTAGGTTGGGGGACTTGCAACGTAGTTAAGAGTTCTCTCCTTGAACTGCACCTTCACTTCCATTATCCATCCATCTCTCTCATGACTTTAATACTGAAGATTTTTATTTGACTTTTACCATGTTTTGTAAGTGCAATTTTGTTTTTTTGGCAAATGAATTACCACTTGTATTTATTTTTACTACAAATTCCATAATTAAACCACGGTTAGTGCCATACCATAGACTATATTAATTTTCCTAAGGGTTGTGTTTTTGTATCCACTAGCTCCCCCTAAACCTATGATAAAATATGATGATTTGTCTGCTAACTTACTACTGTAACATTACAAAAGATAATAATGACGTCGTTTATACAGTATTTTGAGTGATTGCGAGCAGTGTGCTGCTGCTTGACTAAGTAAACAAAGACAAAACTACATTAGCATATTTACAGATGAAACTGACCTGCACCTGAAACCCTGAACAGAAGTGTCGCTTCTCTGCTCCAGCTGTGCGCTTACACAGTTCACTCCGGTCTCTCTCTCGCATTGATTACTCGGAGTCTGATCCAAACCGTTCGGCGGAGGCGCGGAGAGCGCGCGAGCCCAACCATTGCCAGTCACGACTAACCGATTCATGATTTATTAGAGATTTAATTATCGAATGGCGGATTCGGAAATAATCGCTTTAGTATATTCGGCCTGCAATTATACGATAACAATATTAAAGTAGAAGGCCAAATCGTCTGCCAGGCCACCGGGAATAGTCCCAGTTCTCCCAATGTCCAGTCAGCGCCTGATTTCCACAGACACGCAGAACGTGCAGGATTCATATTCAGTCTTTTTGCGGTTTAATATTCACAGACATCAGTCCATATCGGGTTTTGATTCAAGTGTACTGACCTACTTTTGAATTATTCGTCCAAAATGTGGCATATTGCGTCATTATAGGCTGAATTCCATTTTTATGACTGGATTCTACGAATGTGTTTTCCGCGTCTCGGAGATTATGGGCCATATGTCTTAGTGCAATTTGGGAAAGTATAAGCTGTATGTGGATGTGTGTAAATATTCAAATGTAATCCTCTTTGTAATCGTTACAATTTTCATAAGTAACTGTAATTTAATTACTCATTTTTTCTTAGTAACTGTAACTGATTACTGTTACATTTATTTTGTAATTAAATTACGTAACGCCGTTACATGTAACTAGTTACTCCCCAACACTGCTCGCTGAACGTACTTGCACCAGTGTGATTGTATTAAAATTAATAAAATCTTAATCGGCTATTTTTTGTCTTTTGGAAGCTGCATTCAACTTGACTCCCCTCTGTTACAAGCCACACACGTACAACAAACTAATGTCACAGTGGTATCGTGTACTGTAATCGAATGTAGCCCAAGTTATTACCTGTTAAACAGTAGACAGCACACGCGGTGTTCATCTAATAAGGATCTCCATCGCTAGCAAATAATAACCTTTGCAGATTTCAATTCAGTGCAGTTCCAGCCACGTTTTCAACGCTCTTTCTGTTCTTAAACGTTACAACTCCGAGTGAACCACTTCAGACGCTCAGCGCGTGCGGCAGGGAACTGAACGACTCATTCAAACTAATTCATGAACCAATTCACTCGTTTGCCAATTGGTTTGATCAAGCCTTTGAACAGAATTGACTCAAAAGAATGAATCATTCGCGAATGGGCATCGCTCATTGCCCAGAGAAAAGTAGACGGCGCGTTTGGAATAAACTGAAGCATTATAACATTTATTGCATTAAGATAAAGTAACGAGAGGAGCGTCGACCACAGTAACGAAGTAAAAGTACAGATTTTTCCCCAAAAATTTACTCAAGTAAGAGTATAAAGTACCCATCTTTAAATATACTCCGAAAAGTATTCGTTACCCCAAAAAATTACTCAAGTAAATGTAACGAAGTAAATGTAACTCGTTACTACCCACCTCTGTATGTGACATGACTCTGGTTTTGGAACAAGAGCCAGTAAAGCACTCTGCTTGATTTCAAGATGACAAGTTTACAACCTGGTCTTCCTGGTCTCTCTTTCTTCATGTTATCCCTATTAAACTTGCACACTCACATATACACACAAGAATTTTGCAAGTTTGTGCTATAATTATTTTAAGTCCTTGGTTACCGTTTATTTTGTTAGTCCACTTTAGACATTCTACTGACTGTAAGTAACTTTGCAAATTCATGTCAACTAACTCTAATTAGAGTATTTGTAGACTGTTATGTTAGGGTTAGTAGAATAAGTTGCTGTACTTGCAAAGTTATAGTATAGAATCTGCTGAGTGACCGTCAAAATAAATTCTTGGTAGATATAAATAAATTCTTGGTATTGACAGTCTACTAATACTAATACAGTCTGCTAATAGGCTACTCTAATTACTGCTAGTTGACGTGTACTGTTATTCATAGGTAGTTAAAAGTCTAAAGTAGACTATCAAAATAAAGTGTTACCAAATCTTGAATGTGTTGCTGTTTGTTTATAATACTGCACTGTATATAGTTTCACATGCAAAGAGGATGTTTACAAAAAATGCCTGTTTAATTTTTATGGTCAGAGAATTGGTCATCACCTTTATTTTTGTAGTGCTATATACAATACTGATTGTGTCAAAGCAACTTTACAGTGTAACAAACAAAGCAGTAAAATAAATAGGTCATGTCTCAGACTGTGGAAATACAGATTTCTCTCAATGTTTTGCGTGCAGGAAAACAGTGAAAACTTATTAAAGCATTCCATTTAGCAGACTCTTTCATCCATGCAATTCACAAGGAACAGTTCCTCTGGAGAAACCTGGGGTTAAGTGGCATTGTGATTGCTCATAGATTGCCCCTTGCTGGATTTGAACCTGCAACCTTTTGGTTGTTAGCCAAGAACGTTAGCCACTAAGTTACACCACACCATGGCAGCCATACAAATAGATTCTCATCACTGACTGCCATACATATCACTGTGTTTTAAAAATCTCATCCAGGTATTGCGAAGTGGCTAAAAATGGTGTTCTATCTGGGTCAGAATATTATAGTGAAGAGCATGGATTATGGCTGTAATTTGCCCACCAGTGGGGACAGTGTCGCATGGCTTCTGTGCTCTAGTTAGCCCTCCGATCACTCGCTGCAAGACTCCGTTGGCAGTGTCAGTACCTTTTCTTCTTCAGGCCAGGAGGAGAGAGTTTTGGGAGGAGGGCAAAACTCTGCAAGATTGAAGGCCATTAGTACAGACACCTACAGCTATCTGAAATGGTCCAAAAAAAAGCAGGCTCAGTGCCTTGGGTGAATTACTTCCATGGCACCCCAGAGCCTCCAAAGAGGTGCAAATGAGCCCTTTGAGTGCAGGAGGATGGGGACACATGAGAGCTGCTAAAGCGGATTCAAAGAACAGAGTAATAGCAACGGAAATGTCATTCCCTCACTTTGAAGGTTGTCACTGTGTTTTGATTATCAGGTAGCTCACATAAAGGTTAGCTCCTATTAACGAGTCCAGTTTTCTTTCCTGTGTTGATGTATCGGGCAAATGGTATTTTAACCTAATAGTTCAAGTTAAAGTTCAAGTTCAAGTCTGCTTTATTGTCAATTCTTCCACATGTACAGTACATACATACAGAGAATCGAAATTGCGTTACTCTCAGACCCCCGGTGCACACAGATAACATTAACATTAAAGCCTAAAAATCTAGATCAAAATATAAAATGTAGATACAACTATACAATAAGGGAATGTTAAAAAAGACATATAATAAAATAAAAAAATTAAGTTAAATAAAGCAGCGCAAGGCAAAAGGCAGATAGAGTGCAAATCAATGAAGTAAACAAAAGTGCAGATAAAAGGTTTTTTAGAGCAAAAACAAAAGCTTATTAAGTCTTTTGGCAGGACACGTTGCAGGCGCCATACCACACAGTGAAGCAGCTCGACAGGATGCTCTCGATAGTGCCTCTGTAGACAGGGCCGGATTAACCATACGGGCAACTGGGCAATTGCCCAGGGGCCCAAGACCTCTAAAGGGCCCAGGGCAGCAAGGGCACGAGCAAAATACTGTATCTGGTAATCTCCCGCTTTATATTAAACAAACTTTCAACACGGGCTTTTGCGCTGCACAGAGAGACGCTGCGCTGCCTATGACTTTGAACGTGAATTGAGACCGGTTGAGAGTCAGTCTCATGCGGAATGACCAACGAAGAGAGGGCCTCAAGTTAAGACCCTCTCCTCATTGGTCAGTCCGCATGAGGTGTGTCAAATGTTACGCCGAGCGGGTAACGTCAGCCGTTGCTACAACAGAAAAAAATCTGATATGGAGAAGCTAAGTGGGAGCGCGAAGCGAAAATTAAAAAAGGAAAAGGACATCAGAAACGCAGAAAATTTAAAGTATATACCTAAAATAGGTAATTTCTTCACTCCTGTTAATGTTGCCGACAGTTCTGTTAAGTCAGCTTCCGTCAACGACGAGGACAACTCAGCTAGCCAGGACTTTTCTTCAAGATGCCAAATGAAAGCAAACATGCACTTCCTCATTATTTAGGATTAAAATTGTGTGTTTTGCCAGGTTTTTTAGTATTTATTTTTATCTTGTCTTCTAGAGAGAAATTGTGTCACAGACACGGCTCTGCACTTTCTATTTTAGCTATTGGACATGAACTTGTTAGTGGCCTTGATTTTGAAGATGTTATACTGTACACCAGTTTGCACAGTCAAAGTCCAGAAAAAAGCCATTGTAAGGTGTGTTTGCCAAATGAAGGCATTTCAAATTCAAACATGCACTTTGTGCTCATTATTTAGGACTAAAATTGTGTGTTTTGCCAGATTATGTAGCATTTATTTCTGTCTTGTCTTCTTCAGAGAAATTGACAGATTTCTAAATGTTTATGTAGCACTACAATGTTTAACTGGTTAATTGTGCTGTGATATGTTGTTGTTCTATTTTAAAACAAGTTAAAATGAGCTTAGGAGAAAAATGTTTATGAGCAGATAACAGTGATACTGCATTTTATTTATTTATTTTTTCCTTGAGGTGCCAGCTTTATTAAAATGCTGTATATTGTTGTGGAGGGATAACTGGCAGATTTCAGATTTGTGTTGGACTAATAACTTGATTGCCTTGTTGAATTCTGAGGAAACAGGGTCACCCTGTCAGGGTGATTTCTGCTTAAAATGAGCTGAGGACCAAAATGTTTCTTGATGTGTTGCCTGTGGTCTTCTGTTATAGCTATATCAATTCAATCCATTTCTATTGGGAATAAATGTTGTTAAATAAACAATGGTTTGAAAGTGGTTGCTTATTTATTCATTTTTGTGAAAATGGAGGATATTTATTTTGGGTCAATTTTACCAGATTATACAGATGCTGATGTGTTTTGTTTTCATAGCATCATATGTGAGTGAATGTCTTTGATAGGGGACATAGTAGTGCATTTGTAATTCTATGAGCATTTAAATATTTGTAAATCAAAATACACCTGATGACAGTTAGAATTTGAATTATTGAGTATATTTACTGTATATTACAGTAATATATTCTGTGTATGACCATATTATGGTGATCCTGGGGTCGTGATGATGGGGCCCTTGAATATTGTTGCCCAGGGTACAACAAAGTGTTAATCTGGCCCTGTCTGTAGAAGGTGTACATGATGGAGGGTGGGGCTCTGGCTCTCCTTAGTTTGCGGAGGAAGTAGAGAAACACATATTAGTGTTTATTGTGCTGTTTTAGTGTTTGTGTTTTCAACCAACTGTTTTTTGTCTTGTTTTACAGCCTAAGTATACTTAGTTTTTACACATAGCCTTTCAAAATACAGTCCATTTTGCTTCTCAGTGTAGCCGTGTCACTATTTTGTTGTTTTGTCTCTTTAATTTTTCGTCTAGTGTAAAACAATAGCCCAGGACATTGCTTCCACTTTGTACAACTGATTAGTCGAAAAACCAAGTCAATGCGCATGTGCGACCTGCACATACTAAGTATGTGCGAAACGGAAGTATTACTCTGACCTGAGTATTTTTTGTTTTTGGTTTAGTGTTTTGGTTCTAGCCTTGCAGTGTTTTAGTATTTTTAATCATGCTTTACTGTTTTGGCTGCAAGCTGATTATTATTATTATTATTATTATTATTATTATTATTATTATTATTATTATTATTTTGCTGCATTTTGATTTGGCTCCAACTGACATTGTTTTTTTTAGTGATGTTTCAGTGTTTTCAAGTTTTTTCTTTCTTTCTTTTTAAGCATTTTAATGAATTTGCTCCAGTCTAAAAGCATTTGCAGTAGCATTTTTAGTGATTTGGCTCCAACATAGCAGTGTTTTAAGTGTTTTGGCTCCAAGCTTTATTTTACTTGAATACATAAATTAGTACAGATTAACACTTGGTTTTAACTGATAATCTGAAATATTATTTGAACATATCAAATGCAAACATGATTTACTTTACGCACATTACCAGGGAATATCACTCATCTCATTCCAGATATTTTATACTGATAACCTTCAGGCATTAGCCACTTAGATAATGAACCACTTTAATTATCACAGGTTATCTAATCTGATTCTTCTCATTTGTAGAATTATTTGCACATCTATTGTCTCTGCTAGTAATTAACATTACATTTAAGATATTAGTTTAAGAATAATGTGGAGTAATTAAACAGGGCTTATTTGATAAATGCACTTAATACACTTAGCCATTTTGTTCAGTTTTCAATGTCCTCTGCATGAATAGTCTACATTACATCTATTTGTACTTGGCATAAATGCCTCATGCATTGGCATAGCTTTGAATGAATTTCAGTAATTAACTCGCTTTAATGTCTGACTATCCCTTTGTATTCCAAACACAAAAACCAGCAGCACTCAGTAATTCTTTTGTTTTTTAAATGTTCCACTTAATTCATGATTTCCTTGGACATTTAGCAGGATAATTTCTAAAATGGCATTCCTGACAGAATAATATAATTATTTTGGTGAGGTCCCTCAACCTACAACTGACCAGTGATGTTCACTCAGCTGTTCAATGTTGCAGCATGCTGTACAATGATGCTGTCACACACCTGGACTCATTTTGTGTGTTTTTTGCCCCTGTGACCCAGTTTCTGTCTTCCGTGTTCGGTTTGATTAGTTCCCAGGTGTGTCTATTCTATTTCCCCATGTGTTCCATGTCCCTGTTAATTTAGTCATGCCATCCACCTGTGTTTTCCCAATTATCCGTTGTATAAATGCCTTGTCCTTTCAGTTCTGTTTTGTCAGGTCTACTCGTCTACTCGTTACTTGTCAACTTGTCAACTTGTCAACTTGTTACCTGTTACTTGCCACTTGCCACTTGCCACCTGTTATTTACTACTTACCTTGTTTATGTTTGATTTAATAAATCATTGTTTCGTTTATCCCTCGGCTTCGTGTTCCTTCCAGCAGCGTAAGCCATGACAGAAGACCCGACCTAAAAAGTTAAAAACTGCGTGTTTTCCCTCCGTTTTGTTTTCCGTTTTTTCAGTCTTTTTTCTTTCCGTAGTGTGTCATGGATCCCCTCTATCGCCCCGAATACCTCCTCCTCCTGCTGGAGCAGGAGGGACTGTCTCTCGAGGACCATACCAGACGGTTTCTCTGGCTAGCTAATGCCACCAGCTACCCGGACCACGCGCTCTGCACCTTTTATCACGCCAGCCTGAACCCTAGGTGCAGAGCGTTGTCGCCCGAAGATGGTCCTCGGGAGGATTTCGCCGCCTTCATAGAGTGGAATCTGGTGAGAAATGGGTCACCTCTCACGGTCGGCCCAATGGAGGATCTCGCCAGGTCCACTCTGGACCCAGAGCCCAGCCTACAATCTCCCCACGGTACGAGGCATAAGCCCGAGCCCACCGATGACGGAGAGCCAGAGAGCAACCCGTCAGACCAGGTGCGAGAGCCGGCGACACTGCCCACCACGAGGGAGCAAAATGTGGAGTGCCAAATGGGTCAAAATGAGGGGGTTTCCAATGCACCTATGCCAGATCCTCCTTTAAGCCCAGGACGGGCTCCTGATCCCCCGTTAAGCCCAGGACGGGCTCCTGTTCCCCCGTTAAGCCCAGGACGGGCTCCTGTTCCCCCGTTAAGCCCAGGACGGGCTCCTGTTCCCCCGTTAAGCCCAGGACGGGCTCCTGTTCCCCCGTTAAGCCCAGGACGGGCTCCTGATCCTCCGTTAAGCCCAGGATGGGCTCCTGATTCCCCGTTAAGCCCAGGACGGGCTCCTGATCCTCCTGTAAGCCCAGGACGGGCTCCTGATCCTCTGTTAAGCCCAGGACGGGCTCCTGATCCTCTGTTAAGCCCAGGACGGGCTCCTGTTCCCCCGTTAAGCCCAGGACGGGCTCCTGTTCCCCCGTTAAGCCCAGGACGGGCTCCTGTTCCCCCGTTAAGCCCAGGACGGGCTCCTGTTCCCCCGTTAAGCCCAGGACGGGCTCCTGATCCTCCTGTAAGCCCAGGACGGGCTCCAGATCTTCCGTTAAGCCCAGGAAGGGCTCCAGATCTTCCGTTAAGCCCAGGACGGGCTCCTGTTCCCCCGTTAAGGACGGGCTCCTGTTCCCCCGTTAAGGACGGGCTCCTGTTCCCCCGTTAAGGACGGGCTCCTGTTCCCCCGTTAAGGACGGGCTCCTGTTCCCCCGTTAAGCCCAGGACGGGCTCCTGTTCCCCCGTTAAGCCCAGGACGGGCTCCTGTTCCCCCGTTAAGCCCAGGACGGGCTCCTGATCCCCCGTTAAGCCCAGGACGGGCTCCTGATCCTCCGTTAAGCCCAGGACGGGCTCCTGATCCTCCGTTAAGCCCAGGACGGGCTCCTGATCTTCCGTTAAGCCCAGGACGGGCTCCTGATCCTCCTTTAAGCCGAGGACGGGCTCCTGAACCCCCGTTAAGCCCAGGACGGGCTCCTGAACCCCCGTTAAGCCCAGGACGGGCTCCTGAACCCCCGTTAAGCCCAGGACGGGCTCCTGAACCCCCGTTAAGCCCAGGACGGGCTCCTGAACCCCCGTTAAGCCCAGGACGGGCTCCTGAACCCCCGTTAAGCCCAGGACGGGCTCCTGAACCCCCGTTAAGCCCAGGACGGGCTCCTGATCCTCCGTTAAGCCCAGGACGGGCTCCTGATCCTCCGTTAAGCCCAGGAAGGGCTCCAGCCCCAGAGCTTACTCCAATGCCTGCTCCTCCAAAATTCCCACCCTCCCACCCACTCCTGCCTCCTCCTCCGCTGTCGTCTGGCTGCCCCTCTGCTCGCCCTCAGCCTACCATCATTGTGGTGCGAGCTCAGCGGGACCGCCATCCTCCAGCGACGCCTTGGTCGGCGTCTCCCTCACCTCCGCCTCCAGCCTCTGAGGCCTGGACTCCGCCTCGGCCCGTTGACCCGTCGGCTCCACCATGGCTCCTAGCTCCTTCCTCTCCGCCGTGGCCCGGCAGTCCGCAGGCTCTGCCTGGCTCCCTCGTCCCTCCGGCTCCGCCTTGGTCTGGCTTCGTCCTTCCTATGCCTCGGGACTCCACTCCTCCGGCTTCGCCTCGTCCCTCCGGCTCCGTCAGGCTCCTTCATCCCCTCGGCTACACCTCAGTCCTCGGTCACTCTGGCCTCACCGTGGCCTTCCGGATCCACATCGCCGCGTCAGTCACCAGAGCCATCAGTTCCGCCTAGGACCTCCGGCTCCTCCCCGTCACCCTGGCTCTTCGGCTCTCCGCCTCGGGCTCCTCCTCCACTTGCTCCGTTGCCGTGGGTCGAGTCCCTGGAGTCGGTGACCATTCCTCCTCCATGGCTCCTTCCTCCGTCGGCCCCACCTTGGGCCGTTATGGCTGTGGCCTGGGTCCTGCTGGGTACCTCCTGCTTCAGATCCTTCCTGTCTCCTCCCTGGCTCCTCCCTCCGTCATCTCCTCCCTGGCTCCTCCCTCCGTCATCTCCTCCCTGGCTCCTTCCTCTGTGGTCCCTGTCTGCTGGCCTCCCTTTGTTGTTTCTACGGTGCGAGGACGCACCTACCGGGAGGGGGGAGTACTGTCACACACCTGGACTCATTTTGTGTGTTTTTTGCCCCTGTGACCCAGTTTCTGTCTTCCGTGTTTGGTTTGATTAGTTCCCAGGTGTGTCTATTCTATTTCCCCATGTGTTCCATGTCCCTGTTAATTTAGTCATGCCATCCACCTGTGTTTTCCCAATTATCCGTTGTATAAATGCCTTGTCCTTTCAGTTCTGTTTTGTCGGGTCTACTCGTTACTTGTCAGCTTGTCAACTTGTTACCTGTTATTTACTACTTACCTTGTTTATGTTTGATTTAATAAATCCTTGTTTCGTTTATCCCTCGGCTTCGTGTTCCTTCCAGCAGCGTAAGCCGTGACAGATGCTGATTTATGCTCATATCATCTGCCAGATTTTCACACAAGCTTCCAGTTATAGCTGAACATACTGCAGGATATAATGTTTATCTGTCTGAATGTGCACCTCTGTGCAATGAATCTAAACATTCTGTGTATATTACTTAAACTGCCATTCCGTTGAGCATTTCTAATTTATTTGTTACATGTCATTATGTAACAGGTTACAAAGGGCCTAAAATACCCCTTTTAGAAATTATTGATGGTAAAACATAATTTGTACAAAAGAATATGGTAAAATACATTTGTTTTGATTAAAAGCTAGACAGACATTTTACCCCAACTGTGAAGAGATCCATTGTTTTGCTTCCAACCTAATCATGGTGGTGTTTTAGTGGCAGTTTAGTGTTTTGTCTCAAACCTACCAGTGTTTTGTTTTAGTGTTTTGGCTACAGCTGAACAATATTGTTGTTGGCGTTTTAATGTTTTGGCTGCAAAATAAGAGTGTTTTTGGTTGTGTTTTAGTGGTGGTTTAATTTGATCACAGGCCTATCAGACCTAGTGTTTTTTGTAAAATTTAACCCTTTTTTGTAGTAAAACCAAGGTTAATTTTTGTAAGGGGAGGGACTAGATATTACAATAAATCAGTAATCTCTTCTGAATCTGTGTGGCCCTGTTGACCACCTTCATCATTCAGTCTAGTAAAAATTGGGTTATAGACCTATGTGAGTAGCAAATCTTATAGTTGGTCTGTTCACAGCTGCCACATGACCCACCATGCATATCCAGAAGACCGCTGTGTTATATTCAGCCTCTGTCAATTCTCATCACACTTTTGCTCACATCTCTGCACTGACCTCCTGAAGCTTCTAAAATCGAATCTGTTAGTGTTGACGTTCAGTTTCTAGCGACATCTGGTCAAGGGCCTCTATCTCTCCTCTGTTTTATTCTCTACATTTCAGTAGCTTTGTCCTTTAGTGGAGCAACACAATTTTTTTCAACACATCTTTTCTTAAAGACAAGTTTCTCAGCATGCTCATGTTACGAGCAAACATTAACACTAATGCGATCACACTTTTTGTCTATTTTTTTAATTTGTGTATCTTCTATTAAAAATTCTATTAAAGATTTGTGTTTCTTTAACACCAAAAGCCAAATTGTGAGGTTAAGACATTTTACTCTTGCTGTCCTTGAGAGAGACATGTTAAGGCAAACGTCAAAGGACATTACATCCATAATATAGTCAGTCACCATTGACCCTCAATTCCCATTTTAATAGGTTGAAGGTTCAAGAAAGTTTAAGAGCTCAATAAGGCACTCAGATTTTTTAGAACCAAGTTTCTCGATCTGGGAGAGAGGTTAAGATGAGCTGTCAGTGAATGAGCTGAGCTACGGTAAAATCTGTGAATACTCTTTTTTTTTTTATCTAAGGTTATCATTATACAAAAAAAGAAAATCTAATAATAATAATACTAATGATAATAATAAAAAGAAAACTAACTGCAACTGTATTTCTGGCCTATTGAAATTGACTATTAAAAAGGACACATATTATAAATAAGTGAGCTCTCTGTTAGTTATTTTAGGCCTAAACCTTTGCAGTAAAGAGGATGGGGATAGAGCCTACAGGGATGTGCCAGACTGGCTGTCTTTATACTTCCTCGCTCACTGTGGGAGTCAAATCAACCGTTTAACCAAAGAGGAATTTACCACTACACAAATGAGAGAGTTTAAGCTTTGTACTACTTCAGTGGAGCACCAAAATGAGAAAATAATGAGCATCCATCAATCCAAATGCAGTGTTGCTTCAGGGGGGCGCTGACGGCAGTTTTTTTAATCCTCTGAAAGATTGGCTTGAAAAACTCCAACAGCAGTATAAACTACAGTTTTTATCTTACCCTTTCCAGAGCTGAGATATAGAGATATTTAAGAACTCAGAAGAATCTTTGGAGAAAAGAGAGGAAATCACGTATGTTCAAGATGGAAATACATTTGTCACTAGAGTTTCTGAGAACTCTATTATATTGGGGAACACTGTAGCATCAGCATCATGGTTACACAAAAATCCAATTGGAAAATCCTTTTAAGTTTTATTAAGGGAAACAGGGTAATGCTTACCAGGTTCTGAGCTTCCGGGCTGGCTGGAAATACATCATCCTTGCAGCACTCTATAGGCTTTGTACAGAAAACAGAAATGATTTGTTCATTGGTTTGAGCTCCAGAATACCTGCCACATCAGCATACTTGAGTTCAATGACTGACCCACAGTGTGCATGTTTTTATAAGCATCATCAGCCACTTAGATTTCACAGTGGGTGATTTGGTTTATACCTTGAGTCAGAAGTGTCTTTGGCCTTACACAGAGAAATAACGCACAATTCTAGTTAACCCTCTGGTATTCTCATTTGGGGGTCACACTTGTGTTGTTCATGGTCAAAAGTGACCAGACACCTGAAATTATTATTATTTTTTATTATTATTATTATTTTCAGTAAAGTCATTGTGATATATTTTTGTCAGTAATATTTTTTTTTTCTTTTGCAGTTTGAGAGACAATTTCATGGTACCAATTCATACAGTATTTATGCAATAGTTATGATAATTCTTTACTCCATTGAAAACATTTATAATATTTTATATGACTTTTCAATATAATATATACATTATGTATACTTTGTTGTTTTATATTGTCTCAAAGATAACTTTTTGTAAAGGTTTAGATTTATCCATTTGTGTTTTTTGCTTTTATTTGAAATGTTGGCTTGAAATGTCAGTTTTTGCATTAACCCTCTGGAGTCTAAGGGTATTTTTGGGGCCTTGAGAAGTTTTGTCATGCCCTGACATTTGTGCTTTTTTCAGTTTCTTATAAATATCTGAATGGGTAAAGTCTAATCTCACTGTAAACAGCACAAACTGGGCTATAATAATATGTAAAATGCATGTATGTACATGATTGTGTTTTTGAGAAAAAAAATATTATGCGTGGTTAGTGAAAAACTAAAAATGTTAAAACACTTGAAAAAGGCAAAAAAACACATAGAGATCATTGGTTCCCGGGACTTTTGAGAACTGGAGCTTGTAGCCTAGAATTTTTTTTCTAAATTATGTGAAAATCATCTTGTTTACTCACTTACAGAAAACAATATATTGATTTACATTTTCTAAGACACTTTTTGTTGGTAAAAGTCATATTAAAACTGAAAGTGTAATTTAAGTTCTTTTCGGGGTTATCAGGAGAAAATGACTCAAAACGCGTATCCGCGTTAATCGACTTCAGAGGGTTAATTTACTTCAATTAAACCTGAATACACAGAAAGATATTTAGTTACACAGAACATCAAAATTCAACAAAAAAAGGAATGCTTTATCAGAGGTTAATAAAACTGATTTCAACCCCTTGAGCCTTCAGACTCAATTTTGTCATATTATTACAGCCACATCAGTTCATTTGTGTGTGATTTGTAGCAAAAATTTTGACAGCAAAAAGCACAAGTCTGACAATTTTTTTATGACGATCATTAACACAATTATTATTATTATTATCAATATTATTATTATTATTTTTTTTTTGTGGTCACACAGTGGTCACTGCTTCATACCATTCCGAGGAAGTAGTGATTTAAAAAAAATTCAAAAGAAATGACCAAACAAAACCAGAGGGTTAATAATGATACGCCACTGATGCACTTTTGTTTGCATCTGCAACAGAAAATTAAGTTGTTAATGAGTGCAGAGCATCTCAATTTCAAGAGTGTATATAAAAATAGTCAAGACCTTTTGCATTCTTTTACTGCAAAGTGTGCCACTCTAATTACCAAGACAGGCCTGCAAGAAAAGCAAATAAAACTACACTATTAGATAAGATTTTTAAGACAAGCCTGTGCAAGAATAGGAAAAACAAAACAAAAAACAAATGAAATAAACCTTTCCTCTTCTTAGTTATCCTTGAAGGTGATGTGCATTATTCAATGCTAAAAATGTATACTATTAGGCATAGACATAACTGAAAGTAATTCGTAGGTTTATTTCCCCCAAAATGTAAAAAAAAAGAAAACATTGTGACTTTGTGGTGTAATCAGAACATTGGAAAAGACACTGGCTCAACAATTTGTGCATTTATTATGGAATTGATGGGACTATCTGTTTGTCTGACCGATGGCAGATAGAGGAGTGTTTTCGGAGAACTGTGGGACTAAAGTCATCAACATTTTGTTGCCATATGCCTTTTAAGTACTGCTTATACTTTATTTAATCATTTTATAACTAAAAGTTTTTAAATGCGATCCCTTACTTTTAAATGAACTGAATTGCAAAGTGTGCTTTCAGATAATCAGCACTGTTGTTGCAATCACCCTTTTCTAATGCAAGCTTGAAATTGCCTTGGTTTACTGGATTTGTTTAATGTGTTAAAAGTTTTATGGGCTGAATGTTGAAAGTGACACCAACATTACTGAAGCTTACTCATTATTTACTGTAAAGTAACCTTGGCTTTCTGCACTTCCACAGACTGTGGCATCTGGGTGATTTATGGGCGTCTTGTAAGGTGTGTGTTTATATTCAGCTGTGAGTTGTGCTGTTGTCTTTATTTCAATATTTTATGTGTATAGGCACAGTTCAGCCAATGCAATTCTGGCCTCATTTAATTGCTCTCATGCCATTCCAAACTTTTTCTGTGGAACATTATAAAGATATTTTCAAGAATGTTGGTAAGTTGACAAATTTGGTGACCACTGACTTGCACAATATTTCGTATTCACTGTATTCATATTTCTCAAAACAACAACCACTCTTTTCTGAAGTTCTCAGCATCAAACTGGACCATACTTATAGAAGTCTGCCACAAGCAGTTATTCTACTTTGAAGTGTGTGTTCTGTGTCAGAATGCCTGTTTTTGCTTTAATTTGTGTGATTCCACCCACTGCCAAATTACCAAATAGTTTCTTGACACCCTGGGTTGCCAGTTGGCAACACTTCGTATTGAAGCCATGGAAGCAAGCAAACAAATTGGGTGTGAGATTGCAGATTCTACCCAGCCTGAAAGGACTTGGCATTCATTTAAAAAGCAATGTGATCAGAGGCAAATTAAAAAAGCCAAATCAATTCATCAACTTACAGTATAAAGGGTCATTCACATAGAATGCGTCTTCATGTCTAAACACTCAGGAATGGATTTAACAAAAGCACAGTGCAGAATGTGAGGGTCTCAAAACACTTTTGGGATGTGACACATTTAGGGAAATATTTCTCTCCAGGCTCTTTTCCAAGAGACAGATTGCGATAATCGCTTGAAGAAATTTAATTATAGAATTTAAGGTATCTACTGTAGACACAGACACTATAAGTGCCTGCTCCACCAAGTTGGAGTCAAATAAACAGTTGCCATGCCAACTTGCTACTGTAAACGAAAGCTCAGCGCTTGTCTCGCCTCTGGGGTCTTCTGATTGGTCCATTGTTTTGGAACTGAAATTTATGAGTGGCGCTGCATGTAAACACTAAAGTTAGGTCTGCACAATAAATCGCTTGGGTTTAACATGCGAATCTTGTCAGTAAAACCGGTTCTGTTATTAGTAGTAAATATCCAGGACCTGCTTTCAGATGGAGCAGCATTTACTACACAGAAAAAAGAAAAATGTTAGTTTGCCGCCGGCTGTAGTTTGTGTGGTGTGTTTGAGCAAAGATTTTTGGTCCGACTCTGCCGACGTGAGGCGACAACACCGTCGGCTTTCATCGCCACTAGTTCTTTGAAGTCAGCTTGGTTGTCCCTTCCTTAAGGCTCTCATTCCATTGTCAATTGTACTTGTTCCTGTTGCATGTTCTCAATCTGGCATCCCACATGAGAGTCAAGTCTATTTTGAATTTGGATCGCAGAACCCATTTAAACCACTAGTTGTTGTGTTGTATTACATACTGCACCTTTAAATGTTTTTGATGCCAAAGATACAGTAGCAGCATTTTTAGGTAAACTATCCCTTAATACATCTGTTACTGTTTTGACAACAAAAACTCTGCTGACAACTATACATTGACCGGATACCACCAGTGCTTTTTATCATGAGTTCAACAAAATTGTATGGTAGATTTATGGAAAACTTTCAGTGAAACACATACTGATTTTCAGCTTGGACAGATTTATAGGCTTTTGGCTGGACAGTGTTTCAAACCATGTCCTTTCTCAAACCAGATGAGTTAACGGCCCCATTCGGAGAATGGTTCAGTTTTCAGTTGTTGCGAGTGTGCATATGGGAGACATCCCTTCCTCATGACGATGAAGAACTTCTGTTGTTTGTTCTTTGTCAGTCATTTGGATCTCCTTCTGTACTGTGAGTCTGTCTTAAATCTTTCAAGAGACGACTTCCAGTCACGTCTGAATGGAAAAGACAAATTTTAGGCAATGTTTTTCAATTGTCCTGCAGATTATCCTTGTCTGGGCACATCTGGTGAACATTCAGCCATGCTGGCACTGCCATTTAGCACAACAGTAAGCACTTCTCAATCATTCGATAATAATGCCATGCTAATAGTCCAAATAAAACATATTAATCAGTCTGTGGCAGACTCAGTGGATGGGAAATGTGAGCTTGGTGCACAATCAATGCCATTAAATTCTCTCATTCACTCCCCCTCATGTCATTTCCGACCTGTATGACATTTAAACATTTTTTTAGACTTGCTGGTTTCTTATTTCCATGATGACCGAATTAGAAACTGTTCCTTTAAAGGAAACATGGGAAACACTAATCAACAAGAATGCTTTCTTAACTCTATTATGTATCATAATCACAGCACATCACAGCTTGGTGGACTATTGTGGAAGCCTGTTTTTGCCATGTTCACCTTTGTGTCGTCATGCATGTTTTGCAATCCTATTAATAAAGTAATGGAAATAGTAATTTTTATATTGTTACTGCTATGTCAAAATTAATATTTAATGGAGTTAAGCAACTTCTGCTTTGACATTTCATTCATTATTTATATAAAACAAAAATGTGGTAAAATATGAGCAAACATTTAAGGTTTATATTAATCATGTTAATGAATGTCATGTTATGCTCATTGCAAAAAAAAAAAAAAAAAAAAAAATACAAATCATCACTTAATTTAATCAACAAATATAATTAATTAAAATCTGAATATAATTTCTGACATATAAACTGATTTGTGTATTTTCATATACACAGTATATTCTATTCTATTATATATATATATATATATATATATATATATATATATATATATATATATATATATATATATAAATATATATATATATTTATATATAGCATTGCGTTAGCAACGGTTGTAGGTTTGATTCGCAGGGAACATACATTCTGGTAAAAATTGTATAGCGTGAATGCACTGTAACTTGCTTTGGATAAAAGCGTGTGCTAAATGCACAATTGTAAACTTGTCCTGCTGGTGCATTTTCCCTCAATTGTCCCTATTAATAACAGTCATTCAACATTACAGTATAATTGAAATCCATTATTTTTAACATTTAATAGGCTCTGAAATAAAAAAAAAACTTTTAATTTAATTTATTTTAAAACAATCTTCACAAAAACAATATTATATATGCATAATCTATACAGATTGATCTTTATTCAAGCTATTCAAGTTTATCAGCGACTAGAACATTCCTAGAACAATTAATTTTGTTCTTTTGTTCTTTGATTTACACAAATGACAGACTTCAGCAGGTTTCTCTTTAAAATCAGCACTGTCTCTTTAAAACCTAAAGAACATGATGTGGATCTGACACATATCTGATTTTCTCCAAACTCTTTACGGTCTTTTAAGACTTTATAACTAATTTAATACCCCGTTTACAAGGTAACTCACCAAAATTGCGTATTTAGACAGTTATATTTAGTCTGTTGAAGCCTACTGGTGCGCTGTCTGAAGCGGCTCAGCGTCTGTGTAACAGACGAACATGCAATCTTTCAAAATATATTTCAATGCACCGTTTAGGCAGCGTAAGCCCAGGTATGTAACCCCAAAGATATTCTTTATAAAATGATATGGGAAGATTTGCATAACGTTGCCCAAATGTTCACGCAAAGAAAGAAGGCATTACTTTATTATTATTTATTCTCCACAACCGCAATGTTGTGAAGACTCTGTGTGTTTTGTTGCGAAAGTGAAAATACTTTCTTTGGCCTTCTAAAAGATGGCATGACTAGAAATTATTGGTTAAGTTACTTACAACACTGTTCCAGAACAGTTCAACCCAAATATACAGATATCTGCAGCGCATTTTACAGATGATCAGTATAAATCGTTATAATCTGTAATTATGTCAGCATATGCCTCATTCACAATGGGTTTTAATGTTTAGCTTTGTAAAAATATATGCGTTTCAGAAAGGCGGGGCATAGAGGAGCATCAATAATGTACATTGTGTTGAAAATAATGTGTTAAATAATAATTTAAAATGATTTTTGAACCTTAAAACACATAAACACATTTAATTACACCACATACACAAAATAATGTTCTTGTAGCAAAATCATATTACCCTTTTAATAGGGAGGTTTTTATTTTTTATTTTTTCTAAACAGTTAATTATGACTAAAGAACCATTTTCCAGGGGGAGTCATTCACTATGGCATTAACCATTAAATCACACACTTGTTAATCAGTGACAACTTACAATTTGCAGTCTAGTCCCAAGCAGTACCCCAGCTTTCAAATTAATTGCTGTGATTCAATATTTATCTAAAAATAATTATTACCGCTATGATGTATGGTCATGGTATGTTTAATGGTGTTGGAGAACAGAAATATATATGCTGTAGACTGTGGCTGTTCTATGCGGTTACACTGATTAATATGGCTGTTATTCTGGCCCTGGTGGGCTTGGGGCAGAGTTGTATATCTGCAGGCTAATTTATTGGTCACTTTGCAGTGCAGGAAATAACATTGGCAGTATAAAACTGTAAATGTAAGTTTACAACAGGAGATAAATAGAGTGATTTAACTTGAAAATGCATCACTGATGGTAGTTTTACTCTACGTAGTTTTTTTTTTCTCATAACTATATCATTTTTCTTCAGAACTGAAAATTGTCAGATATAAATACGGAATTGCAAGATAAATTCACCATTCTGAGAAAAAAGTAAAATTTGTGGAATAGAAAAAAAGTCAGAATTGTGAGAAAAAAAATTGCAATTATCATTTTTATTTTCTATTTTTTACGGTGGGGTGAAAAACAGAGTTATAAGATGTATACTCAGAATATGTATATATATATATATTTATGTTTGATTGACATGATAGAAAAATATACAGGTACTATGCTAACAAACAATAAAATAAACTCTAATTGAGTGGAATGTTCACAAATCCATTTTTTTCTTTCTGATTCAAAAGTCCGAGAACTGCACGAAATATTGTGTGCTTTCATATAGCATTTAATTGGTTAATTGCGTTTAACTGGTTAATAGACAAGACAGATATTTTTAAGTGCAGTTCTAAGAGAAGGGTAATTTGATAGCAGAACATCATAACTACCACAGAATCTTCTTCTTCTTCTTCTTTTTACTTTATAAAACTGCAATTACAGTAAAGCTTGGTTTTCTCTGGAGGACTTTCACCTGACTTTATTACTTATTTTGTCTAAATGAAGCTGACACCAGCTAGTACTGAAATAATACAAATGAGCTAATGAGCTGTGTTCTTTTGCAATGAACAAATAAAAATGGACTCTACACATTCTACTTTGCGTCTGCATTATCTTTTATTTATTATTATTATTATTATTATTATTTCCTTCAAAACTTGAAGCTCTGGTTTTGAATATTTAAAAAGTGCTGTAGGTTTTAGAATGGTGTGCAATTCCACTTTGGTTACCAGTCAAATATGTTATAATTAAATTCACAATAAAAATGATCAATAATGGGCTACATTAATAATGAAAAAGGCAGGAGGAGCCAACAACATACATAGTGCAGTGCAAGCCTCAGAGAGGCTTTTATTAACAGAAAATAACAAAAACAGGGAGTAAAAGTGTCCAAAGAGGAAGGGTTTTCAAAATAAACAGGGGATCTGTTGGCCTTGTCATGCTGCAGGGTTTTTGAAGGTGGGGCAGTGTTCGGGAAGGACATGTCTAGGTAAGGGACGAGGTCCGGCAGCCGCATATGCTCCCCTCTCCATTTTGGGTCTCAAAGGGCGGCTGCTTCATCTAGCGGCTTCATCCTCCTTGGCCGATGGCACTTCTTGGAGCGTGCATGCACAGAAGAGATTGGTCTCCAGAGGAGAGGCGTGTTCAACATTTAAACAGCGGCAGTGATGAGGCTCCATTTGGTTCAGGTGTGCCTTATCACATGCCGCCAGCCCTGCTATTTCAGTGCCCCTCCTCTCTCACTCACCCAGTTCTGTTGGGAGCCTCGCAAAAGGCGGAGATTAAGGGACAGGGTGATGCTGATAATTGGGGGGGGGGGGCAGCCATCCCCCCACCCCCCCAAGCGAGATCCACGTCATCAGGCCGCTACCCACATGGGAGTTCTACATTCCTCAACCAGGCTCCAAATGGTTGAAGTGGGCCAGGACAGACACAGTGGCTGTGGTGTCAGGCAATGTCTCTCAAAAGTCAAGATGGGCAGATGATCACCAATTCCTCCAATGCTGTGTGAAAATATCATAAAGGATTGTCTCAGAGAAAAATTGCAAAGAGTTTGAAGTTATCATCATCTACAGTGCATAATATCATCCAAAGATTCAAAGAATCTAGAACAATCTCTGTGCATAAGAGTCAAGGCTGGAAAACCATACTGGATGCCCGTGATCTTCGGGCCCTTAGACGGCACTGCATCATATACAGGAGTGCTACAGTAATGGAAATCACAACATGGGCTCAGAAATACTTCCAGAAAACGTCTCAGGTTACTTGACTGTAACCCTGTTCCCTGAAAAAGCAGGAACGAGATGCTGCACTCAATAGCGCTAATGAGAACAATCTTTGTTCGACCAGTTGTGAAGCATGTGTGTCAAACACGCCAATAATTGGCTTCAATAACCTCGGCAGGTGACGTCATTGATAACGTGCACCTGCAGGTTATAAATAGACGTGAAATGGACACATCTTCAGGTTACCCCTTTGTCTGAAGAGACGTCTGGACACGTCGACAGTGCGGCATTGAGGTGCAGCATCTTGTTCCCTCTTTTTTAGGGAACAGGGTTACAGTCAAGTAACCCCGAGAAGTTCCCTTATCAAAAGCTACATGGTAACATGGTAACATCTTGGTAACATGGCACCGATCTATGGCGACACGGTGTGGCTCTGTGTTTATGTTTGTCTTGTTTTGCTTTGTTTTGTTGACAATTCTGTCAGTCTGATTACATATGACAGACATGAACTATTATGTATTCGGGACACTTTGCAAAACTTCTCGGCCTCCGATTACTGGAGGAATGTTGCCGGAAATAGTGGCAATCAAGATAATGCTTACAGACACAAGCGACCTCTAAGGAAGAGAGGCAAATGAGCGGGTGTTTTGGTTCGACTAAGACAGAGGGTTCAACCCTCTCCGCTTCCCAGCATGATACTGTCGAATGTCTGCTCCCTGACTAACAAACAGGACGAGCTGGCTATCCTGATTCGATCTAAGCGGGACGCTGCTGACTGTTCTGTTATATGTCTGACCGAGACGTGGCTGGATGTCAGCACGCCGGATGAGGGTCTTTTCCTGCCGGGTTTCACTCTACTATGAGCTGATCGATCGCAGCAGGATTCACAGAAGAAGTCAGGTGGGGCAGTCTGTTTTTACATAAACCAAAGCTGGTCTACCAACTCTGTCGTCCTTTCGCAACATTGTTCACCGTAGCTGGAATGCTTAATTGTTAAATGCAGACCCTTTTATCTCCCGCGGGAGTTCTCCTCCGTCATTTTCGCCGCTGTTTACATTCCACCTAAAGTGGGAGCCAAGAAGGCTTGCAGGCAGCTGGCGGCTCTCATAACAGAGGTGGAGAATTCTAGCCCGGACTCTGTGGTTTTAATTTTAGGTGATTTTAATCACGTGGACTTAAAGAAATCACTACCCAAGTTCAAGCAGCAGATTCATACTGCTACCAGGGGTGAAATGACACTAGATAAATGCTATTGTGTAATTTCTAATGCATATCATTCTATTGCGTGGCCCCCTTTGGGGCGGTCAGATCATAACACTATCTTCCTCATCCCTCGATATCGTCAGAAACTGAAATCTACTAAGCCGACAAAAAAAGTGATCAAACAATGGTCCATACAAGCACAAAACGAATTAAAAGAATGCCTTCATACTACTGACTGGTCTGTCTTCAGGGATGAGTTTACTACCCTGGACGAATACTGTGATGCTGTTACTTCATATATTCACTTTGCTGAAAATGTATGTTTTCCCTCTAAAACTGTGACTGTTTAATAGCAATAACAAGCCATGGTTTAGTAAGGATATTAGAATGTTGTATCTGGAGAAAAAAAGTGCTTTTCAGAGTGGAGATATCTGTCAGTATTCTCTGGCTAAATATGCATTCGAAAGACCTGTTAGAAAGGCTAAAGCTGACTATAGGGCCAAGCTTGAAGCTAAGCTTGGTGTCCATGATAACAGGGGTGTTTGGCAAAGCCTTCAACAGATTACAAATTATAAAAACAATCACACAGTTTCTGATGATGACCCTTCACTACCTAATAAACTAAATTAATTTTATTGTAGATTTGAATGCAACTCTGAATGTTCAGTCAGTTCTAATTTTCTCAATGATATTTTTCACATTTTATTTCTAAGCACCTTGAAAACATGAAAGCTTATGCTAGAGTTTTGTTTGTCGATTTTAGTTCAGCCTTTAATACAGTGCAAATTCATGTGCTTTTAGAAAAGCTTAAAGCCATGAACGTTAATACTATATTGATAAAATGGTTTTATTCTTTTTTAACTAATAGGGCACAGCAAGTGAAAGTCAATAGGACACTGTCAGAGATCAAATACTGTAACACAGGAATTCCCCAGGGTTGTGTTGTGTCACCAATACTATTCACATTGTACACAAATGACTGTAGAAATGTACACTCTAACAACTATATACTGAAATTTGCAGATGATACCGCGATTCTGAGCCTTTTGTACAAGGACATAGACCCCTCTATGTACCAAAACGAAATAGATACATTTGTTCATTGGTGTGATAGTAACCATTTAATTTTAAACATTCAAAAAACTAAGGAGATAGTCTTCGATCCAAGGCAAGTTAATGATCATGAGCCCGTGGTCATCAAAAACCAGGAAGTAACTCAGGTGTCCTCGTACAAATATTTAGGTGTTCACTTCGATAGTCTTCTTTGCTGGAATACACACGTTGACAATCTGTGCAACAAATTGCAGCAAAGGCTTTACTTTTTAAGACGTTTAAGATTGTACGGTGTGAGTAGTCAGATCATGATGATATTCTACCGAGCAATCTTAGAGAGTCTAATCCGATACAGAATCAGCGCATGGTTTGGCAACTTAACAATTAAGCTAAAAAATAAGCTTGCCAACATGCACAAAACAGCAATGAAAATAATAGGGAGGAGAGGCTATGAGACTATACAAATCCTATATGATCAGGCAATTATGAAAAAGGCTATAAAAATTCAATCAGATTCTCAACATCCTCTCTTCCCTGAATATGAAAGTCTGCCATCGGGAAGAAGACTCCGTGTACCAAAATGTAAATCTAATCGCCTAAAATTATCATTTGTGCCAGCCTGCATTAAGCTGCTGAATAATGTGAAATAGAACTGTGTATATTAATAAATACGTAAGCACTTTAGCACTTTAAATACGACCTCATGTAATAGGGCAGTAAAGCAATAAATTATAGCACTTTAACTTATGTACACTATTGCGCAAACTCTAGCAATAACTACACTAGTATTTTAATAGGTTAACAATGTTCTTTTATTCTCTGTGTATTCTGTCAATGTGTTTTATGATGTGTAATGTCTTTTTGTGATGTTTTTTTATGAAGCAACTCTGCACTGTGCCCAAGAAAAATTTCCCCTTGGGGATAATAAAGTTAACCTGAATAGGTCCTCTCGAACCACCTTTTCTGATAGAAGAAACAGAGGTCAGATCTCTGTTGAGGAAACAGAATTGTAGGAAGGCATCAGGCCCCGACAAGGTTTCTGCTGCCACTATTAAATGGTTTGCCAATGAGTTGCCGTATGTCTTCACTGACATTTTTAATTGGTCCCTTAGATTATGTAAAGTCCCAGCATGTTTTAAATCTGCTGTAATTATTCCTGTGCCCAAGAAGTCGAATGTGAGTTGTTTGAATGACTACAGACCAGTGGCCCTAACCTCTATTATCATGAAAGTTATTGAGTGATTAGTGGCTAATTACCTCTCAGCTACGTCACTTGATCCTCACCAATTTGCATATAGGGAGAACAGGTCTGTTTAGGATGCAGTTTCTCTCTGTACCCATAATATTCTTCAACATTTGGAGGGACCAGCTACATATGCACAGGTTTTATTTATTGATTTTAGTTCTGCTTTTAATAATATCCAAAGAGATTGTATGACAAACTCCTGGGGCTGGGGGTTAAAGAGTCAATACGTAAGTGGATTCTTGACTTTTTAACTGATAGATCTCAAGTGGTTAGGGTTAATAACCTTTTGTCAAAATCAATGTCCACCAGCATTGGCGCCCCCCAGGGGTGTGTTCTGTCTCCCCTTTTATACTCTTTTTATACCAATGATTTTTTTTCTCATCATTACTCAGTCAAAATTTTTAAATTTGCAGACGATACCACTGTGGTAGGCCTCATTACTAACGATGATGAATCGGCCTACAGAACAGAAGTATCCTTACTGGCTGAGTGGTGCACAATTAACAACTTGTCCCTTAACATCTCCAAAACCAAGGAGATGGTTGTTGATTTTAGGAGCAAAAATATTAAGTTAAAAATATTAAATGAATTCCAGGCGATGTGGGTCATTCTGGCAAAATAAAGACTTGACTTGACTTGACTTGACTTGACTTGAGCTACTCTCGATGCTGCGCTCAATAGCGCGAATGGGAACGAGAATACCAATGCAGCCGCACTGTAAGTGTCTGGACCCCCAGGATTGTGTAGTGTGTGCTCACAAACATCGAAGAGGTCTCAGACATGACTCTGGGATGTGGACTCAAGGGCATGCGAGCCCGGAGTAGCATCGACATACAAACTATAGAAACTGACAAATGTGTGCGGAGAGGACCAACCTGCCGCATCACAAACTTGCTGCAAGGGCACACAATTGAAGATGCAACCCCACTGGTTGAATGCGCACTAACTATAGGCGAAGTTTGACCACGCGCCTCGTCCGCTGGTGCAATAGCAACCCTCACCCAATGTGAAACTGTTTGCCTGGTGGCAGCCGCACCCCTGATTGTGGTCCCCATGGCATATGAAAAGCTGCTCTGACTTGGTAAAAGGTAAATGTTAAATGGACTGCATTTATATAGCGCTTTCAACAGACCACATGGCCATCCAAAGCGCTTTACAATTTGCCTCACATTCACCCATTCACTGCGGTGTCAGCCATTCAAGGTGCCATCCAGCTCATCGGGAGCAGCTGGGGTTAAGTGTCTTGCTCAAGGACACCTCGACATTTGGTCAAGTGGAGCCGGGGATTGAACTACCAACCTTCCGGTTTGTAGACAACCTACATGAACCACTGAGCCACTGCCGCCACTTAAGCCACTGACTAGTGCGGTGGACGTAAATCTGAAGAGCACGTACTGGTCACAGTAAGTGAAGTTTTTCCTGTTCCGGTGTTGTAAATGGCGGAGGACAGAAGGCTTTGAGAATGAATAGGATGGACATCCAAACAATGGAACCTGACAAATGTTGCAGAGAGAACCAACCTGCCGCATCACACACTTGAGCAATAGCATCCCTCACCCAATGTGAAGCTGTTTGCCTGATGCAAAATAGCTTTGACTCGCCCAGGGGCAAAATCGAAACAGAATGGCAGGACTGGCAAAGCCTGTAAATCCCCAACTCTTTAAAATCTTTAGAGAGGTAATGGCCATTAGAAAAAAACATCTTTAGAGTCAGAAGCCTGGCAGGCGATGATTCTAATGGTTCAAAAGGGGTGCCAGCCAGCCCTTTGAGCACTACGGCTAAAAGGGACCATTGCTCTAGTGAGTGCCTCAACCACTTAGCCCCATGAATGAAGTGGGTGCCTAGAGGGTGCTTTCCCACAGAAACCCCGTCAATCAAAACATGGCAAGCCAAACAAGCGGCCATGTAAGTTCTGAGAGTACTAGGGCATGTGCCTGAGGACAATATCTCTTGCAGGAACTCCAGTACTGAAACAATTTGGCAGTGAGCTGGGTCTACATGGTGTGTCAGTAAGAGGCGAGACCCCTGTCTATGGACCTTGGCCAGGACTTCCTGGAGCAGAGCAATTGGAGGAAAGGCATAAAGACGCAGTCTAGGCCACGCATGGGCCATAGAGTCCAGCCGCAGGGGAGCTCAATGAGTCACTACAGATGTAGTCTCTTACGCACTAGGACATGGTAGCCTCTCAACTGCTGGAGGAAGCATTTCAGGGCCAGAAATACAGTCTTCATTTCGAGGCAATTGACGTGCCAATTCGAGAAGTCGACCTATCCAGATCCCTTGGCCTGGACGGCCATCTAAGGCCGCTCCCCAGCCCATGAGGGAAGCATATGTCATTAGCATCCTGCGATGACAAACCGGACCTAGAGTGGGACCCAAAGTAAGAAACCGGGGTCTGAACCACATAGATAAGGTACGAAGCCCCTGGCGCGTAACCCTTGTTTGCCTCTGGGGATTGGCCCTTGAATGAAATCCCCTGGCTCTGTGCCACAACTGAAAAGATCTCATGTGCAGGAGGCCCTAAAGTATCAACGTTGATGCAGCTGTCATGAGACCTAAAACTCTCTGAAATTGATGAACAGTGACTTTCTGGCTTAGCTTGATGTTCTTTAGGGTGGTTAGAATGGATTTGATGCGTGCAGGAGACAGCTGTGCCCGCATTGTGATCGAATCCCATACCAAACCCAAATACGTTGTCCTCTGAGCAGGAGAGAGAACGATTTTCTTGACGTTTAGTCTCAACCCCAGAGATTCGAGATGAGCTAGGACAACATGCTGATGTTGAAGCGCAAGCTCTTGAGACTGGGTCAGATTCAGCCAGTCGTTTGGCTGAGCTTCAGCTACAGATCTACAACAGCCTCTGCCCAATCCGAAAAAGTGCCTGGCCACGCTTCGGAGGTGGGCTCGAGAACCTACTTTCTCCAAAAAAACTAATTCTGTATGATTTATAAGCATTTTGAAAAATGGGGACATGGGTTATGGCTTCATAAGTCACCCTCTCCTTGTAATACCTGTGTCATACCCATGTCA
Organism: Carassius carassius; assembly: GCF_963082965.1. NCBI lineage: Eukaryota > Metazoa > Chordata > Actinopteri > Cypriniformes > Cyprinidae > Carassius > Carassius carassius. Next base: position 21,418,380 of record NC_081772.1, read on the forward strand.
TTATACGGAGTTGTGTCCTGATATGTCACAAAAACAACTTTTTTTTTTTTTTTTAACAAGAGCACACACACACACACACGCACACACACACAATCAATTATTGGCTTAAATTATTGGTTTAACACATGCTTCATAACCGGTCGAACAAAGATTGTTCTCATTAGCGCTATTGAGCGCAGCATCGAGAGTAGCTTTTGATAAGGGAACATTGTCAGTGAACACAATCCACCGTGCCATTTGCCGTTGCCAGCTAAAACTCTATAGGTCAAAAAAGAAGCCATATCTAAACATGATTCAGAAGTGCAGGCTTTTTCTCTGGGCCAAGGCTCATTTAAAATTGACTGTGGCAAAGTGGAAAACTGTTCTGTGGTCAGACGAATCAATATTTGAATTTCTTTTTGGAAAACGGTGACGCCATGTCATCTGGACTAAAGAGGACAAGGACAACCCAGGTTGTTATCAGCGCTCAGTTCAGAAGCCTGCATCTCTGATGGTATGGGGTTGCATGGGTGCATGTGGTATGGGCAGCTTACACATCTGGAAAGGCACCATCAATGCTGAAAGGTATATAAAAGTTCTAGAACAACATATGCTCCCATCCAGACGTTGTCTCTTTCAGGGAAGACCTTGCATTTTCCAACATGACAATGCCAGACCACATACTGCATCAATTACTGTCACAGTGTCTGGGTTGTGTCCCTGGGTTTCCACTAGATGTCCCCCTTTCTCACAGTGTCTGTCACCTTATCACTTCCTGTTCCCTTATTTGGTCACCTTCCTCCTTGTTAGTATTGATTGTTCCCCACCTGTCTCCTGTTCCCTCATTATCCTTCTGTGTATTTATACCCGGTCTGTCTGAGTCTGTGTGACGGAGTCCTTGTTTAATGTCCTATAGTTATTCATGTCCGTCGCTTCTTGCCTTGCTTTGCCTTGTCTTCGTGTCTTGTTTATGTTTGATATTCTGGTTTTGACCCTGCCTGGACTGTTTACCCCTTTGGATTACCCTTTAATAAATGACTTACCTGCAATTGGTTCTATCTCCGTGCCTCATTGGATCCCTGCCGTGACAGAAGGACTCCGTCACACTAGGAACCAGCGGTATGTCATTTTTCCGTTCCCCAGCCAAGATGGCGGAGCGGCGAACCAAGTACCTTCGGTTGATCGCCCTCCGCCAAGAGGGCAATGAAGTGGGTGCCCTGGCTCAGGTGTTCTGGTCCCTGGCCGAGGGCATGGGCTACAACGATGCGGCCCTCAAGGACTATTTCAATGGCGGGCTGGATGATCCAGTGTCTCATGAGGAGATGGCGCAGTTAGAGACACTGGAATTCTGGGAATTCGTGCACTACCTGCAGCATCGGCTTCGGTGGGATGACCCAGCCACTTCGGTCTCTTCCGGCGGGGTGGTCGTCAGCCCAGCACCACTGCCCAGGATGGCAACCAGCCAAGCGCCACAACCCAAGATGGCCACCAGTCCAGCACCACTGCCCAGGATGGCTAACAGCCAAGCGCCACAGCATAAGATGGCCGCTAACCCAGCGCCAATGCCCAAATTGGCCACTTTTCCAGCGCCACAGCCCAAGATGGCCGCCAGCCCAGCGCCAATGCCCAAATTGGCCACCGGTTCAGCGCCACAGCCCAAATTGGCCACCGGTCCAGCACCACAGCACAAGGTGGCCGCTAACCCAGCGCCAATGCCCAAATTGGCCACCGTTCCAGCACCACAGCCCAAGATGGCCGTCAGCCTAGCGCCACAGCACCAGATGGCCGTCAGCCTAGCGCCACAGCACAAGATGGCCGTCAGCCAAGCGCCACAGCACAAGATGGCCGCTAACCCAGCGCCAATGCCCAGATTGGCCACCGGTCCAGCGCCACAGTACAGGATGGCCGCCAGCCCAGCGCCAATGCCCAAATTGGCCACCGGTTCAGCGCCACAGTACAAGATGGCCGCCAGCCCAGCACCACAGTACAAGAGGGCCGCCTGTCCAGAGTCATGGCCCAAGATGGCTGCTTGCCCAGCGCCGTTGCACAGGATGAGAGTCTCAGTTGACCCTCCGGAGTCGAGTCAGGTTCCAGTTGACCCTCCGGAGTCGAGTCAGGTTCCAGTTGACCCTCCGGAGTCGAGTCAGGTTCCAGTTGACCCTCCGGAGTCGAGTCAGGTGCCAGTTGACCCTCCGGAGTCGAGTCAGGTGCCAGTTGACCCTCCGGAGTCGAGTCAGGTGCCAGTTGACCCTCCGGAGACGATTCAGGTGCCAATTGACCCTCCGGAATCGAGTCAGGTGCCAGTGAACTCTCCAGAGTCGAGTCAGGTGCCAGTGAACTCTCCAGAGTCGAGTCAGGTGCCAGTGAACTCTCCAGAGTCAGGGCTAGTCACCGCTGATCCTCCAGAGACTAGGCTAGTCACCGCTGATCCTCCAGAGTCAGGGCTAGTCACCGCTGATCCTCCAGAGTCAGGGCTAGTCACCGCTGATCCTCCAGAGTCAGGGCTAGTCACCGCTGATCCTCCAGAGTCAGGGCTAGTCACCGCTGATCCTCCAGAGTCAGGGCTAGTCACCGCTGATCCTCCAGAGTCAGGGCTAGTCACCGCTGATCCTCCAGAGTCAGGGCTAGTCACCGCTGATCCTCCAGAGTCAGGGCTAGTCACCGCTGATCCTCCAGAGTCAGGGCTAGTCACCGCTGATCCTCCAGAGTCAGGGCTAGTCACCGCTGATCCTCCAGAGTCAGGGCTAGTCACCGCTGATCCTCCAGAGTCAGGGCTAGTCACCGCTGATCCTCCAGAGTCAGGGCTAGTCACCGCTGATCCTCCAGAGTCAGGGCTAGTCACCGCTGATCCTCCAGAGTCAGGGCTAGTCACCGCTGATCCTCCAGAGTCAGGGCTAGTCACCACGGATCCTCCTGAGTCAGGGCTAGTCACCACGGATCCTCCAGAGACTAGGCTGGTCACCGTTGACCTTTCAGAGTCAAGTCAAGTCACCGGTGATCTTCAAGGACTGAGTCAAGTCACCGGTGATCTTCAAGGACTGAGTCAAGTCACCGGTGGTCTTCAAGGACTGAGTCAAGTCACCGGTGGTCTTCAAGGACTGAGTCAAGTCACCGGTGGTCTTCAAGGACTGAGTCAAGTCACCGGTGGTCTTCAAGGACTGAGTCAAGTCACCTCTGATCTTCATGAACAAAGGCAAGTCACCATTGATCTTCATGAGCAAATGCAAGTCACCAATGATCTTCATGAGCAGTGTCAGGCCAGCACCAATCTTCTGGAGTCCAGTAAGGACACCAGGGGATTACCAGAGTTTTGTTGTCCCATTGATCCAGCCGCACGGAGGTCTGCTCCGCCTTGGGGGGCTCTGGTCCTGACCACATGGCTGTGGTGGTCTTCTGCTCCGCCCTGGGGGGCGCTTGCCCTGACTACACGGTTGTGGTGGTCTTCCGCTCCGCCCTGGAGGGCTCTGGCCTTGACCACAAGGGTGTGGTGGTCTTCTGCTCCACCCTGGGGGGCTTCATGTTGTTTTTTTCCTTTGGTTTTTGTGTTAACGTCTGTCCCTGTTCCTTTCTGTTAGTCTGGCCCTCCGTCCCTCCCCCTGAACCTCCTCCTGTCCTCCTCCCTCCTGGTCTTTCTGTGTTGTGTTTACATTCTAGTGCCTGTTCCCCATGTTTTTCTTTTCTGGCCCTCCGTCCCTCCCCCTGAGCCTCCACCTGTCCGCCTCCCTCCTGGTCTCTGTTTTGTGTCTGTCGTGGAGCGTCTGGGAGCCGCTCCATAGAGGGGGGGTACTGTCACAGTGTCTGGGTTGTGTCCCTGGGTTTCCACTAGATGTCCCCCTTTCTCACAGTGTCTGTCACCTTATCACTTCCTGTTCCCTTATTTGGTCACCTTCCTCCTTGTTAGTATTGATTGTTCCCCACCTGTCTCCTGTTCCCTCATTATCCTTCTGTGTATTTATACCCGGTCTGTCTGAGTCTGTGTGACGGAGTCCTTGTTTAATGTCCTATAGTTATTCATGTCCGTCGCTTCTTGCCTTGCTTTGCCTTGTCTTCGTGTCTTGTTTATGTTTGATATTCTGGTTTTGACCCTGCCTGGACTGTTTACCCCTTTGGATTACCCTTTAATAAATGACTTACCTGCAATTGGTTCTATCTCCGTGCCTCATTGGATCCCTGCCGTGACAATTACAACATCATGGCTACGTAGAAGAAGGATCCAGGTACTGAAATGGCCAGCCAGCAGTCCAGATCTTTTACCCATAGAAAACATTTGGCGCATCATAAAGAGGAAGATGCGACAAAGAAGACCTAAGACAGTTGAGCAACTAGAAGCCTGTATTAGACAAGAATTGGACAACATTCCTACTCCATTCAGCTCTATATTTCTTCATTGCCCAGTGAAAAATACCAATTAAAAAAAAAACTAACGGAATGCATAGTCATTATAAAAAAACTTTATGACTAGTAATTTATTACTGCTAAATTCTGACAAAAAAAGAGAAAAAAAATTAATTATCAGGCCTAAAACCCCCAAAAGTAATAGCCTAGAACACTATCTTATCCTAGACTCTGTCAATTCTTCATCATCAGTTAGGAATTTAGGTGTGCTATTTGATAGCAATCTTTCCTTTGAAAGTTTATTTCTCCACTTTGTCACCGATGGAGTTTTGATTCCTTGCCGCTGTCACCTCTGACTTAGTTAGGGTACACTTAATTTCCAGAGATATCGTCGACTTGATTACACAGATACTATTTAAACTGAACTAAGCAGGACGATGACATCACTAAATTCAATGATGAACTTCCTGTAACTTTAACTTTCTATTGTCCTTTTGCATTGACACACTATTTTCCTACTTGACACTGTAAAGTTGCTTTGACACAATCTGTGCACCTATTAATCTGTGCACCTATCAAATCACCTATAAATAAAGGTGACTTGACTGACTTGACTTTATAAATCTGTCTAAACTCTATTTAGACAGGGTTACAAAAATATCTCAAAGTTCTCAAAATATCTTCTATGTTCCACCAGGCTGATCTCATAATAAAAACGTACATATTTTGATGTAAATTAAAACTGTCCAATACGTATGTGCCTTTACGTATTTACAGTGTCGTTTACGTATTATCTGGATGTAATTACAGGTTCGATACGTATCTAAATTTATGTAAAAACAACCTCAAATACCTATAGATAGAACGTGTCCTCTGACCAGTCAGTTATCCATAGAAATTTGCTCATTAAGCTGCTTTTCAATGCGTATCTGATTAATTTGTTTAATACTTAAGTATATTTTCTCCTTTTATAATTTTTTTTGATAAATGTAAGATCCCTAAACCCCACCCAAACCTAAACCTACCCATTTTTTATACAGAATGTTAAAAGAATAAAACATAATGGGCAGAAATTTGTAGGAAAATGACAATTTTAGTAAAAATAAAACATTAAAATGTTATCTTGAACCACTAACGTTAATCCTACACCTACCCCCAAACCTACCCATAATCATTTCTTAAAACTACATAACGTTACTGTTATAAATAAACCAATAACAGACAAACAAACGTAACGTTAATCATTTATTTTTTGCGAAAATATCAAAAGTGGTACCAAAAGTAGTTCAAATGATAATGAGTTCCAGTCGCAGTCCTCTCTGGAGGTAATAGTTTTTATAGGGTACAGAGCAGAATTTAATTTATTAATCCATGAAATTATGAATCTGTCTTCTCTCCACTGGCGCAGTACTGATTTCAAATGTCTATCAACTGAAACACGGCATGTCGCAATCTGTGTCAAAATAGGTGAGAACCAATGAGCGTTCGATATCAGTGCCGTAAACCATGTCGTAACGTTTCTCGAGGCTGGCGCTATTTTCAAATTCGAATCATAACGATCGTGGGCTTTGACTGTGACGGTCGCTGTTGCTGAGAATGAAGATGAAGCTCGATTGATAAAGGGCTGAATTTGGATATGTTCCTTGCAAACATCTGGATTCTAAAGATATGGAGTACAGCAAACAAATAAAATGGATGTGATTTGTAATTTTATGCTGTGCTTTTGTGTATCTATGGTTGTATTGTCAGTCATTGGATAGGAGAAAATCGCACAGCAAAATATTACAAAATGGATAAACAATTACATAAATTGTATTCATTTTAAGGTTTCAAAGTGTAGTCTCGTTTAACATTATGTAATCCCTCGAAACGAGTTTGCAGCATGCACAGAAATGTTATTTCCTATTTAGTAGATGAATAAACTGCTTTCAATAAATTCAATAAAACATTTATTGATATGAATATTAAATACAACAGATTTAAATCATTAAAGCCACGATTTTAATATTAATACATGGGAATTCATATACATTTACACTTTATGTTAGACTATTAACGTTTTTTTGGCTGCTAACACGTAAGTATTTGTACGTTTTACTGCTATAAATACGTCAAAGTTGTACGTTTTTATGTCCATGAAAACGTAACTAAATATACATGTGGTAGAACCACATTTAACGTAAAAATACACATGTATTCTCATGAGATCACGTTGGTTCCACAGAAGAAAGAAAAAACTAAATGTTTGAAATGACATGAAGGTGAGTAAATGATTTTTCATTTATGGGTAAAATGTGCATTTCCTTTCGCGGTCCATTTGTAAAAAAACAAAAACCAAAAAAAAATTGTGTGTGTGTAAAGTCACTCACACATTTAGTGAACCTGGACATAAATTTGTTTGGGTCAAGCATATGACCTTATTACTCCTGTTATTTTTAATCCTCGTTCTGATCATTCTGAACACTACAATACTTGCTAAGAATCAGTTCTGGAGGGAGAGTAACATACAGAACTAAAGCCAGTTAATGATGCACATATGATACTGGGTCAAGACATAGACCTTTGGCAAGTCCTAAAAGGCTATCTATTTATCTCAAATACAGGCTTGGTATTGAAGGACTGATGAAGTTCTGATTGATGGATAAAAGGTTGCAATCTAATTACACTAAACTAATAACTGCTTACAACTTGCAATTTGCTTACTATTTTTAGTTAAAAACGGTTAACCTTTATGCACTGTAAGTCACTTTGGATAAAAGCTTCTGCTAAATGAACAAAATTAAATTAAATTAAATTAAATTAAATTAAATTAAATTAAATTAAATTAAATTAAATTAAAATTATTTTACAACAAGACTTTCCAGCATAATGTAAGTATTATAACAGTGTGTGATGAGCAGAAAAAAAAGGCTTTTAAAGGCTAATTTTTTTTTTTGTCTCATTATACTTTATCACCTCTCAATGTCTCGTCTGGTACAAAAACATTCCATTGTATTGACATCCATCGTAATTGTCTGTGTACTGTGAAAAAAAATAAAAAATACCTACCTTGATGCAATTTTGGAAACATGGGGAATTGACAAGACTTTTCATTGTTTGGTGAATTATCCAGACTTCCAAAGACTTCCAAAGTCATGACATTTGACTGAAACTCTAAGTTGTTGTTTGGATTCTGACTTGGTGAAATCAACATTTACACCAACAACATTGAGGTGTTGACCTTGTTGTAAGCACCTGTTTACATGTTTATATTTTGTTTTCAACTTGCCCCAGGCTTTATATTTTGATTAATTATTAATGTGGTTGTGTGTGTGTTAATATCAGCAAGCATTAATTAATTGAAAGGTCAAAAAGACATCAAGCCCCCATGGTGTAATATCAGTAAACAGAGTCCTTGATGTGCTTCAGCACTGAGTAACTCTGCTTTATTGCTTTTTGCTAAAAGCATTAAAATGATTACAGCTGTGGTAATTACTGTAGGATTATTAAGTAATTAAGCCTGTGTACAATGCACAGTTTGCTTCTGTGTGCAATAGCAGCCTATACTCATTCACATTTTTGTACTAATTTGCAGTTTGTTTCGTAGTTTGTGCAATAAAGTTCTGATTCCGATGAATGTACAGGTATCAAGCTCAATTTTAATTACAATATTTACATAACATATATAATTACCTAAATACATACCCAGCAAGGTACACTTATTTTTTGATGTTTCATTCAGTCTATAGCATACAGTTGAGCAAGGAAGCCATTTCAAGTTTTCTCCACGGAACATGAGCACAGATGGACCTGTTCAGAGCAGTGCAGACTGCATGCCATTAAAAGGTGTGTGTGGACATAAACAGACTCTGCTTATGAGGAAAAATAACATATACTCTATCTGAGATGGATTTTCAGTTAGAATTTTTATCTAGTGCACCACTAGTGTCACCATAATAAAATGCAGAAATAAAGACAAACAGATAGTCCCGTCTCCAACTCACGCTATAGATTGGGACACTAGCTGCATCCTAATTTAAAGGCTGCATCCATTGAAGGTTGCATTCCAAAGGTGATTGCATCACCACAAAAGGGACAAAGGCTGTCCCAATTTGAAGGCTCCCTCAAATTTGGGCTCAGAATGCACCCTTCGTTTCTCAGACAGTGAAGGCGACAACTTTTGTACCCTTCGCAGCCTTGTCTACCCTACTCCAGAATTCATTTGCCGGATAACTCATTTAAATGTAAGTACAGGGTACTACTTACTTGAATCTAATTATACAAATGTAAAAACAAAAAAAATTATTATAATTTTTTATAACGCAGTTAAATTGTTGACTTGTATCTTACCAAGGTGTGATTTTATTTAGCTTATACTCTTTGTTATGTGCAGAAATTGACCAGAGTGAATATATTTAGACAGGCTTTGAATCCTCTTTTGATTTTGGCCAGTATAATAACACTTAAAAGTCACAAAAAAGTCCAGTACAAATGTTACTGCTGCTTGTCAACTGTAGCTGTCAGAGTTGCTAGGCGATAAGATCAATCCTCCGTAGATTAGACCGCCCCATTTAAACAATGCCCAGTCCAAACTTCATAACCTCCGAAGTTCGAAGACGTGGCCTTTTGAAGTCCTCCCTACAAAGGACCCAGCCTCTGAATTGGGACACAGTTAATGTATGGATGGAGTTGCTCCAAATAATGGAGAAATCAGCTAAAAAATTTAATACTAGTTGTTTCTGCATATTGAGTACTATAGGGATGAAGTATTTTTGTAGGCAAAACCTACAAATGTGTTACTGTTAAAGCACTTCCACTTCCACCATGTTGAATATGAGTTCTCTTACGAGAGTTCTCTCGTACTGCGTCTTAGCTAAGACGCTACGGGAAAAGTCTCTTTTCACGAAATACTGAAGCAAAAAATTATCCTTAATTTTGAATTTTTGTAAAGCGCATTTGCAGCAGTACACAACCATAGGCGAGATGGCTCGCTCGCTCATTGGCTTGCTCTGCGGCAAGTGCACAGCCTATCGAGCACAGGCTGATGCAATATCAGACCAATAAGGGCGCTTCGCGCCCTTCATGCCACTTCACGCAGAAACGGGTGTGGCCCAACCCTATAAAAGGAGCTCGAAAAGGCTGACTCACCTGATTTTTCATCTCTTCAGCGAAGCTCACGCATCGCTGGATCACGAAGGAAGCAAGCGCCGTCTGATCTCAGCGGGACGAGCCACTTCTGAAGCTGCTGGCCTTCGCCGCCTTCCACTGCGTTCCTGCTGCGCTCTCCGGCGCCTATATCCTTTTTATATCCTTGTGTGTGTTCGCCCTGCGACGCACACTCGTAAAAGAGCTGCGTCTTTTTAAAGATGCCCTCGTGCGGCTCGTGCAGAGCGCAGATACAGCCTGCCCAGCAGCAGAGAAGATACGTGCGAGCAGCGATGACGTCATGCGGCAGGCTTTCGATGGCAACGCCGCCTTCGTCCGCCGTCCATCAGAGGGCGGGCAAAGGTGCGCTGCTATAGCCTGTTCCACCGTCACGAAGGAGACCGTCACGTCATCTGTGTCTCCTGCCTGGGTGGGGACCATGCAGCGCTCGCGCTCGCTGACGGCAGCTGCCCTCACTGCGAGCTAATGCCGATGGGGACTCTGAGGACTCGCCTGGCATTCTTCTCCAAGCCTGCATCCTTAGCTGCGCCGCAGCGCCGTAAAAAGCGCTGTAAAAAGCGCCGCTCTCAGCGTTGACCGGAACCGGCGAGCTCGGTAGAGCTGGAGACTCAAATTCAGAGAGTCCCCCCGCTTCACCGGCCTCCCCTGCATCGCTTCCCGATGGTCAGCGCCCGCTGTCTGCTGCCGCGTCCTCCGAGGAAGTGGATCTCAGGGCCGCGTCGGAGGAAGAGGACATGTGCTCTCTGCTTGCTTCGGGCAGGTAGGGTTGGGCGAGCTCCTTCTGCTCAGAGGCCCAGCAGACGAGCTGATATCGACAAGGAGCTGATTCGAGTGGTCTGCACCAGCGCCCCCTTCTCGTTCCCGGCTGGATGGTAGCTTTCTCCCGGATGAGCGTCTTTCTCCCAGCTCGAAGCACGCCCCGTTTCTTCCTGAGCTTCACGAAGAAGTGGCGAAAGCTTGCAACGCTCCATTCTCGGCGAGAATTTGTTTATCTGTTTCACCAGCATTCTCCACACTGGACGATGCTAAAAACAGAGGCTACCAGTCACTTCCGCCGGTGGAACAGGCTATAGCAGCGCACCTTTGCCCGCCCTCTGATGGACGGCGGACGAAGGCGGCGTTGCCATCGAAAGCCTGCCGCATGACGTCATCGCTGCTCGCACGTATCTTCTCTGCTGCTGGGCAGGCTGCATCTGCGCTACACACCATGGCCACGCTGCAGATTTTCCAGGGCAATCTCCTCCGCAAGCTGGACGAGATGGGATCTGAAGCGATCTGTCTTGCGGATCTGAGGAGTGCTTCGGATCTCTCCCTCCGCGCTACTAAGTCCACTGCACAGGCCATGGGACGGGTTATGGCTTCCGCTACGGTGGCTGAGAGGCATTTGTGGCTAACGCTTTCGGACATCGCAGAGTCTGAGCACGCTGCGTTCCTCGACGCGCCGCTGACACTTGCTGGCCTCTTCGGATCGTCTGTCAACGAGTTTGTCGAGAGATTCGTCGACGATCAGAAAGCGTCACAGGCGTTTAAGCACTTCCTGCCAAAGCGCTCCGGTTCTGCAGCGAGCCGCGCTAGACCGGCCCCACAAAGCTCTCAGTCACGCCCACTGCCTCCAGCTGCCTCATCGCGACAGCGTCAGCAACGCAGCTCGGGACCACGTTTTCGCTCTTCCAGCCGTCGCCCCGCGCCGCGGGAGCCGCGGCAGAGGATTACGGTGAAGCCGGAAGCCCCGAAGTCATCCTAGCACTGCTAGGAAAGCGCCGGTGTACGAGTTCCGCTGCGGCCGAGCTCTCACCCAAGCGCGCCGCTGTTACAGTTCCAAGAATTGTGACTGTCTCAGCGTCTTCTGCAACGCGCAAGCCTGCACGAGTGCCCGCTTGCCTGCACACAAAAGCTGTTATCACGGCTACCCAGATATTTCCCGAAAAGAGTGTTATTTCTGGTGTTCTGGCCACGGCCGATGGTGCTATAAATGTAGTGACGATGCCCACTCCTCAGTGCCCATCTCCACATGTAAGCACAGCCCTGCACACAGGGCTCGCGCCCATAAGATCGACTCAGGTCGGTCGGTCGCGCCACATAGTAAACGTGCCCACTCCTCAGTGCCCACAAACACTATGTCACACACGGCGCATGGTTTCTTTAAAAACGAAACCCGTGCACGTACGCTCTGCCCAGGCAGACAGCGAGTCGAAAGCGGTAAATGTGCACACTTGCAGCCCACAGTTACTCGCAGACATCACGAGTCCCACGGGACCCGCTCAGCACTCCCTCAATCGGTTAAGCGCCGGGACGGGGTCGAGGAGGAGCGATCTGCCTGCTGTGATCAGCGCGCTCCCCGCCTCAAATGCCACAGGCGTAACGCCAATGGTGCAGCGCACCCAAGCGCCGCCGTTGCCCAGTCAACAGAGCGCGCTTCGCATCCAGCCCTTAGCCATTCATGCAGATGCATGGTCAGCGCTTCCAGGGGTTTCGGATTGGGTGCTAGGCATTATAAAGAGAGGCTACTCGCTACAGTTTTCTCGACGCCCTCCGCGCTTTTTAGCGCGCGTCAAAACTACGGTCAAAACAGAAGTAGCACACATACTTCGGGCCGAAATATCAAAACTGTTGAGCAAAGGGGCTCTAGAATCTGTGTTTCAAGCTCAAAGGCTGTACAGCAGATACTTTCTGGTGCCCAAGAGAGACGGGGGTCTCAGGCCCATACTGGATCTAAGACAGCTGAACAAGGCATTGATGAAACGCAGTTTCAAAATGCTTACGACCAGGAAGCTCCTCGCGCAGATTCGCAGAGGGGACTGGTTCGTGTCAATAGATCTGAAGGACGCGTATTTTCAAATACAGATAGCGCCGAGTCACAGCCGAGATTTGAGATTCGCCTTCAAGGGCCAGGCATACCAGTTTACAGTCCTGCCGTTCGGCTTGTCGGTAGCTCCTCGTACGTTTACGAGGTGCATGGACGCAGCGCTCGCTCCTCTCAGACTCAGAGGAATGCGAGTGCTGAACTATTTGGACGACTGGCTGATTCTGGTTCAATCACGAGCGGACCTCGAGAAACTCGGTGTCAACTGGACGAAGAGTTCGCTGAGCCCCAGTCAGACGATACTGTTTTTGGGTATAGCTCTGGACTCACGTTCCATGACGGCACGGCTGTCACCACAGCGCGCGTTGGGCATTACAGCCCTGAAACCCTGGAGGGCAAACGACTGGTACCAATCAGGTGTAAGCCTGGGGACTTCCTCGAAAGTGAAGATGGTGTCGACGGACGCCTCCACTTCGGGATGGGGAGCGCTGCTCGAGGGCAGACCGTCCTTTGGCTTGTGGTCAGAACGGGAAAAGCTCCAACATATCAACTGTCTGGAAATGCTGGCAGTGGAATCAAGGGCCGCCACGTCTTAGTCCATTCAGACAACATGTCTGTGGTGTCCTACATAAATCGCCAGGGCGGTCTCGGGTCCCGAAACCTGTACAGGCTGACGGAACTCCTCCTGGTTTGGGCTCAGCGCAACTTGCGCTCGCTGAGGGCAGTTCATGTGCCTGGGCTACAGAATCTGGGTCCAGACAGGCTGTCCAGAAACAACATTCCCACGGGCGAATGGTCTCTACACCCGCAAACAGTCCGGCTGTTGTGGGAGAGATTTGGCAGGGCTGAGGTGGACCTCTTCGCGTCCCACAAAAACCCTCACTGCCCCGCGTACTTTTCCAAGAACGAAAGCGCGCTGTCACGGAGATGGCCATGCTGCCCGCTTTATGCTTTCCCTCCCGTCTCCCTCCTTCCACAGGTGATAGAACGGGTGAGAGAAACGAGATGTTCAATAGTGCTTGTAGCACCTTTTTGGAAGAAACAACCATGGTTCCCAGATTTGATGCAGTTAGCAGACATCGCCCCGTGGCCAGTGCCGTTGAGGAGGGACCTCCTCTCGCAGGCCAGGGGCTCGATTTAGCACCCTCAACCGGAGTTGTGGTCCCTCCATGTGTGGGCGCTCAACGGTTACCCGCTGATCTCTCAGTGGGAGTGCTAAATACCATCACTCAGGCTAGAGCTCCGTCGACACG